>NC_056733.1:451224614-451271324 GCF_019279795.1 Protopterus annectens | reverse complement strand
GCCTACATTATAAGTGCTATCCTATTTTGAGTCTTTGAAAAGAGGTGACTATCCTAGTGGGACTAATATGGCCAACAAATGATAAATAAAAAATAAGATCTTAAATAAAAAATAAGCAATGCTCACTCATATTCCAAAAAGTAAAAACCTGTACTTAAATTCACAACTTAATATACAAATGAAATTAAAGTAGTATTACAAACTATGTGCAGACACAATATAATCCCTTCCAAGAAGCTACTGCATCTAGTCTTGTTAACGTTTTACAGGGCTTTGTATGCCACCCTTACCCTTGGCTCAGGTGCTACTTTTATTTACACTGAAATTAAAATCAAGTAATCAAATTTAGCACAAACTAATATTTCTTAAACTTACCCTATTCTTCATGAAATAGGTCCCACAAGTGCACATTAAAATTCTAATTCACATTCACTTAGCAGCCAATAAAAAGTATAATCAGATGTGTTATTAAAACATCATTGCTCATCTCAGAAAAAAATCTTCTGACCAAACTTCAGCTTGTTCAAAAGACTTGTATTTCAACATTAAATTTGCGGTCCAAAATTCCATAAATGCTCCTGGATGTTTTCTTTTCTTTTTTTTCCCCTTTCACTTTGTGAGCTGATTAACAATTCAATTTCCTGGCCTGTTGCTATGGCAGGTGTTGTGTAAGTCATCAATTGTTTAGTGACTTGCCAACACCCACAAAGCTTCCATTTCTAGTTAGTACAACTTTGATTCAAGTTTTTTAAGTGTGCATGCTAATTTTGCCTCTGTGTTAAGATAAGTTAATAGAGTTCCTTCAGCCACCTTTACAGGCTCATTTTATGATTCCCGAGATAAAGGAATATATTATCAAGTGAAATTAAGCTGATACCAACTAAAATATCTTTCATTCCCTTGACATGGTAGTTATCCATATGTAAACAGTAAGTCAAATTATTCATATTATCAATTGATGTATAGCCCTTTTCCACTGCTATTCCTTTTTATCTAATAACATTTTAAGCCATGCATTGCTTATTCCCCAGTGTACTGTCAACAGTTCTCCTGATAGTCTTCTCAGTTGTATTAGTCATGATTCCTAAAAACCCCGTAACAATTTTATTCATAAAATATAAATAAAAAAAAAAGAATTGAGTAAATAACATAATAATCCAAAATAACCATACTGGTATAATGTAACAGTAAAAAAAGTGTTTTATTTTTTTCTCAGTGAAAGTTCAGAGAATTCCTCGTTGTTGGTTCTGGACTAGATCCAACATGTCTAATCTTTACCTGAAACTTGAAACTTGAGATAGTTCAACTTTATAAGGTAAAGCAAGCCAAGTCCATGGCAAAGAGGGAAAAATCCAAAGCAGTGGCCAAGGCAACCTGTGTTTAATTAGTAGTTTGCACATCTGAGGCTCTGGCAGTGAGGAATGGAAATTCATTGAAGGGGGTCTATGAAGGAAGACATAGTCCACATAGGAGATTAACACTTTGATGTTGCCGAAGAATGCAGGGCTGGACGGATTGGAAATAAAGATAGGTCTTAACCCTCCCTCAGTCACAGAAGCAGTTGATGGGACTACCTCCAGGGACCCTGTTAAAATCCATGCTGGCCCAGCTCACTTGAAGAAGCCCAGAGGTAGAAGGAGGAACAGGTAGATTGGGAGATGGACAGGGGCATTTGGATGGCAAGAATGAATGCAACAGGGAGGACAGTAAAATACGTAGTTCCAGTCTGTGCATGCTCTTCCAAGACAGACTCCACAGATACTCCTATACTGCTGCTTTCTTTGATCTCTCAGCAGAAGAACTGCCCTCTTCATTTGAAGCATTTTTATTGTGAACATGGAAAAGATCTCAAGTAATGATGTCCTGAAACAATCTGGAACAGAATCTTCTTCATGTTGCAGATCCTGATTCTATTCTGATCCCAATCTGTCCTTGATATTGCATGATGTTGTATGATATGGCTGCATGATCTGTCCTTGGTATTGCATGATGTATGATATAGCTGCATGATCTGTCGTTGGTATTGCATGATGTTGTATGATATGGTTGCATGATCTGTCCTTGATCTTGCATGATGTTGTCTGATATGGCTGCATGATCTGTCCTTGGTATTGCATGATGTTGTCTGATATGGCTGCACAATCTGTCCATGGTCTTGCATGATGTTGTCTGATATGGATGCATGTTGGTAAAAGCTCTCATACCATCCACAGTTATCTTTGGCATCAGATTATAATGAATTAAGCAATAAAGATTAACATAGCAAAGCTTTTTTATTCTTCTTTTATATCTTCATGACCTGAGGAAACTGTGATCTCCTTTTCCTAGCATCTATTGTGCCATCATCGACAATAAGCATTCAGCTGTCCCCTACTTTTACTGTTTGCCAGTCTACTACAGGTGGCACAGTACTGACTGCTTTGCATAGGTATGAAATTGGGCTATACCTACCCTTGTCTGCTTACTCCTATTTTGATTGTTGGGTACTATCACCCAAAGGGATCTCCCATCTCATGTTCAGATATTGGGATAGTAGTCCTCTGTTGCAGCACATCTGTAGTCTATTTCTCCATTCCTTGACTGGGATGAGTTTATACCACTTCGGCTGTTACCATCTTTGCCCTGCTATCTTCTGAGATTGTATAACTGCATATATTTGTTGTTTCTGCATGGGAAATGATATAGCAATAACCCACGCCTGGGTGTGGGTAATGCTAAATTTACCCAGTTGGCGTGGTTTGGTCCCGAGGCGGGCCGAGGACTAAGCCAACCAGGTAATTTAGCATTACCCACCAGAAGTGGTTATTGCTATTATCATGACATTATTTAAGAAAAGAAACTATTACTTTTCTTAAATAATGGCATCGTATAATGCCTGTTTACTGCCCTTCCGCAGATGTCTGGCATCGCGGCAGTTCTGATGTACTGAGCCTGCGCAGTACATCAGATGGGCAAAAGCAATGGAGAAAGCAAGGTCTCCATTGCTTTTTAGCTATGTTAAATGACTTTAACATAGCGAGACAGTTTTAAAATAAGCAACGGAGATGTCCGTTGCTTATTTTAAACCTGTCTCGCTATGTTAAACTCATTTAACGTGAAGGAACACTAAAAAGCAACGGAGATCTTGCTTTCTCCGTTGCTTTAAAACACTGTCTGCTATGTTAAATGGGTTTAACATGGCGAGACAGCTTAAAATAAGCAGCGGCTCCGTTGCTTATTTTAAAGCTGTCTATGTTAAACCCATTTAACCAGTGTTTTAAAATGTTATACTAATGGAAAAAGTCCGCGACCGGACCTTTTTCCATTAGTATAACTCGATTTACAACGGGCACGCTGGCCAATCAGCGTGCACGTTTTTCGGCGGTCATGGTATAATATTTCATAACAGATATTAAAGTAATGCAGAAAACGACTGGATGACCTTCATTTCACTTTTAATCCAAGGTACAAAATATCAGTAAGCGCTTTCATCTCCCACAAACAATCACAATAAGAGACTTCTTCAGACTGAAATAATCATCACATTACACACTTTAAATACACCTCTTAAGGCACATGATATATCACATGATTTTCACTGTCTTCCTTACAAAAATTAATACAAATAAAAACTAAAAATATTATTAATATTTAATATCTACGCTACCCTTAATGTTTTAACCTCTTTCTTTTTAAATACATGGTAAACTTTTCCCTATTATTTAATCCAGGTGGGAAACATGTATTTAATCTAACCTGTCAGCAATATTCAAGCCAGCCCAGTTCTTCCTCTATATTTATCATTTTAGTGGTATTAACCAGGGCATCTACTACTAATAATTTGAAATCTACCTTACAGTTACTACCATTGTAATGTTTACACATATCATTTTTTATATCTCCTGTATGAATGGCATATTTATGTTCATATATCATTCTATTTAATTCCCTAGCAGTTCTCCATACATAGAACTTTTACATTCTATGCAAATAATAAGGTAGATGACATTCTTTGATTTACAATTAAATAAACCCAGTATTTTGATTTTACTATTCCATATTGTTATTTCATTCCCTTCTGTATATAACAAATGACACATAAAAGAACTTGTAAAATTACTAATGGAAACCCAAAACAAACAAGAACCTGTACGAACCAAATCCAATGACCACACTCGGACTAAATCAACTTAGTGCTTTCATTCACTTTAATAATGTGAACTTCATCAGAAAAACCAAACATCAACCTACCCCTTCCTTTTATAAATAATTACAGGAAATGATGTAACAACAATTGTATACTTAAATACTATACTCTACAAAAACATAAAAGACATAGCAAAAAAATATATGTATACACATGTAAAGCTGATATGTGAAGTGTATTATAAACTCCATACTAGTTTATCTATACATTAAAAAACATTTTATATTAATAACTTCATTCAGGCCCGGTGATACATCGGCCCCAAATAGAAGCTGCCAAAAAGCCTCTTTACATTCTAATTTGTTGTTTGTGTCACCAGCAAATACTCCTTTTTCTACACCATCTAAAACAAAAAATTCAAACTTTTTAAATGTAGTACAAGAAAGTGCATGCCTAGACAATGAATTATTTTTGTCTTTTTGCTTAATTGCTAGAGTGTGCTCATATATTCTACATTTTAAAGCTCTTTTGGTCTTCCCAATATAATAATTTTTACATGTTACACAAGTGGCAAAATAAATCACATGGTGACACAAACAATCCCATTGGATTTGGTCCGTACAAGTTCTTGTTTGTTTTAGGTAACAAATTATACATGTTACAATTGTGACATTTTACCATACCACATCTATATACTGTTAGATTATTTTTGCTTAGTTTACCTTGAAAATATTTTTAAAACTTTTAGCTTTCTTCTGAGAAAATATAGGGTTAGTCCATACTTTACTAATCAATTCACTATTAGCCTTAGTATTTATTAGCTGTTTTCTGCTTCTTTGGAAGAGAATTAATAAAGTAGCTCAAACACTTGAATTTCTTTCATGTAATTAAAGCAATTCATAAATATTAATAAAAGGAACTTGACTTTTCAGATTTCACTGACCATGAACATTTGAAATTCAGACTACCTGATAAGGCGGTATATCTAGAATCATTTTTGCTACTCTTTTGAGTGAACAAAACTCTTTTCCTTAACTGAATGAAAATGAGCATTTGCATAACTGAATAAAAATAATTTACATCTACAAGTACTGTGTTACTGTTCCAATGTGCTATTCTCATGATTAGATGAATTAAGCATTCATGTCTGTAATTCCAGCATTGCATGGCAGTGAAGGGGTTTTACAGTACTGCAGTTTTAGTTCACAAAATATATTAGAAGTATTGTTTATTTTAGGCTAAATAAGTGTGTGTGTGTGTGTGTGTGTGTGTGTGTGTGTGTGTGTGTGTGTGTATAATATGATTAATGTTGTACAGTTCTGCATTAAACGTGATTTTGTATGCATGCTTGTCTATCCAGGCTTTACAATACACTTGTTAGACATCAGAATCATATTGATCTTTTATTCATCTGCATGCACTGGGAAGCACTGTTTGCACAGTATGTAGCTTATTTTGGGATTATGAATTTAATTAAATGGCACACAAGCTCTTTATTAGGAACAGATGGTCTGGCTTGCCTTCACTTTATCAAGGAAAGGTGTAACTACTCCTCATC
The DNA here is from genome assembly GCF_019279795.1 of Protopterus annectens. Taxonomy (NCBI): domain Eukaryota; kingdom Metazoa; phylum Chordata; order Ceratodontiformes; family Protopteridae; genus Protopterus; species Protopterus annectens. The sequence continues at coordinate 451,265,640 of NC_056733.1, read as the reverse complement.
ACTGTTTATCAAGTGAGGTCTACATTTTCTCATTAATATTTACCAAGGACATAAAAACCCACAGCAATTATTGGACTGCCACTCCCCCCATATATCAGACTATATTAATACATATATGCATACTACCTACCCATGAGCCTTTATAACTTAATTGAAAGCTTAATTGAGTGAATCGCTATTCATCGAGTCTAATTCATCAAAAGCTCAATGATGCAAGCGATCATTTAAGCCATCATTGGGAATTTGCCCTTTTCCCCCACTGTAGTGTGATCTTGGAGTTGGTATATTTAGTTAGGGGGCTGTGGTTGGCAAAGCCCCCCACATTGGGGGATTTGGGTGGTGAAGCCCCTCACTTTGTAGAGTTTTAAATTTTGCTGTACTTGTTACAGTCATTTGCTGGCCCAATAGTATTTTTCGTAGGAAATGTTTCACTTAAATGATGTTCTCTTAATTGAGCTTTCACTGAACTGGATTTGACCAATTCCGACTCTCAAGTAAGCATTCAGTCAGGTGATATGGACACCCTACCCATACCCTATTAAGCTTTTACATGACATCACATCACACCCATGCCAGCATCCAACTCACATACATCAAACATATCAGGGTCCCAATACCCCATCATCTCTAGTTTTAATAGAAAACCCCAGTTATACCCAAAACGTCACACTCCAACAGCACTACACAAATTAGTCCCATTGCCTTTATTGCTCTACTAAGAGGCAACATTGAGCCTTATCCAGGACCACTTAACAATAATCCCTCAACTCAAATCAATAAACAGTATCATATTACCTGTCCCCTCTTTAACATGTACATCATCGAAAACAAAACTGGCCAAATCAATGCCTTTACCATACAGCATGACCTTGCATTATAGCTATTATGGAAACAAGGCTGAAACCTGACACCCCTAGTCTTCACCACCACATACCAAACTACTCATACCAACAAGATTATAGACCAGGAAAAAAACCTGGGGAAAAGAGCATGAATTCTCTCCAAAGACAAACTTAAACATACAATTGTTACACAAACTAACAACAACTCAGGATCAGATTCTAATGGGATCCTTTTAAAATTTCCAACAAACAACCAAACATTCCTTATTATAGCCAGTGCATACCTACCTCCACCAACCTCACTGCCAACACTCAATATCCTCATTTGACAAGTATATGCCAAAGCTACTAAAAACTCTACCCTAATCATTCTTGGAGACTTTAACCTTAATTACTTAGAAAGAAAAGCCACTGATATGCTAGAACTCCTGGCTAGCTTAAGCCTTACGCAAATCCAAAAGCCATTACTAGATCTTGTAATAACTAATAATCATACAATGATAACCAACATTACCATACATGCCATCCTTTAATTATCACTGAGCCATAAATCATTACATAATCTAATATTAAAATATAAACCTAAACTTATCACGTTCAGACCCCCAAACCATTCAGAATATCACTAATCTTAAAAAAGCACCCTGCAGTCTTGATTGGTCTCACTTACTTACCATTAGAGACCCCAATGAAGCCGCTAACAATGTTACCAATACCCTACTCCACTTGTAAAAGAAATTCTTTCCCTTAGTACAAAGGGTATTTCAACCTCATAAACATGATTGGTTATCTAACAAACTCAAGCACCTCTGTAAATTACATGATGAACAATGGCACAATTGAAAATGCAGCCCCTGCACAGATTCCCGAGCGAAATACACCTCACTATGCAACCTAGTCAAGCAATCCATCCTCAAAAAATACCACTACCAAAACAAACAAATATCACTTTTAGCCAAACGTAAAAGAATATGGAGAGGAATCACCCTACTGACTGGACAAAAATGCAAAAATCTACATTCCCCTGAACCATCTAACACCACCACATACACACTGCCATGCATTGACTTCCTCAATGAGTTCAGCAACCTGCCACATATCAACAACACATGCCTACTGATCACACAGCCACCCTTTCCTCCCCTTACATTCCACTATTCTACTTCAAAATGATTAGAACCAAAGGCACTGAAACACAATTGGGCCAAATACAAGTAGATACTTTCCCAGTCTCAGATAACCTAGCCCTTTGGTTCAAACGCTTTTGTAAGGACTTCATTTCCTACCCTCTCACTCACATATACAGTGTCTGCTTAACTAATAAAATTATGCTTCAGATATAGAAAACAGCAATAATCACTTATATTCCAAAACAACCGAAGGCAACTATTTCTTTGCAATACCATCCTATCCTCAGTACTTACCAATACTAGAATAAATTATCTACAACCAAATTACTGCTTATTTACATCAAAACCATCTTCTGTCCAAGAAGTAACATGGATTCTGGTCTGGATGCAGCACCATAACAACTCTCTTCTGCTTCACAGATGACACCCTATCCAGTACGGAGAAAAGCAACCTGAATGCTGCCATTTTATTGACCTCACAAAAGCCTTTGATCTAATTGACCATAACTTACTATTTGACAAATTTACTGAAATGGGCATTAGTGATCATGTAAAACCTTCATTGTAGTCTTCCTCATGAACTGAGCCTTCAAGGTGAAAGCAGGCACTACTACTTCTGAAACAGCTCTTCTTATGAAAGGAGTCCCCTAGGGTTCTGCTTTAGCTCCTCTACTATTTTCCATATTTATTAACAAACTCCCATCTGATCATACTCAGATTTCTCTAATTCTTTATGCAGCTAATATGACCATCTACAAGTCAAACAAATCCCACTACATTATACAAACTGAGATGACCAGAAATGTATACTCAATTGCTCAAAAACAAAAGCAGTGCTATTTTTAACCAACAAAAAATAACAAAAGCACCCAAACCCAGCTGCCTTCAATATTAAAGTGTTAACAATACTACTACAGAAATGACCACATCCTTCAAATAACATGGCATTTTGCTAGACACATCTCTTAATTTTCAAGTACACATTCAAAACACATACAAACAGATCAACACACTGCTTTTCTAGGTAAACAAGTTAACACCTCTTCTGTCAAAGCCAGCCAAAGCTGCCATAGGCAACAGAACATTCTTATCTCAACTCAGATATGGACTACCCATTATAGCTGCAGCCTCAAAGAAAAATGTCACAATCTTAAAAACCATCTCCAGTAAAATATGTCAGTTCATTACTTACTACCCCAATAATGAACACCACTGCCACTGCCTGTCGCCAAAGCTAGATGGCTCACAGTACATTTGAGAGCCAACCTCCTCCTTGGGTCACTAACTTACAAAGCCCTTCTCTTGAAACATTGCCTCCTGTCATTCAACAACTTTTCACCAGAACCCCCACATATAATCTTGGGGGTATCTGTCAATCTCAACCCACCCTACTAACTCCAACAACTAAACTTTATTGCACTGACTATGCATTCTCCATCCTAGCACCTAAACTATGAGACTCCATTCCTCTCTCAATCTAAGACATCTAAAAGTACTCGGATTTCGGACAACAGATCAAGGAACATCTCTTCACCCAAAGAGAGTGTAGTTGTACTCACTCATGTCACGTTACATGAACTCTGCAACTCTCTCACATCCCTTTATCCCTATTTCCTCCTTCTTTCTCTCATCTTGTCATCCCTTTACTTAAAGCCTCATATTCATCCTTTTTCCCTCTTCTCTTTGCATCTCTCTTACACTTCTTCTTTCTACTACTCTTTCCTCTGCATGCTTCTCTCACCCTGTCTCTGCCTTCTATCCATGGTATCCTTTCCTGCAACTATTCTCTCTTACCTCTTCTAATGTATTCATACCTTTCTATATAATGATATGCTGCTTTCCCTGTAGCGTAACCCATCTTGGTCATTATGGCTGCATCTTATCCATAAATCTCTGCTAAGTAGAATTCCATTTTTCCATCCATGTTTTGACATTGTAAACTGTTTCTTGATCTAAATGTTGTAGTATATTTTTGCATTTGTAAATATATATATATATATATATATATATATATATATATATATATATATATATATATATATATATATATATATATATATATAAAACATTGTTTTTTATCATATCTTTGCATCTGTAAATATGTTTTGTTCATTTCTTATGTGATCCTATTCACCCAGCCTATGTCTGCAAATGGTCCATTGAGATCAATGCACTACCCTTTTAAATGAATGAATAAATAAATAAATAAATAACTGAATAAAATAAGGAATACATTCATATCACTGTTAGACCTTACAGTCATTGGCATACCAACCTACTAAAGTTATTACCTAATAATGCAATGTGTTGTGTTTGCACATTCTTGACAGTTGAACAAAGGGTGCATAACAGTTTGTCTTGAAGCCTTGCTGTCGCACTCATATGCAGCTGTTTATACACACATCATCACATTAATATACAGAAAATGTATAATTTTAATTAATATTTTTTTTTTATTTTGCAAAGTGTGTAAATTTATAAATGATGGACCCTACACTATGGTACAAGGTTGTAAGAGTGTGTGTTTGGCAAATCTATTAAATGTCCAGGACACTGTAACTGCAATACCAAGAAGGTGGTATATTTAGACACATGCATTTCCTGTCCAGCATATTATGTTGGAAAAACAACTAGGAAATTAAGGGAACGCATTTTGGAACATAACAGGGATATCAAGAATAAAAAGATGGTAAATGCTCTATATGTACAGAGTACTAAATGTGAGAATTTTAAGCGTTTTATATTTTTTGTTATTGATAGAATCCCCAATTGTTGGGAAAAAGGAGGGGACTATGATACCTTGTTAGAAGCCAAGGAATGTTTATGGCAGCTAAGACTTAATGCAAGCTGCATACCTGGCATTAATGGACACATTTCTATTTCCAGTATTTTAAAACAAAGATCCTACTGTATGTAATCACTGTTTTATTACATTACTAATATCTTCTTTCTGAGTCTTTAAATCTAGGTGGTTGCAATATTAAAAAAAATTATAATAGTATTTACATGATATTTTACAAATATATATATATATATATATATATATATATATATATATATATATATTTTTCTGCTTATTTATAACATTTATTTGTGTTTAAATTATTTTAAACAAGAGTACAATACTAATAATTTTTTATGAAGTTTTTTCACTGTACTATTGATTCTTTTTAATTTTCAATTTTTAATTATATTAAGATAACTAAGAAATTATTGATTTTTAAAAATGTGGTTTTTTACAATTCAAACATTGTGCCAAGCTAACAATAGTCTAAATGCATATTTATACATATGTCTTTAAAACTATGATTAATTCTTAATTAACTAATTTATAGACGTTGTGTAATTAGCGATGACATCTTTATATTGGTAGTAGGTTGTATAATGCATTAGTACTCTGAAGATGCCCAGAAGTGATTCAGGGTGAAAGCGCTTAGTAATTTTATGTTTTAGAACTTTGTAATTTATTCGTCTTTTTCTATTGGATTATTTTGGTGTGTGGTGAATAAAATTTATTCCAGTTTAAATGCAATGCTAGCCATATAAGGGATTACATCTGTTTCCAACATACCCCACAGGAGAGACCAAGAACTATACATGAATTATATGCAGTAGCTCACTTCTCTTAAATGTTGGGGAGACACACTGCACACATAGAAATAAAAGTTCCACCTAGTGAACTGGGAAGGAGGAACATCCACATATAAGGTTTCCACTCTATAAACTGTCAAGTTATCTGTAATGCCAAAGAGATCAACTACAATGTTTGTGCAGGTAAACTAGGCAGTTTTCATGACTCATACATATGGTACACCTGAGTTATGTACATCAGGTTTGCTATGGGTGACATTCCTCAAGGCCATTTGGTAGGGGATACAGGTTATTGTCCTAAGCCCTGACACATGACACCCATGAGAAACCTACACAACTTCACCAAACAAGGACACATTGAGGCCCATGCTCAAAATATGTATATTATAGAATGTGTGTTTGGACTGCTTAAATCAAAGTTCCACTGTCAAGATGCATCAGGAGTTGCACTGCAGTTTGACCCAGACACTTCTACCAAAATACAGTCTGTGCCATGTTACACAATAATAATTCTCAGGACAGCAAGGAGCAGGGCCACAGTTTCAAGGACCACAGACAGGGCCAGCAGGTACAGATTAGTAGTATGAGGGAGAACCATACACAGTATGCTCTGGCTTTGGATAAGAGGCAAGGAATTGCACACACACTGTATGCTCTGGCTTTGGATAAGAGGCAAGGAATTGCACACACACTCACAGCATAGGTCAAAGCCTAAGATCTTACACACATACAATTAGGAAAACAGATGCCTGTCAAACTCCACAACCTTTACTTAAGCATGTAATGACTGTGTTCTGATAGCATCAGACAGAGCCAACCCCCAAGGATATAATTTGTACCTACAATAATTATAAGGTAATAGTGGAACCTGTAAAGAGAAGAAAATTATATAACTGATTAATCTTATATGGAAATATGTATATGCCCCTAAGCAGAGCAGTTTTCTGAGGTATACAGTTATGTCAGTAATATTTATTGTGTCATATTTTTGCAATATATAGTTACATAATAGAACCAATACTGTACATCAAGCATTTCAATTGACCATGTTTGTAAAACATGGAAAAAGTTAAGTATATCCTCATTTGCATAACTATACTAAGAGGCAAGACAGAAGTACCTAATGCTTACACTGCTTTATTGACAATGCTAACTGAAATACTATGAGGTTCACCAATTATATAAGAAATCATTCACAAATGAGTAGGAACATGAAATCAAAAACTTTTCTTTTGCAATACATATTGATAATTGTGAGCTTGGGAGTTAAGAAGTATTAGCTATACATTGTGTGCATCAGACATACTCAAACCTATGGCACAAAGATGAGCAAAGGGTAAGGCACAGTCATCATCATTTGCTCGGGAGAGGGTGTTGGTAGCAGGGCAAGGCTGACACCAAAGAAGAGAGTTTGGGCAAGTAAGAAACACATGTATCTATTAGGTTAAACAGTGCTCAGGGCCAGTAGCAACAGATGTATAGCATTAAACAGTAATGTTTAGATAGCTTGCATGTGTGTGTGTGTGTGTGTGTGTGTGTGTGTGTGTGTGTGTGTGTGTGTGAAGTGGTATGGGCAAGTGAATTTTTTTTTATGTCTGTCTGTATGAATGCAATCAAGCACTGTGCTAGCACTATGTCCTGGAATCGTGGACAGGTGTGAGCCATGCATGGTAGAGTAGTCAATTTAGCACTGTGTCCCCTGACCAGGAGAACAACTCCTACAAGGAGTTGCACTGATGCTTCCACCATGCTAACTAGAAGTTGGGATGCTACCTGAATGTGAATGATGTCTGCTAGATGAACGCTTCTCATAAATGTGTCCAGGAGCATGACCCCATGGCCTACTATGTCAAAGTGTGGACACCACAATCACTGACAAAGAAGTGAATGCAGTGTCACTACTGGAGAGGGAACTTATATAGTCATGTCTGTTAACACCAGAAGATGTACCGAATCTACAGCTATGTGGATGCTCACCCTCCCACAACAGATGTTCCATCACAGATACTGCCCAATCCAGTGTGTCATTCATCCTGTCCAAAGAGTCAGTGACTTAGTTCAGGGAGTCACACATATCAAAATACATGATGTTTAGTACTTGCACTATCCCTTCAGAGGCCCTGGTAAAACAGGTCTGTGCCTCCACTATGGCCCTACACATAAGTCTGGTGGCACCTAATGACACAGCAGTATCAGGAAGAGGGTGGAGAGCAGGCCTGTTCTGAGAACCTCTACCAATACTTCTGCATAGCATCTCACCCTCATGATGGTTGCAGGTGTAGACTACCAACTCTGCAATCAGAATAACCATATTACCTTTATCAACTGTGTACCACTCAACCTGTCCTATATCAGCGATCTCTGTGTCATGTGTATGTGTAGGCATACTGACTGTGTCCAAAATATGGGCAAGGGATGATGGGACCCACAACTCAAGTGTCAGATTTATGCTCTGCACCCTTTGACTATGCTTCTTCATCACCATCATCAGAGTCTACCAATACTCTAACATCAGGTAGTAGGAGTTCCACAGTGCCACTCTCAGGATCACCTATGATAACAAGCAATAAAGACAACACACAGAGAAATAGAGAATAACACTGATCACATATTTTTCCTACATGAAAGGCATGCTAAACTCTAACAGATGCTAAAGCAACACAACTTTTAGTCTTATATAGACATGACTCTGCCTTGTATACAGTAATAACAATAACCAAATGTGTGCTTACCATGTGCAGGAGGGCTGGCAACCTGCAATCCAGATGTTGCATCTGTATGTGGGGAAGGGAAATGAAACTAGGCTGATGTGTCACAATGCAAATGAAACAGTAAACGAGAATAATCCCCTTCACATGTGCAAATTAAAAATGTTCTCATACAAAAATGTAATGAACAGTTGGACTCCCACCAACACTGTCCTATATTCCTCTATGACTGTGTCAGCTGACTGACACCTGTCACTGGCTCTATATATACTAGACATCTAAACATATGAATGTAAAAATAAAACAATGATAATTGCATTTTACATACATTGAAAGCCTACTTGAGCCACTATGGGTCTGTCATCCACATCAGCACCACCATCATGATTCTATGTGGGCCCTTTGCTGAGCAATCTGGATCTGAAAAAAAGAAGTTCCTGTCCACTGTCAGCAAGACCACCTCCATCCGCCACTTGTTCCCAGGCAATTGCAGTCACCCTATGGTGTACAGACATTATCATATCACTTGCCCAGTGCCATATCTGGCAATAACTTCTCCCATGCCCTCCAACAGCATTGATGTCATTGACCACCTGCTGCCATATATTGCCTCAGGCAGATTAGACACCTCTGCCTCTCCCTATCAGAAAAGTCCCATGACAATGTAAGGCCTGGATAATGACATAATTTTCTGCATCCATGTATGGTGACTTGCAGGGTACAGAGCTTTCTTTGATGCCATATTGCTGTATGAGATGAAACAAAAACAGACACATAATTAAACATATAATAGCCAAATAGGATGGCTGTGAACTCAGTTATGTATGAATGTATGCATCTATCATGCACACAACAGTTTGAAAGGTAATGCTCCCTATGACTACATACAAGTTACAACAAACCCCCCACCCCCCAAAATATTCCAAATCAAATATCAACAACAAACTATAAGAGTTCTGTAATGCAGATAACACATTTATATCTGTGTAATACATTGCCACATTAACAATAAGAATTCACCATGTAGCATTAGAAATGTAACACAACTGTTATAAGTGCCATCTCCACTGCTCACAAATGTAACACATTTTATTTCTGCCAACACAGGTAAAAATGCCAGAGCTTGCTACGAAGTTATAATACATGTATCTGTAATAATTGTTCAAACAACAATTAAATACAACCAAAAAATACAGGTCAGGTAGCATTCTGAAGCAAACTTTTTTGTAATGCAGACATAACTGATATACCTGGACTATGCCAAAAGAAAGGGATAAAGAAAAAACATTAAGATGAAAAAAATGATTTTGAGTGGGCATTGTAATTCATCATTTAATGTTACACTGGAAGCACTATGTAAGAAATAGTAACATACCTTGAACATAAAGTGGTGTAGAAAGTAGATAAAACTCTAGAAGTTGTGCTGCAGTATTAAGCACACTGGATCCAAATAGCCTCCCCACTATAGTACAATGGCATTAGCTACATGAATACATTTATCTACTGCAAAGCCAGCCCTTTGAGTGCTGTGAATATGCAGATGAGGTGAGAAATCATTAGTATTTCTGAGTATCACAATCTGTACTAAGGTGTAGGAAATGTAAATGTGGTGTAAAGAGCTACAAGATTGTATGCAGATGCCCTAGCACTAAAACAATGAGCGCTGAGAAGTGTTACCTGCTAAAGGCTTGCAGGTGTCTATGGTTAGTCTGACTGCAGGAACAATCAGTGTTTCACAGTCTCCCCCTCTATGATGTATGCTTACTGGTATTGCATTATGTAGAATGGTCTGAAAATACATTGATTTAGGACAGCAACATTCCTAACATTCAAATTTTGGTGTTAATGATCACAGTTAATGTCCCTTACTAAGAAATGTTGTTGATATTTAAGGGACTATTTTAGGCTTTGGTACAGATAACATATGTGATGAATCAGATATATAATTGCTCTGAAGAAAGCATAGATAAGGGGATGAGGCATCATAAAGAAAGACAGGAATGCATCTGCAGTGTTTGCAGTCTTTGTTTAATATTGTGTGAGTAGGGTATCCTAACTGTTGTAGATATCACAGTCATCCACACATTTACAGTCAAATGACAAAGGACAACTTTCTTAATTTGGTTCTTTTACACTTTCAGTGTGACTTGATACAATCTCACATTATCAGTACATGTAAACAAGTTTTCCCCCTTGCTAATATGTGTCTTTGTCTATGGCAAATATGGGAAGTATTCTTCAATGGTTGCTCTTAATACACCTGTATGAGGATTCAAATCCATACAGGTTCCTGTTGCAAGATAATAAAGTTTATTAAACACCAAAATGTGCATTTAAAGTACTTCTTTCAAAAATGTATTTTCCCTTCTCATTTGTGCACCATTTGGCACTGCACTCTGTTAACTGGCAGCAGTCAGTAGCAGCGAACAGCAGTTCACTGCCCAGGGTAAAATCTGAGAAATTTTATTGGGACTGATGTCAGTAGTGTAATGAAGATTTACATTATTGCACAATCCTCAGCAGTCTGGACAGTACCCAGTGAAGAAATTCAAGTTGTTACACTCCCATCTCTGTGGCATGATGTGTAAAGCTGAGCTTTGAGGAGCAGTACAGGTAATGTTGGATTCAAAATCTGTTCACTGATCATGTTACTGAGGGAGGCAATAATAAATCTTTACACTCATTTTGGTGTATGAATGTGTTGATGTGGGAAACTCAAGTATGGCCAGTATGGACTAAAAGTGGCAGACAGATAAGTTATTTGAAATAAAATTAACATTAAACGTGTGCCCTGTGTGAAAAATGAAAGCATTTCTGCTGTTCCCTGTACCCTTCTCCATTTCAATAGCATTAGCTGGAGTCCTGATATTGTGAAACATACATGATAGTACTAATGTGGCAAAGAGATGTGAGAAGGTATAATGTATAAGTGTAATGCCGTAGCAGCTCTGTTCATTGCTAAATATACACTGTGATTCATTTCACATCCCTGCAAATTATCCCAAAAATGGTATGTGAGTGTTTCAGATAAATACTGCCTTCTGCATTTGTGTGACACTTGGCAGTGTGAAATGTATTTTCACATCTTAAGGAAAAGGTGAAACATTTACTTTAGGCTGCCTTATGTAAAGCACACAAGCCTGGTGGCATTGTGCAGAGATCAGCAGTTGGGAATGTATTCAGTGAAGAAAATACACCTGTCAGGTTACTTTCTCTGTGGCCCAATGTGTAAGTGCAATGAGCTTAGAGAAAAAGGACAGTTAATGCAATGCCTTCTCCTATAGCTCTGGTTGTTTGTATTAGCCAATAAGAACACCAGATTAAATCTATGTGGATTCATTACACAGAAGCAGCAATTGTTTTTTTTACTGGATAAGTACTTCTAAAATGTTAACAGCAGTAAATGTGACAGCAACAATTAATTTATGGTAGTTGCAATTATTACATATGAATACATATATCGTATCTATCATAGGGGAAGAAACGCTGGATGGTCTGAATACATATTTAATCACATTTTGTGATAATACTGGGTTGTTGTTTAAAAAGAAGATATTGTCACTATTGTTAACAACATGTGAGCTTTTGTCTGTCCACTTTAACGTTAAGTGTCTTTAACTACAAGTCTGATAGTGTGTTCCACAAAGTACATTTCTGATGTTACAATGAGATGTGGCAAAGATGAATGTGTCACTTGAATGCACTTCCTGCTCTGGTCATTGCTACATATACCCCTTGATTGCATTTATTTTACTGTCAACACTATCACATATTTTCTTCTAATGTCTTTTCCATTTGCTTTCTGCTCAGCATCACACAAATATGGCTCACTGTCTAAGGAAAAAATAAGACATTTAGTTTAGACTTCCTTATGTAGCATGTGCCTGGCAACATTGCACTTTCCTTAGCAGTCTGGACAGTATTGAGTGGTGAAAATCCATCTGTCATATACTTACCTCTGTGGCACAATGTGTAAATGTAGTGATTTTAGATGAAGAACACAACTTATTAAAGGTAACAAAAAATCCACCTAATAGATACTTTTACAACAGGACTCCCATTTCTCACATTTTAATTAGGACTGGAAAAATGAAAAAATGATAATGTTAAACATGTTTCTTACAAGCAATGTATCAATAATAAACTGAGCTACTGAATCAGTGCTAAAATAATACTTACATAAGTAAACGTTTGTGATTAGCATATATATATATATATACTTATAATGTTTCACATATAACGTCAATCTAATGTGAGCACAATTTCGTAAAAATGACAATGATGATATTTCATATAAAAATCATTTACATATGTTGATGGGCACAATACTTTTGTTATAATACTCATGATTTATCACATATCCTACCTATGTGTTTAGGACAATTATGTCTTGTGAAGTATGTATGTAACATACACCAAGCTATATTACTCAGCTTATTCAGCTGCATCCATCTGAAGTCTATTTACAAACATAAATATAGACTTTTACATAAAAAAGCATTCACAAGACTAATAATTACACACATATAGGTCTCTCTGAAATGTATCTCCATTCATTCTGAAATTAGTATAGCTCTAATTTCCAAGCTGAAAGTGTAGTTCTCCTGTGAAAATGCCATTTAATGAGCTAACTTTTAATGTTTTGCATATGTTATTGCATGGGTTTGATTTTCAGCTGGTACAACATTTTTTTAGCTGCGTGTAAGCCCCAACATCACAATATGTCAAAATGCATTCTCTTTCTCCTTCCAAACTGCAAGGGATAAATATTGTGCTATTAAGCATTCCATTTTTGATCATTGGAACCTGTGGCAATATTTCAGCATCACACATGTTAAATCTCGATGCCATGTTTCACACCTTTACTGCTCTGTGATGCAAGTAGTGTCAATGTGCCTGCAAGGAGTCCATCTGCTTTCAATTGTGGAAATGCAGTTGGCAAGGCTGTGTGTCTCTGCATACAACCAGTTACCTGAGAGATCTGAATTGGGAGCCAATTCAGACTTATTTTTTTTATCCCAACTTTTGAAGAAATGGCTGGTGAGGGAGAGAGTGGTACTAAATTTAGAGCACAAAGGTGGGGTGTTGGGGAGTACAGGATATTTGTGGTACTTCTTGTGCAAAACTACAGCCATTGGCTCCTATTGGGAGATTATACTTCGTCTCAGTATAAGGTTGGAACTTGGAATAACTTAGCAAAGCCTACCTCCAGTGCAGCTGGCATTCCACAGGCACTAGCGAACAATGTTGTTACCACAATAGTGACTTTAAGAAGTGCTAGAAGAACTTCCTAAGCCAAATGGGAGGCTGAATTTAGGACTGTGAACACCCACCAGTTGTGTAAGTATAGTGACTCACAACATCTCTATGATATGACTTTAATGATCTAGCTACCCAACACATTATGCTTTCATATATAATTCTTTTTTTACTGTACAGCTGCAGATGAAGTAGCTGCTAACTGTGAGGTACACCTGGAAAGATTAACTCACCTCAGAGAGATATAGGTTAAGTATGACTCAGGTTCACATTTAAGCCAGAAATTTAATTTCATTCCTTCAGTCACTAGCATCTTGATCAGTCATACTTTCACCTAATCTCAAGTATGCATGCCTTCTCCTATAGCTCTGGCTGTTTGTATTAGGCAATAAGAACACCAGATTAAATTTATGTGGATTCATTACACAGAAGCAGCAATTATTTTTTTTACTGGATACGTACTTCTAAAATGTTAACAGCAGTAAATGTGTCAGCAACAATTAATTTATGGCAATTGCAATTATTACATATGAATACATATATCCTGTCCATCATAGGGGAAGAAACGCTGTTCTTTGTTATATCTTATCAATGAGATTTGTTTATTTTTGCCACATTAATATCTTTCCATCACATATGGATGTGGCAAGTATGTACAATATTAAATTGTTATAACTGATTACATAGCGCCAACGTTTATTGAAGAAATACAGTAATGTGACATTCTACATATCTAATTATATCCTTTTTTTGTCTCCCCTTCCCCACACTATCTCTGTTTTTTTTGGGGGTGTTATAATTTATTAACATTCTACTGGTCGCATATCTTGCTGTTGAAAAATAAATGACTAACAGTACAGAGGGGTGAACTGAACACTGTGGCTCAGCCCGCCATACCTCTACAGATGGCATCTCAGACACCCAGCAGTTCATGTTCACAGCTTATCAGTTTTGTCTCCACAACCCCTGTTTTCTCTGCTCCACCTATGTCATGTTGCTCTACCCCAGCTGTTTGTGCAATAGTATCCTTCAGGAGCAGTACTAGTGGAGGTGGTGATTTTTTTTACCTGGCATGAGATGTCAGGGCTGGTGAAGAATATCATGGAGAGGACCTCAGCAGGGTTGACGAGGCCCAGCATCTGATTGTAAATACAATGCCATATCTGTCACTGTCTCAGAAAGGTACTGTAAGAGACAGTGAAGACAGTTCTTTGGGTGAGGACTAGATTCTCACTGTTCTCAGGCTGGACATGAGTGCACCTCTGACATCTTTTAAATATTTCCAATCACTGTGTTCCCCAACCTTTTGTCTCCATCACCATCCCAGTGTGTCTTGTATGTCCTGTATGTCTGTGCATACTTTCAAACCTACCCATGCTACCTGACCATCTCATTCCTAAGCCCCTTTCCCAATGTTTCTCTCTCTCCCAAAAGAATAATAAAAAAGGGCACCTGTCTCACAAAAAATTATGCCCCACACATAGCTCTCCATATTGCTTATGTATCATCTTGCCATACTTCATTTGGTCCAATTAGCCAGGCAACATTATTTTGTTGTCGTCATCCATCATTGATGTGCCAAATCTTTAAAGCCTTGAAATTGTGCATATAATTTTGCATTTATGTTGTAAACCAGTGGATAGCTACGGTGCTCTCCCCAGACCCCCTCTACAAATTCCTGTATTCTTTCCCCTGTGTTTTATCCTCTGCTTGCCAACCCCATTTTCACCACTGTCCTCTCCACCTCTTATTTTACACATTCAATCTCATCAAAAAAGTAGATTCACACACAATACACATGACCAGAAATGGCCCATGGAAAAGCCTTCACTTTATGTCCTCAGCATTTACATGAAGTCTGGCCTAGTACAACAATGCCGAGTGATTGTGAACTCTGTTTAACTTCTTATTGCAAAACATAATTAGTCCAGTTTACTCTGCAGTGGTCAGGTTACATTTCCCAAATATGTTTAAATCCACTGCACTTGGCATATACAGAGTAAAGGCAGAGTAAAGACAGTACTGTGAAATAGTTCATGTACTAGTACTTGGCAGATGAATGTAATAAAACTGAAGTTTGTGTGTGGTGTGTTGAAATACTTACCCTGTTCATAGATTGATGTTTTTGCATAATGTCATTGGTTTGATTACAGCTGTAAATCAATCTATAAATTAATGACATGTCATATTACTATCGTAATAAATATATGTATTTCTCTCCATATGTATTTCATAAGATATCATTTGAATAGTGCAGCAAGGCATCATGTACAGAAATATTGCAGCCCCAGCAGGGAAACATATTAAACCACCTTTATCCTGCTTATGTCTTCATGCTCATTGCACTCTTCTTTCCCTTTTTTCTCCCTCTAACAAGCACGTTATTGTGCAGAGCATGTCAGATGTTAATGAGGTAATAAGTAAGAGCAGCACACCATAAAGATGATCCTACATGTCCCACAAAAAATATTATTGCTACTCCTCTCCCATCTGTCTCTGTGTGTGTCTCTCTCTCTCTCTCTTCACCCCTTCTGCTTCACTAAGATGTCACTGAGCTTCAGCTGTGTTATTTAAATACTGTGAAGTAATAATTCCTTTGTGGTGTGATAAGATAATGCTCACAGTTGTAGACAGATGTTTGACTTATTTCTAGGATTCTAATCCAAGCATTAAGTAGGTGTTACTGACTGCTTTTATTACACAATGTTATGTGTACCTGTTAGCTACATATTGTTATGAACCAGCATTATCCATCCTCTGTCATAAGCTACTTTGTCCCTGCCTCCATCTCATCCTGTCAATGTATCTTATCTGCTCTGTATCATTATTCTTCCACCTTTGCATTTGTGAAATGTGTGGTACCAGATAAAAATCTAATAAAGGCTAAATGTTAATACACAGCTTGTGATAATTGTTTGTGCTTTTATTATCTTCAGCCGCATAACTCTGTTGCACTGCCTGACACTGTGCTTAGCCAAGTATATTCAATTAAATGTATTTTTCAACAAGCTGAAGAGTTGGATGTTTAGATTACAGTACTCAGAAGGGTAATGAAGATGAATATATATATATATATATATATATATATATATATATATATATATATATATATATAGATATATATATAGATACATAGATGTATACAGTATGTGTGTGTATACATATATATATATATATATATATATATATATATATATATATATATATATATATATATATATATATACTCCTCTGGAGCATTTCTCCCTGGGCCTCTGCTGAAAACAGGATCTGTGGAACCTAGTCGGACTTTCCCGGTCAACAAATAATAAATAAATAAATAAATTAATAAATAAATAAAAATAAATAAATAAATATATATATATATATATATATATATATATATATATATATATATATAAACTCAGGAAAACTGTCCACAGTCTTTGAGGCAAAACGACACTCTATACCAAATAAAATACCTTGAAAGCTGGCACATGAAGGAGCCATCAGATATAATACAATAGTGTTTTCATTTGTTAAAATAGTGTTAACCAGTCGAACTTCATTAGAATAATGGTGGAATGAAATAAGAACTAATGAGAAAAAATGTTACATTCTGGAGGGGGTGTGTCATCCCTATCTAATCAAATTAAGGATGATTCTAACATTCAGTTTCCCATTGAATCCAGGGGGTGTCTGCCAGTAATTTAACTTGCCATCTCAATTTTTTTAACTTCCAGAAGGGGATTGCAGTCACCAAAAGTCAAAGAAACATGTTCAAGAACCACAAAATGGAAAGTATTGCACTGTGCTTTATTAAAAGCATGTTTACTGAAAGCATTCTTAATGTCTCTCTTTTTAAGTGGTTGTCTTTGTTCTATCATTTAATTTTCTTGTGGTTTTGCCCACATAAAATGCATTGCAACAGTCACACACTGTAAAGTAGACTATATTCATGGAGTTACAATTAAAAACTTCTTGAAACCGAATCTATAATTTGGGATTTTGTAAACAGAAAACATCCCATTGAGCAATGAAAGGACTGCACACACACTTGCCACAACAGAACATACCTGCACTCTGGGAAGGGAGACTGGTAATTGAATGGGGTATTCTTTTCAAAAGCTGACTTCAGGGACACAATCTTTCTATAGCAAAAGCTAGAACTGGGACCCAAGATTCTTTCCAAATCTGGACTACTATTAATAATTCCCCAGTTCCTGGACAATATCTTTCTAATAGTCCCTCCATCAAGTGAGATTGGAAGCGGGAATCTAGAATGGTCATTTGAGGAAACTGTGGGTTTAGGGTTGAAATCAGATTGAAGGATTGGAGAATATTTGTTTTGCCTGTGAACAATAATATCAGTGATGATGTCATCAGTGGTGACTGGTGACTTCAAATCAAAGGGGGCTGCAGGAGACAGCTGAATTGGTGAGGCTAATTGGAAGGGGTATGGCCAACTAGAAGGGGGTGGAGCTATGCTAAAAACTGCAAAAACTGGGACTTTAATTAAATATGCTGCCCTTGGTGCCACTGCCAAATTGTTATTATGAGCGTCCAATCAAGACAAAATTAATTATAGAAAAAAAATATTTCAATGTATTGGCTACATGACAGCCTACTTGACATCTAGATGGAAACAAAAAGGTTGTGAGGCATAAAAAATACATTATTTTTTAAATAAGTTACTGGAATGCCAGTCAAAATCAAGTATAAAAAAACAAGCAGCATTCAACTCAAATCACTTCTCCTTGCACTGCACTTCTAATTATAATTTATATTCAGCTTTATAAAAGTACCAAGTAACATGTTGAAAGTAGCAAACTCTGTGATACCCCCACTTGCAAAAATGCTTCTTATCCAAAAAAAAGACCTGCTGCCTGACAACAACTATCTACTTGTTTCATGGGGAAAACATGATCAAAGTAAAAAATGAATAGCAAACAAGAAATAAGCTCAAGATAACTTGCTTAAAGGATTACTGCACAGGTTATGGACCACACATAATAGACTGGCATTCTGTTTAGTTTACGGGTGAAGCCTGCAAAGATGACTGCAAGTCTCCAACAAATGCAATGAACTTCTGAAAATACTGTTATCCTGTCCTTTATTACAAATACTGTCATATGCATTTCAATACCCAAGGCTTATATGCTATTTAGTTATGTAAATATCCTCTGCATGGCAACAACAAAAAGGCTTTCAATGTTAGTAATTCTTTAACAGTATGCTTATTAAACCTTTCTTGCATCTTACAGTCTCAGACAAGCTTACCTGCTGGTCATTAAAGCATTGCTTCTTAAACAAAGAGCAACAGGCACTGCAATGACATGCATTTTCTGAATAAGAAGAAGCATAAATCAACAGTATAAAAATATGACAGAAAACCAGAACATTCTGTAAAATCAAGGACAGATGAAAAGCCACTGTAGTACTTGTGTTTAACTTGGATGGGGGCGCACTCTGCACACTTACACTGCATAACTGCTCCTTGCCTTGCTTGGACACATCCAGAGGCACTATGTGGGGGAGTGGGGTGCAGCAAGTATGTCTCAATTTGAAATGTAAAGTCAAGCAATGACACAAGCCACTGTCCAACAAATATAAAACGAAAATGTATTGTTAAGCAACACACTTTTCTCTGTTTTTCGTCTTGTGTGAATCACAAAACCTCTGCAGGCAAATTGCTCTCAAGTGGCAATGCTTATAAATAACTGGTAATTAAACAATTAAGGGCAATTCGATACTTAAAACAGCAGTTCAGTAAATAAGTGACAAAAAAGCACTTACATGAATGTATAAAAACGTCAGTACATAAATACAAATAATCAACCAACACTTCTCCCAAGAGGATTGCCCTGTTTAAAACTAAAATCTATTTTTATTTATAGTAAAAATGTTAAAAACATTAAAAATATTAAAAATGTTATAACCCTAAAATTCCATAATAAGTATTAAATCAACTTATAAAAATACCATTAGCAGCACTGTTTAACAACGTTGGACAATATTATCTAACCAGACAAATCCGCCAGCAAAGCGACACCAGAAGAAAAACAGAAAGTGCTGGAGTATAATGGATGCACAATAAATGATAACCTGTGATAAGCAACTCCTTTATTCGACCATATTTGCACAATCAAAAAACATTAAGGGCTTTCATCCACTGTTGTGGACTTCATCAGAATGCCATTGCCAATGGCTAATAACAGTTTAAATTACTTTTTTGGTGCCAACTCCGCTCCCTTAAAAAAAACTTTCTTAAAGCAACATGGTTGCGTACATAGCAAACTACAAATCTAAATAGTTAAAAAACATCAACATCAATACATAACTAACATTAAGTCACATATTCATACTATAGTCTGTCTATACATAAATAATAAAATTTGTATAAAAACAAGTGCATGGATGTTCGTCTACTAACGTCAGTTGTCAAATTTAAAAATAACATACTAGGCATGGACAAAAGTTCATATAGTATTCATCAGAAGCTGTAAAATACTGTACTACAAAAATAAAAAAATACAATCAAGTCACATAATACAAACTAGGACACCAAGAAACACAAATATAAATACATTATTATTGTGTTTCCAAAATAGGTTTTATCGTAATAAAATCATTAAGTCCTGGTTTCCTAACAGCGTCAGTATATATCTGCCATAGAACTTCCTTTTTGCTCAATAGAGTCTTATAATCACCTCCCTTAGAATCTATCTTCACTTGGTCAATAATACCAAATTTAAAAGTGTGCTCATTACCATATTCAAATATATGTCTACTTAGCGCGTTATTCATATCCTTGTTCTTAATGGAATACAAATGATCGTATATGCGTTTCTTAAAACAACGTTCGGTTTTCCCTAAGTAAAATCCCGAACAAGAACTGCATTTTGCTAAATATATTATATTCTTCGTGTTACAATTACCCCTTAGAAATTTAATAGTGGTCCTATTAATATTATCTAATATAAGATTCTCTGTTTCTAATATGACGTAACATTGCTTGCATGAGCCACATTTTTTAGTACTACCAAAACTTTTCATTTTACGATTTTTAGAGGTTGATTGTTCTAATTTCTTTTTTAAATTCATTCCGGTCCTATAAACAAATACTGGAGAGGTCCCAATAAAATCACTTACTTCCTCATCCACTAACAGTATGTTCCAATTATGTTTTATAATATTTTTAATAAATTCAACATGTGGAAAATATTCCAAAATGCAAGCTCTTGCATAATTGTTGTTATCATATGTAACTTCTTTGTTCTTAAATTCTCTGCCTAATAATGGGGGAAATTTATTACCCCATTCTTTAATAACGTATGCAGAGATATTGTTTAACATAACTTCTGGGTATCCTCGATTTGTAAATAGTTCTTCTATATATTGTATCTCTCTGAGTACGTCTAAGTAATCAGAGGTCATACGCGCTGCTCGGATACATTGACCTTTATAAATGCTCCTCAACATAGACCATGGATGACAGCTATTATACTCTAAATAGCTGTTTGAAAAAGTTTTTTCCTATATATATTAGATTTAAAACCCATTTCAGTCTTAGAAATGTACAAATCCAAATAAGCAATACCATTATAATTATTCGTAAACGTAAATTTTAAGAAACTACTGGATTGGTTTAAATACTTCATAAAGCAGTCTATACTTTGCTTGTCCCCCCTCCAAAGGACAAACATATCGTCCAAGTATCGAGAATAATAAACTATATTTTATAATGTTCACTAGTAAATAAATGAGTGGTTTCCCATTCTAACATAACTAGATTCGCGTATATGGGAGCGCAAGCCAATCCCATAGCTACGCCTCTTGTTTGTTTAAAATTCTCCCCCTCAAATTGTATATAGTTATGATCAAGTACAAGTGACATGAGGTCCATAATGACTAAAATTTTGTCCCAATTCAAGCCTGAAAACTTGGTCAAACTGTTACAAAAATATTCTAGTCCAATTTCCTTAGGTATACTGGAAAAAAGGTCCACCACATCTATGGTAATAAACATAATATCCTCTGACCATATATCCTTGGTTAACTTAGACAAAAATGGCCAGGAGTCTTTAACCAGATGTGTGATCCTATTATAAATAGGTTTAAGCCAATTGTCAATGACTACACCTAGTGGGTAAACTTTGGAACGACTTCCCGAAACTATGGGACGAAAGGGAGGGTATTCAATATTTTTATGTATCTTTGGAATCCCTACTATACTGGCTAGAGTAGGGTATTCCACCTTCATAAAATCATATGTATCCTTAATTATTCTGTGATCAAGCAATAATTCATCAATACATAAATCTATACGCTTGTACCCAATATTAATTTCGTTGATAGATACCGTTTCATAATTTCCTGATTCATATAAAATCTTATAAATTTCATTAATATAATCCAAGGTGTAATATAGTACAGCTCCTCCCCCTTTATCAGGTTTCATGACCCTAATGTCATTATTAGTTGTTAACTCTTCCAGTAATTTCCTTTCTCCACTACTCAAATTGTCAGAAGTCTTCTTTTTAATTAGTTTACTATTAATACTATACACCTCATTAGTCACTGCTTTTTCAAAACAAGCTATACTATGATGTGTGGGAGGTATATAACTACTCTTTTTCTTAATATCTACTTTCTTATATCCAGTTTTGTTCTTAAAACACACGGCTAAATTTAATTT
Source organism: Protopterus annectens (assembly GCF_019279795.1). NCBI lineage: Eukaryota > Metazoa > Chordata > Ceratodontiformes > Protopteridae > Protopterus > Protopterus annectens. Next base: position 451,243,433 of record NC_056733.1, on the reverse strand, counting down.
CCATGTGAATAACTTGATATCGACAATGGTGTCAATCAGTTTAAAACAAGGTCTAGGTACAAATTTGCTCCCTTTTGCAAATAGTGAAAAATGTTCCATTTTTAAATCTAAATTAGTATAATTATAAATATTAAAATTATTGTGGCAATTAATAATGCCTTTAACTGTATTTGATAATTCCAGGGGTTCTAAATGTGAAGTTCTCATCCCAACTGTTCGTCTGCTTTCTCCATTTCCAACCTTTCCTCTGAGAGCGGTTTGTTACATATTGTCTCTCCCTGTGAAAATTTCCTCGGTTATCATAATTATCATCATACAATCTATTATCTCAGCCATATTTATCAAATGTATCATATCTATCGTTACTATTAATCTGTTTGAATTCATGTGTCCGTTGATTATTATTATATTTCTTCCATATATAAACTTTATTGTTCTTGTACTGTGCAGAATCTCTCTGCATTTTTTTGTCTTTCTTGATGTATATATTGTGAGCTTTCTTTTCAGCATAAGAGAAAAAAGACCTGCTGCCTGGCAACAACTACCTACTTGTTTCATGGGGAAAACATGATCAAAGTAAAAAATGAATAGCAAACAAGAAATAAGTTCAAGATAACTTGCTTAAAGAATTACTGCACAGGTTATGGACCACAAATAATAGATTGGCATTCTGTTTAGTTTACGGGTGAAGCCTGCAAAGATGACTGCAAGTCTCCAACAAATGCAATAAACTTCTGAAAATACTGTTATCCTGTCCTTTATTACAAATACTGTCATATGCATTTCAATACCTAAGGCTTATATGCTATCTAGTTATGTAAATATCCTCTGCATGGCAACAACAAAAAGGCTTTCAATGTTAGTAATTCTTTAACAGTATGCTTATTAAACCTTTCTTGCATCTTACAGTCTCAGACAAGCTTACCTGCTGGTCAATAAAGCATTGCTTCTTAAACAAAGAACAACAGGCACTGCAATGACATGCATTTTCTGAATAAGAAGAAGCATAAATCAACAGTATAAAAATATGACAGAAAACCAGAACATTCTGTAAAATCAAGGACAGATAAAAAGCCACTGTAGTACTTGTTAACTTGGATGGGGGCGTACTCTGCACACTTACACTGCATAACTGCTCCTTGCCTTGCTTGGACACATCCAGAGGCACTACGTGGGGGAGTGGGGGAGTGGGGTGCAGCAAGTATGCCTCAATTTGAAATGTAAAGTCAAGCAACGACACAAGCCACTGTCCAGCAAATATAAAACGAAAATTTATTGTTAAGCAACACACTTTTCTCTGCTTTTCATCCTGTGTGAATCACAAAACCTCTTCAGACAAATTGCTCTCAAGTGTCAATGCTTATAAATAACTGGTAATTAAACAATTAAGGGCAATTCAATACTTAAAACAGCAGTTCAGTAAATAAGTGACAAAAAAGCACGTGAATGTGTAAAAACGCCAATACATAAATACAAATAATCAACCAACACTTCTCCCAAAAGGATTGTCCTGTTTAAAACTAAAATCTATTGTTATTTATAGTAAAAATGTTAAAAATATTAAAAATATTAAAAATGTTCTAACCCTAAAATTCCATAATCAGTATTAAATCAACTTATAAAAATACCATAAGCAGCACTGTTTAACAACATTGGACAATATTATCTAGCTAGGCTCTTAAGCCTCAAAATGCACTTAATGGATAAAGAATCATTTAAACCAGCGAAACTACTTGCATCCAAGTGGAGTTGCCAAATTAATTCTAATTTTTCTAATAGCAATGACAGTGGGCCACCTCTTACGTTCATTGGAACCATATCTGTCCCTTTAAAACTGAACCCGTGTTGGGGGTAGGTTCCTATATGTTTAGCTAAGGCATTCTCACATTTGTTTTTAATAATACAATACTGGTGTTCATACACACATTCCCGTAACCTCCTGTTGGTTTTCCCGACATAGAATGCGGGACAATGGTTGCACTTGGCTAAGTAAACTACCCCTCTAGTTTGGCAATCAGTCTTGTGGTTGATATCAAATTTAGTACTTCCCACAACAAAGGAGGATCCCCTGGTCATGAACCTACAAAACTTACTCATGTTACATTTAAACATACCCTTCCTTGTCGTAAATGGTTTGGTGTCCCCCTCCAAAATACCTTTAAGGTTCATGCCTCTTCTGAATACAATTCTAGGTTGGTCTACAAGGTTTTCTCTTATTGTATTCTCATTAGTTAGAAAATGCCAGTTTTTTAATATTATAGTTTTGATGTTAATGGCATCAACACTAAATGAACAAACGAAGTTCAGTTCAACTGGTAAATTCTCTTGTGTGGAAGGCATAAGTAAGCCAGCATGACTTAAATTTAAATTTAAAATTGGTTTGTAAAATCCATTGTCTCTCTTAGTTTGAAATTCGTACATCACTTACGAAACCATCATGAGGGGATGTCCTATTTTAATAAACATGTCTTTTAATAGGTCACATTCCAATGGGAAGTCATCATTTCTAGTAACCATTCAGGCTGCTCTAACTAATTGCCCTTTCACAACTGATTTCTTCTGTGACAAGGGATGACAACTTGAATAATGGATAAAGGTATTAGAATAAGTCTCCTTCCTGAAAATTCTGGAGATATAACAGCCTTTACTATAATCTTTAGAAAGTTCCACATTGAGATATGCTATCCTTTCAGTGCAAAAGGAAGATGTGAACTGTAAAAAATGTAGTGGTAGAATTAAAGTATGATAATAGATCTACTGCCTGAGAGAGATCTCCTTCAAACAAGATGAATATATCATCCAAAAAGCGTGTGTAAAAATGAATGTTTTTGGAAATATCAATAGTGTTATTAAATAATACAAATTGGTTCTCCCAATGTGCCATTACTAGGTTGGCAAAGCTAGCCCCACAAGGTGATCCCATCGCTACACCAACCATTTGGAGATAATACTTGTTATTAAAGGTCACAAAATTTCAAGATAAAATAATGCCAAGTAGTTCCCCCACCAAATCCAGTTCTTCACGTGTGGCCCATTTTTCTGAATGGTTGCCAAGGCCCATTCCATGCCTTCAATGTGGGGTATAGAGGAATAAAGATCTTTAACATCCACTGTTAGAAAATTCCTTTCACCACAGAAATATAGTCTGTTAATTTTGTCCAAAAAGGACCAAGAATCCTTACAAATCTGACTTTCTGGCAGTAAATATTTTTTCATGAAAGAATCAGCAACCTTTGCACAAGCATGTGTTATGCTATTTCTTGCATCCACTAAGGGACGCATCGAGGGGTCTTGTAAATTATTGTGGATTTTTGGAATGCCAAAAAATATCAGTATCCTTGGAGCTGGCATGCTAAGATAGCTAAACATGTGTGCATCAATTCGGGCTTCAATGAACATGTCATTAATATATGAGTTGATCCTTTTATATGCAGTATTCATTTCATTTCTGGATACTTCTTTGTATGAAACTTAGTAATAATCCTGGTCATTCTATCCACACAGTCCTCCTTGTTCATAATAACCAAGCCTTCCCCTTTGTCAGGTTGCATGATCCTAACTGAGGCCTCCTGTAAGGTTTTAAGCATACTTCCTTCATATTGAGTCATATTAAGTGTTATAGTATTCGCCCAGGGTCTCTACTGAAATACATTGTGAATATCCAATTCACATATCTATACAAATAATAATAAGGCAGGATGGAGATGGGGATTGTACACACTAGAAATATAGAAATTAGTTTTTGGGCTGTTGTTGTGGCCCAATAGTATTTTTAAGTTCAAGTTCCTAACAAAACTCTTAAGGTCTATTACTGTCCTGGCTACATCTGCCCAGGCTGTAGGTACAAACTTGAATCCTTTAGATAACAAGTCCACCAATTCAGGTGCAATGTCAAGGTCAGAGTAGTTAAAGATTTTAAAATCTTTACTAAAGTTGAAAATCAACTTACAGTAAACATTTACATTAGAGTTAACCGCCATTTAAAAAGGAGTTATTTCTTCCAATTCTTGTTCCTGTTCTGTTTCTGGCCTCGAACAGGGCTGTGGTTGGAAGCCCTGTTCTGAAAACTTGTATTGTTAATAGCAGTATGGTCTGACAACTCGCCCGGTGGATTGTTATTACTTCTAGTGTGCATACGTTCACTCCTTCTTATGTTATTAGCTACTGTTGCATTATTGTTGTCTTCTGATGGTTCTTCTTCCACAGGGAAAGTATTAGACACAGGGTCTTGTAACCCTCTGGCCCCAGTAAGGTAATTCCCTTGGGAAGGTGGTTGTTTGGGGTAAGCAGACCCCTGCCTATAATCCTTAAGGTACCGGTTCAGTTTCTTAACTTTAGTAGCTTTCAAATTATTCAAATGCTGGTCTATACTATTATAAATTCTCTCATAGTCAAACCGATAACGTGTAAATTCTTGGTCTAATTTAATGGAGTTGTCCAACAAAGCTGTCTCCTGAATCAACATGTTAATACTATTTTGATAATGGGTACACAAAAGTTCAAGTAATTCAAACCCATGTTTGTCAAACAAACAGATTCGTTCCTTGTGGAATAAAGAACCCTCGGCCAGACCAGTCAGGTATTACCATGACCTAAGCCCCTTTGGTATAATTTTTAACCGTAAACATTCATGGAAATAAGCAACTTCTAGTTGCAGTTTCCTCAATTTCACCAGTTTTTGGTCAAATTCTTGTAGTTTAAATGATAAATCAGTACCTGTAGTCCCTGGAAATTCTTGATTGTTGCCCTGTGAATGGTCATCGAAAATGAATGGTCTTTCGACACAATTTCTAAACGTAAAGGGTTCTTGAGTGCTGTTATGGATGTCCCTTCCCATTTGGTGTACATTTGTAATGCCAACATCCGAAACAATTTGGTCGTTGCAGTTGCTTCCCAAATTGGAACATAATTTGGGTGCTGCTACTCCTTGTTCCGATGTTGCATTCCTCAAATGGTGAAGTTTGTTGTCAACAATAGGATGAATGCTAGCAAAACCGGGAGAAGTTGAAATTCTCGAGCCCTCAGTGTCACCTCGGGAGTCGAGTTGATTGGAGTGCTGTGCCAAATCCAGTCTCTGTTTAAATGTAACATGTAAGTTTTGTATGTTCATGACCATGGGATCCTCCTTGGTTGTGGGAAGTACTAAATTTGACATCAACCACAAGACTGACTTCCAGACTAGAGGGGTAGTTTACTTAGCCAAGTGCAACCATTGTCCCAAAACTGACAGGAGGTTACGGGAACGTGTGTATGAACACCAGTATTGTATTAATAAAAAACAAATGTGAGAATGCCTTAGCTAAACATATAGGAACTTACCCCCAACACGAGTTCAGTTTTAAAGGGATAGATATGGTTCCAATGAATTTAAGAGGTGGCCCACTGTCATTGCTATTAGAAAAATTGAATTAATTTGGCAACTCCATTTGGATGCAAGCAGTTTCCCTGGTTTAAATGATTCTTTATCCATTAAGTGCATTTTGAGGCTTAAGAACCTAGCTAGATAACATTGTCCAACGTTGTTAAACAGTGCTGCTTATGGTATTTTTATAAGTTGATTTAATTAAGACAACAAGCAGTTGCAAATAAAGTACATCCACAAAACCAGAGTTCTACTAAGAAATCTGTTTGCACAGATGGTCCAAATAATGAAATGCGACCCAAAAACAATGCTGGAATCGAAAAAATCTTCTTTAATGCAGTACAGATTAAAAACGAGCGCTTTCGCCTGGCAATCCCAGGCTTTTTCAAGTTACAATACAACTGTGGCAGTGCAGTATATATATACTTGACTGCTGAGCCAATAATTCAATTAAACATCACACAAATTGAAATGATTAAAAATTTAAAAAGTTAAGCAACTCATCAAGTTAAAAAATAGCTTGGAATTTTCCAAAACAACCTAACAAAGTGCTTCAGTGCCTTTTATATCTCCTAAAACCATAAATCTAAAGTAGAAAAGGAAAATATACCATAGAAAAAAATTATGAATAAATAATAAAAAATAAAATAAAATACATGTGACAACTGATTGTGTATTTGCAAAATGTCAAAGCTTTTAGCTAACAGTAGCATAATTAAAATCAGAACAATAAAAACAACCAGAAATAATGTCCTGCAACTGTACTGTCAAACTGCAAGAAAATTCTAAGAACCATAAGAGACCAACGTAATGCAAGCAAAACAAAAAATGTAAAAAGTATAAAAAGGAGATGCAACAGCAACAGGATGACTAATAAAAAATATATTTTAAAATGATCAACAAAAAACCTAACAGGTATATGTAAAACCTGTGTAATACACAGCCAAATGAGTACAAAATGTTCAGCACAATACCATGACTGTGAAAAACATATGAATGTTCATAAAAAAGTTACCATGAATGTGTAAGTAAATGGTACATTAAAATCTACTAAAACAGTTCATTGCACCAACAAAGAAAAATATATTGTAAACTAAAAACAGTTATAGCTTGTCCCTGTTTGCCTTAAGAACACAAGCAAGACTGACACTGTCGTTCATGCCCTGACACTTGGTGGCATCCAACTTAAGCTGCCATATCAGTTCCCTATTCGCAAGGTGAGTCTCCCAGTCACCACCCCTAGGGTCATGGATGACTCGCTCCAATACAAAAAATTTTATGTCCATGTGGTTACAAATTAGAGAATGTTTCAAAAAAGCATTGGTCTCTTTTTTCTTTACTATATCGTAGAGATGCTCATAGATTCTCTTTTTGAGCATTCTTTCGTTTTTTCCCACATAAAAACCGTGACAAGTGAGACAAATGCCAAGGTAAACCACCCCAGAAGAAATACAGGAATAGTAACCTTGGGCCCTTAAAGTTAACTTTCTAGATGGTAAGTACACATGGTCATCATGTAACATGTGGGGACATTGGTTACACATCCCACATTTAAACGAGCCTATCCTTTTGGATGAATAATTGATAGAAAAACAATTCTGGGTGTGAGATGCTTGCTCAAACATACCCTTTAGGTTAATGTCCCTCTTCCTTATAAAATGTATGTTGTCAGGGAGTAATGTACGGATGTCTTCTTGTGATGTTAATATGGGCCAAAAGGAACGTACAGTGTTTTCAATCAGTTGTGAATCATTAGCATATGTGTAAACAAAACTCTTCTGCATATTCAAAGGTCTTGATGATGACAACGTAGGCAAAGACAGACCTTTACTTAACAAAGGAGGATATGCAGAGTCCCTTTTCTCAACAATTTCTGCAATTATATGCTGGATAAGTTGAGAAGGATAACCTCTTTCAAGAAATAAGGTTTTCAAAAATTCTACTTCTTTTAAGAACAAATTAAGGGAACTGCACATCCTCGATGCTCTTATAAGTTGGCCTTTAACTATGCCTTTTTTGATATAAAATGGGTGAGAACTATCAAAGTGGAAAAATGCGTTGGAGAAAGTGTTCTTCCTATAGATTTGTGTTTGAAAATGCATTTTCCGTATGTCCTTAGTTAAAACAACATCCAAATAATGTAAAGAACTTTCACTGATGTCGTAAGTAAAGGAAAGAAAGTCTGTTGTAGAGTTTATGTAATCAAAAAACTCAAGAAAACTTTCTTTACTACCCTGCCAGAGTAAACAAATGTCATCCAAATAACGTTTGTAAAATACAATAGAGTCTTTCCATTTAGTAGAGTGAATATAGAACTTCTCCCATTTGTATAATACAATATTCGCATATGCTGATGCACAAGGAGCGTCCATGGCAACTCCTTTTCTTTGACTAAAAAATTTCCCATTGAAAAAAATAAAATTATTATGCAGAATGATGTCCATAAATTCTACTAGTAAATTAACTAAATTGTTGCTCAACCCCGATTCACAGACTAAGATTTCATTAAACCAGTCAATACCTGTAGTATGTGGTATACTGGGAAATAATTCAATGACATCTATAGTAACCATCAATAAATCAGGGTTACAAACACTAGGGGGAATGCTGGCCAAAAACTCCCATGAGTCTTTACAAATGAATGCAAGTGTGGAAACAAAATGTTTTAAATTGCAGTCAACATATTTGCTAAGGGGTTCAGTGATTCCCCCTGCACCAGCCACAATTGGCCTAAATTTCAGAGGTTCCAGCCCTTTGTGAACCTTAGGAATTCCGAAGAGGACTGGAATTTTAGGCTTAGGGACAAACAAATAATTGAAAAGTTTTTTGTTAATTGCCCCTTGAAACAAATGGTCCTGCAAAATATATTTGATCTTAGCAAATGCAACATTAAGCTCATTTTTTGAAATTTGTTCGTAAGTATTAGTGTCTTGTAATAGATTATGAATATGATTTTCATAGTCTAAACTATACATCAGGACCACTCCACCCCCTTTATCGGGTTTCATAACCCTGATGTTTTCTTTTTTTAGTGAATCGACCACCAAATGCAATTGGGAGTTGCAGATGTTCTTAGGGGTGTTATAACTATTAGAAAGATTCAACCTAAATGTTTTTTCTACCAGTTCTTCAAATATTTTAAGGCTAGGATGTGTAGGTGGATTAAATGTACTATGCCTGCTAATACTACTGTCAGGTGTAGGTTGGTCCTTGAAATATAGGGCCAAATTCAAATTCCTAATAAAAAGTTTTAGTTCAATTAACAATCTGGGCAGAAAAGATGGTCTAGGGGGAACATAATGTAAACCCTTTGTAAATAACTCAAAAAATTCAGGAGTGACCGCAGATTCTGTGTAGTTGAAAATTTTTAAGTTGTTACTAGAAACTACCTGGTAATTTGGCTTTAGCCTACTAGAAACAACTACATTTGGAATTATAGCTTCTAGGTTAGTTACTGTCTGCGTGCCCCCCCCCCCCGTTCTGTTGATGAGGTGTGTTGATTCTCTCCGTTGGTCTGCCCTGGGGAAATTGAAAAACCTGCGGTTGGTTTCCGCCACCTTTTTGGGCTAGGTGCTCACTCCTTCTAAGTGGTTCCATGTTAGGTGTATTAACAAAATTCCTGTTTTCATTAGGAATGTTTAATCCTTCTGAGTCAGGTGCTGTCTGTTTGTGCCTACCTGGTATTGGATAGGCTTTACCCTCTCTGTATTCAGCCAAATCCCTATCTAATTTCCTAGCCTCCCTGTCCAGAATTTTTAAGCAGTGTTGATCAACTTCTACAAAAACATCATTGTATTTCTTTTTATAACCTAAAAAATTCTTGTGCTTGACAATACTATCATTAAGCAACGTTAGTTCATTAAGCATGACATTAGATTTGTTTTGATAATCTTGCACCATAAGCTGTAACATTTCTAAGCCTGTTTTATTAAAAAGATCAACCAATTGGGAATGCAATGGTGAGCCTAAACTGGCACTATTAGGAAATTTATAACATCGAAGCCCTTTAGGGACTCGCTGTACTCTAATGCATTCCTTGAGATAGTTAATTTCAAGCTGCATATTTTTATAAGCGTAAAGCTTGTTGTTAAAAGTCTCAAAGTCAACATCAAGTTGTTCGTGATAATTATTAAAAGTACCTTGTTTTAACATGGGCTGATGTTCAGTCCATGCCTTAAAATTGAATTCCATTTCTTGCAAACCAATGGATTGTGTATTGTTGTTTTGAGTATTAACATGCTGTGTACGAGAGTTCTGTTTATCCACCGTCGTAGGATGCCCAGTAGTGTCAGCGCCATTCGGCTCCTGTCCTCGTAGAAGTCCTTGGTTGTTACTAGTACCTTGCTGCTGAATGTCAGGTGAAAGTACAGCACAAGCCCTGTTGGAAGCAGCTAAAGCATTGTTAATTTGAGCTAACAATGCTAAAACCTGATTAAATTCTTTTCTGGTGACTGGAGCTTCTTCCAGCTCTTCACGTAGAATGAGAGGCATGTCTAAGAAATATGTAAGCAACGAATCCTCCGCTATTTAGACCATCGCATTTTTGCACTTTGATAGTTCTCATCCGTTTTATATAAAAAAAGGCATAGTTAAAGGCCAACTTATAAGAGCATCGAGGATGTGCAGTTCCCTTAATTTGTTCTTAAAAGAAGTAGAATTTTTGAAAACCTTATTTCTTGAAAGAGGTTATCCTTCTCAACTTATCCAGCATATAATTGCAGAAATTGTTGAGAAAAGGGACTCTGCATATCCTCCTTTGTTAAGTAAAGGTCTGCCTTTGCCTACGTTGTCATCAACAAGACCTTTGAATATGCAGAAGAGTTTTGTTTACACATATGCTAATGATTCACAACTGATTGAAAACACTGTACGTTCCTTTTGGCCCATATTAACACCACAAGAAGACATCCGTACATTACTCCCTGCCAACATACATTTTATAAGGAAGAGGGAAATTGACCTAAAGGGCATGTTTGAGCAAGCATCTCACACCCAGAATTGTTTTTCTATCAATTATTCATCCAAAAGGATAGGCTCGTTTAAATGTGGGATGTGTAACCAATGTCCCCACATGTTACATGATGACCATGTGTACTTACCATCTAAAAAGTTAACTTTAAGGGCCCAAGGTTACTATTCCTGTATTTCTTCTAGGGTGGTTTACCTTGGCATTTGTCTCACTTGTCACGGTTTTTATGTGGAAAAAAATGAAAGAATGCTCAAAAAGAGAATCTATGAGCATCTCTACGATATAGTAAAGAAAAAAAGAGACCAATGCATTTTTCAAACATTCTCTAATTTGTAACCACATGGACATAAAATTTTTTGTATTGGAGCGAGTCATCCATGACCCTAGGGGTGGTGACTGGGAGACTCGCCTTGCGAATAGGGAACTGATATGGCAGCTTAAGTTGGATGCCACCAAGTTTCTGGGCATGAACGACAGTGTCAGTCTTGCTTGTGTTCTTAAGGCAAACAGGGACAAGCTATAACTGTTTTTAGTTTACAATATATTTTTCTTTGTTGGTGCAATGAACTATTTTAGTAGATTTTAATGTACCATTTACTTACACATTCATGGTAACTTTTTTATGAACATTCATATGTTTTTCACAGTCATGGTATTGTGCTGAACATTTTGTACTCATTTGGCTGTGTATTACACAGGTTTTACATATACCTGTTAGGTTTTTTGTTGATCATTTTAAAATATATTTTTTATTAGTCATCCTATTCTATCATGTTGACATTAACATATTGATGTTGCATCCCCTTTTTATACTTTTTACATTTTTGGTTTTGCTTGCATTAAATTGGTCTCTTATGGTTCTTAGAATGTTCTTGCAGTTTGATAGTAGAGTTGCAGGATATTATTTCTGGTTGTTTTTATTGTTCTGATTTTAATTATGCTGCTGTTAGCTAAAAGCTTTGACATTTTGCAACTACACAATCAGTTGTCACATGTATTTTATTTTATTTTATTTTTTATTATTTATTCATCATTTTTTTCTATGGTATATTCTCCTTTTCTACTTTCGATTTATGGTTTTAGGAGATATAAAAGGCACTGAAGCACTTTGTTAGGTTGTTTTGGAAAATTCCAAGCTATTTTTTAACTTGATGAGTTGCTTAATTTTTTAATTTTTTTAATCATTTCAATTTGTGTGATGTTTAATTGAATTATTGGCTCAGCAGTCAAGAATATATATACTGCACTGCCACACTTGTATTGTAACTTGAAAAAGCCTGGGATTGCCAGGCGAAAGTGCTCGTTTTTAATCTGTACTGCATTAAAGAAGATTTTTTCGATTCCAGCATTGTTTTTGGGTCGCATTTCATTATTTGGACCATCTTTGCAAAGAGATTTCTTAGTAGAACTCTGGTTTTGTGGATGTACTTTATTTGCAACTGCTTGTTGGCTTAAGGAGTTCTGGTACGCCGATTTCCCGCTTACATCTGGTTCTTGGCTTATTTTTGTTTCATTTTCACTGGTTTGGTCTAAATGGTGGAGGATTTGTTGCGTACAGATTTCTTAGACATGCCTCTCATTCTACATGAAGAGCTGGAAGAAGCTCCAGTCACCAGAAAAGAACTTAATCAGGTTTTAGCATTGTTAGCTCAAATTAACAATGCTTTAGCCGCTTCCAACAGGGCTTGTGCTGTACTTTCACCTGATATTCAGCAGCAAGGTACTAGTAACAAACAAGGACTTCTACGAGGAAAGGAGCCGAATGGCGCTGACACTACTGGGCATCCTACGACGGTGGATAAACAGAACTCTCGTACACAGCATGTTAATACTCAAAACAACAATACACAATCCATTGGTTTGCAAGAAATGGAATTCAATTTTAAGGCATGGACTGAACATCAGCCCATGTTAAAACAAGGTACTTTTAATAATTATCATGAACAACTTGATGTTGACTTTGAGACTTTTAACAACAAGCTTTACGCTTATAAAAATACGCAGCTTGAAATTAACTATCTCAAGGAATGCATTAGAGTACAGCGAGTCCCTAAAGGGCTTTGATGTTATAAATTTCCTAATGGTGCCAGTTTGGGCTCACCATTGCATTCCCAATTGGTTGATCTTTTTAATAAAACAGGTTTAGAAATGTTACAGCTTATGGTGCAAGATTATCAAAATAAATCTTATAAATCTTATAAATGCTTAATGAACTAACGTTGCTTAATGATAGTATTGTCAAGCACAAGAATTTTTTAGGTTATAAAAAGAAATACAATGATGTTTTTGTAGAAGTTGATCAACACTGCTTAAAAATTCTGGACAGGAAGGCTAGGAAATTAGATAGGGATCTGGCTGAGTATAGAGAGGGTAAAGCTTATCCAATACCAGGTAGGCATAAACACATAGCACTTGACTCAGAAGGATTAAACATTCCTAATGAAAACAGGAATTTTGTTAATACACCTAACATGGAACCACTTAGAAGGAGTGAGCGCCTAGCCCAAAAAGGTGGCGGAAACCAACCGCAGGTTTTTCAATTTCCCCAGGGCAGACCAACGGGGAGAATCAACACACCTCATCAACAGAACGGGGGGGGGGGGCACGCAGACAGTAACTAACCTAGAAGCTATAATTCCAAATGTAGTTGTTTCTAGTAGGCTAAAGCCAAATTACCAGGTAGTTTCTAGTAACAACTTTAAAATTTTTAACTATACGGAATCTACGGTCACTCCTGAATTCTTTGATTTATTCACAAAGGGATTGCATTATGTTCCCCCTAGACCATTTTTTCTGCCCAGATTGTTAATTGAACTTAAACTTTTTATTAGGAATTTGAATTTGGCTCTATATTTAAGGGCCAATCCATACCTGATAGTAGTATTAGCAGGCGAAGTACATTTAATCCACCTACACATCCTAGCCTTAAAATATTTGAAGAACTAGTAGAAAAAACATTTAGGTTGAATCTTTCTAATAGTTATAACACCCCTAAGAACATCTGCAACTCCCAATTGCATTTGGTGGTGGATTCACTGAAAAAAGAAAACATCAGGGTTATGAAACCTGATAAAGGGGGTGGAGTGGTCCTGATGTACAGTTTAGATTATGAAAATCATATTCATAATCTATTACAAGACACTAATACTTACGAGCAAATTTCAAAAAATGAGCTTAATGTTGCATTTGCTAAGATCAAATATATTTTGCAGGACCATTTGTTTCAAGGGGCAATTAATGAAAAACTTTTCAATTATTTGTTTGTCCCTAAGCCTAAAATTCCAGTCCTCTTCAGAATTCCTAAGGTTCACAAAGGGCTGGAACCTCTGAAATTTAGGTCAATTGTGGCTGGTGCAGGGGGAATCACTGAACCCCTTAGCAAATATGTTGACTACAATTTAAAACATTTTGTTTCCACACTTGCATTCATTTGTAAAGACTCATGGGAGTTTTTGGCCAGCATTCCCCCTAGTGTTTGTAACCCTGATTTATTGATGGTTACTATAGATGTCATCGAATTATTTCCCAGTATACAACATACTACAGGTATTGACTGGTTTAATGAAATCTTAGTCTGTGAATCGGGGTTGAGCAACAATTTAGTTAATTTACTAGTAGCATTTATGGACATCATTCTGCATAATAATTTTATTTTTTTCAATGGGGAATTTTTTAGGCAAAGAAAAGGAGTTGCCATGGGCGCTCCTTGTGCATCAGCATATGCGGATATTGTATTATACAAATGGGAGAAGTTCTATATTCACTCTACTAAATGGAAAGACTCTATTGTATTTTACAAACGTTATTTGGATGACATTTGTATACTCTGGCAGGGCAGCAAAGAAAGTTTTCTTGAGTTTTTTGATTACATAAACTCTACATCAGACTTTCTTTCCTTTACTTACGACATCAGTGAAAGTTCTTTACATTATTTGGATGTTGTTTTAACTAAGGACATAGGGAAAATACATTTTCAAACACAAATCTATAGGAAGAACACTTTTTCCAATGCATTTTTGCACTTTGATAGTTCTCATCCATTTTATATCAAAAAAGGCATAGTTAAAGGCCAACATATAAGAGCATCGAGGATGTGCAGTTCCCTTAATTTGTTCTTAAAAGAAGTAGAATTTTTGAAAACCTTATTTCTTGAAAGAGGTTATCCTTCTCAACTTATCCAGCATATAATTACAGAAATTGTTGAGAAAAGGGACTCTGCATATCCTCCTTTGTTAAGTAAAGGTCTGCCTTTGCCTACGTTGTCATCAAGACCTTTGAATATGCAGAAGAGTTTTGTTTACACATATGCTAATGATTCACAACTGATTGAAAACACTGTACGTTCCTTTTGGCCCATATTAACATCACAAGAAGACATCCGTACATTACTCCCTGACAACATACATTTTATAAGGAAGAGGGACATTAACCTAAAGGGTATGTTTGAGCAAGCATCTCACACCCAGAATTGTTTTTCTATCAATTATTCATCCAAAAGGATAGGCTCGTTTAAATGTGGGATGTGTAACCAATGTCCCCACATGTTACATGATGACCATGTGTACTTACCATCTAGAAAGTTAACTTTAAGGGCCCAAGGTTACTATTCCTGTATTTCTTCTGGGGTGGTTTACCTTGGCATTTGTCGCACTTGTCATGGTTTTTACGTGGGAAAAACCGAAAGAATGCTCAAAAAGAGAATCTATGAGCATCTCTACAATATAGTAAAGGAAAAAAGAGACCAATGCCTTTTTCAAACATTCTCTAATTTGTAATCACATGGACATAAAATTTTTTGTATTGGAGCGAGTCATCCATGACCCTAGGGGTGGTGACTGGGAGACTCGCCTTACGAATAGGGAACTGATATGGCAGCTTAAGTTGGATGCCACCAAGTTTCCGGGCATGAACGACAGTGTCAATCTTGCTTTTGTTCTTAAGGCAAACAGGGACAAGCTATAACTGTTTTTAGTTTACAATATATTTTTCTTTGTTGGTGCAATGAACTATTTTAGTAGATTTTAATGTACCATTTACTTACACATTCATGGTAACTTTTTATGAACATTCATATGTTTTTCACAGTCATGGTATTGTGCTGAACATTTTGTGCTCATTTGGCTGTGTATTACACAGGTTTTACATATACCTGTTAGGTTTTTTTGTTGATCATTTTAAAATATATTTTTTATTAGTCATCCTATTCTATCATGTTGACATTAACATATTGCTGTTGCATCCCCTTTTTATACTTTTTACATTTTTTGTTTCACTTGCATTACATTGGTCTCTTATGGTTCTTAGAATTTTCTTGCAGTTTGACAGTAGAGTTGCAGGACATTATTTCTGGTTGTTTTTATTGTTCTGATTTTAATTATGCTACTGTTAGCTAAAAGCTTTGACATTTTGCAAATACACAGTCAGTTGTCACATGTATTTTATTTTATTTTATTTTTTATTATTTATTCATCATTTTTTTCTATGGTATATTCTCCTTTTCTACTTTAGATTTATGGTTTTAGGAGATATAAAAGGCACTGAAGCACTTTGTTAGGTTGTTTTGGAAAATTCCAAGCTATTTTTTAACTTGATGAGTTGCTTAATTTTTTACATTTTTTAATCATTTCAATTTGTGTGATGTTTAATTGAATTATTGGCTCAGCAGTCAAGAATATATATACTGCACTGCCACACTTGTATTGTAACTTGAAAAAGCCTGGGATTGCCAGGCGAAAGCGCTCGTTTTTAATTTGTACTGCATTAAAGAAGATTTTTTCGATTCCAGCATTGTTTTTGGATCGCATTTCATTATTTGGACCATCTGTGAAAAGAGATTTCTTAGTAGAACTCTGGTTTTGTGGATGTACTTTATTTGCAACTGCTTGTTATCTTAATGAGTTCTGGTACGCCGATTTCCCGCTTACGTCTGGTTCTTGGCTTATTTTTGTTTCATTTTCATAAGTTGATTTAATACTGATTATGGAATTTTAGGGTTAGAACATTTTTAATATTTTTAATGTTTCTAACATTTTTAAAATTTTTACTATAAATAAAAATAGATTTTAGTTTTAAACAGGGCAATCCTTTTGGGAGAAGTGTTGGTTAATTATTTGTATTTATGTATTGACATTTTTACACATTCACGTAAGTGCTTTTTTGTCACTTATTTACTGAACTGCTGTTTTAAGTATTTAATTGCCCTAAATTGTTTAATTACCAGTTATTTATAAGCATTGCCACTTGAGAGCAATTTGTCTGAAGAGGTTTTGTGATTCACACAGGATGAAAAGCAAAGAAAAGTGTGTTGCTTAACAATAAATTTGTGTTTTATATTTGCTGGACAGTGGCTAGTGTCGTTGGTTTCCTTTTCAGTTGCTTTAGTTGTTTTTGTCTTACTGCCTTGGATCAATTTGTAATGTCTCTGGCTGATGATAATGGTCCTGACACATTTGTCATACCTCTCAGCCTCAGAGCAAGAAATCTGGGCAAAGTTATAAACAGAAGTGGGACAATGGCCCAAAAATAAGGACAATTTTTAAATCTTGCATTAGTATGAATTTTCTGTAGGCTATGAAATCTGAAACTTAAACGTCTGTCATTATTTTCTAACTTCAATCTTTAATGATTTGCCACTAATTTGCCCAAAAGCCCCAATTTTATGAAAAACGCACCAAAAATGTGTTGCAAAACTATAAAATAGCCACACAATACAGCTGGAAACCTGTCAAAGAAGGGACACTTTTTTAATATTAGTACTCTTAACATGAACAACTGACAAAATAAGAGAATCTACATGCATTTCTGAAATTAAAAGTAATCTAACTCTGATCATTACAATTATTTATTAATTGTAAACCCTCCATGTTTTCTTACAAATTTGCTATTTTGCAGAGGGATTATTAGGGGGAGAGCAACATTTTGAGCCAAAATCAGGGGCAGTTGAGAGGTTTGGATATAACTAATTCTATAAAGTGATTTATTTGCATGTACCTCTCATCCTCTTAATGCAAGAAATCTGGACAAGGTCAAATATATTGGGGGAACATACAAACAATACTAAAAATTGCTCTTGGATAAACTTAGACAGTTGAAAGAACAACAAGTCTTGCTTTAGCATGCACTTCTCTGAAGAGAATGAAGTTTGAAACTCAATGTCTGTCATCATTTAGTGACTTCATTCCTAACAGATTTGACAGAAAAAAACTCACATTTTATGAGGAACAAACCAAAAATAAGAAGCAAAAATCTATTCATGCTGCAAAAATCTGGACAGTTAAAAGTTATAGTTCAGCCAGGGCTGTCTGAGTTTGCCACCCTTCTCCCCTCACAAAATCTTGTTCGAATGGGGTCTCCCCCATGCATCTATTCCAATGTCCCATTACTTGGCTATTTCATCCCATTTATCATAAACACTATAATGAGCATACTGCTTTACTTCTATGATGATTTGGATTTCATTTAAAAGTTTTATTTTACATTTTTACAGCACATACACTAATAGACATCTGCTAAATAAAGCAATCCAGTCTCACAGTGAAGATAGACTCAGCATTAAAACTTCTCTGCCCTTGAAACTCATATTCATTGAAACAGCATTGAAACCCACATTCAAAGAAATTACATCTGGCTATTGGAAGATAAAGATTAACTTTGGGCTGTTTTCAAATCATAGGACCTTTGCACAGGAAACATGCATGTGTTCTTTGATACACCTTCTTAACTGTATTAAATACAGTACATAATACATATATAATGCACTGCAGCTGTTAGAGGGTGCTTTAAATATATTATTTTGAACATTTTTCTAATAAACAATGAAACAAAATGCATGCACCAATAAAGACAAAACTGCCCAGTTCAGAATATTTCCATCATGCAAGTCTTCTACGATTCACCAGTATCAGTAAATATGCACAATCTCTGCAGAAGTAAAAGTCATCTAAATAATTCCATATTAAAAAGATCTCTAACTAATGAAGAGGTTGCTGCTAACAAACAACTTTATATTTCATTCTTTTATCTACAAATAAAGTGCCTATTGCCATTGAGTAATACATTGCCTATGTTACATTAAAAATGATAATCTAGCAATATTGCAATAGGGAATGGATGGCAAACTGATAACAGATTCATCATTACTAGTTATCTCCACCAAAGAGGACATTCTCAGGACTGCAGAATCCACCCCCTTTAAAAGTACAACACAGTACAGTATCAGCAATGCATCTATATACTGTGGGAGTAGAACCCACAGCCTTCTGCATCAAAAGCAAGTACACTACCTGTTGTACTATTAACAATACAGGCTGATTCAGAATAAGCAGCATTAAACTTGTCTTCAAGCTCTCAGCTCCATGTAAAATCCACTCGCCACTCAACTGTATCTCAAAACTTTGAAATATACGAAATCTGGAAAAAGCCAAAATTTATTGGGGGGGGGGGACAAAGGCCAAAAACTAGGGGCACATTTTAAACATTGCTTGCATAA
>NC_056733.1:451134614-451219614 GCF_019279795.1 Protopterus annectens | reverse complement strand
CTTTCAAGCATTCTGTCTAAACCTGCTTGTTCATATTATTTTTCATAACTCCTTTCTTAATAAACACATTCCTTTCAGTTATTTGTGACAGCCTCCATTGCTATCTGATGTGACATAGGGAGTCAATACAGAGATCTGGAGACACGCTAGTATAATAGGCAGGGATTTGAATCTGGTAACATGTGTCAGACAACTGTGTCAGACATCAGTGGCTTACATACAGGTACAATTTATGGCACAGTCATTGGGCTACCTTTTTCAGGCCTTCTTCTACAAGATAGGGCATCTATACTCCATAGGATAGAAAAGTGCTGTAAGCCCTTTAAGGGTGTTCTTCATGACATAACCGGTAAATGTATTTCAGTGGTGTCCATGATTGGTATGCACCTCTGTGATAGCTGTCCTGGCATGTGTTCATTAATGACATGATGCAAATGTTTACTAAGTCATTCATTGCTCAAAGGCATTACATACTCCCAAAAGAACTTTGTTATGTATTACTTGTCTTCATTCCAACATGTCTATATTACTGCTATTGTTTTCATAACATTATACAGCTTAATGACAGGTGAGGTTATCCATAATTTTTTCTTACTGTATGGCATGCAACCAGACCATCTGAAACTGTGATTAGTTGTCTGTTACAGCACTTTCTTTTTTGTGCTGTTGAATTGCTGTTCTGTTACTATTCCCTGTAATTCCATGAAAGCATGACTAGTATAATGATGTCTGAGATGTTTGCAAATTAGCAATGAAAGAATTGAAATCATGAAATGTCATCTAATCAGGGTTGTCATGTCTCACTTATTTCTGCTGTATGTTATGCTACCATTTAGCATTTACACGACAATACAATATTTGCTTGTCTATTACATGCTTATATGTGATAAACTCCTTTTTTATAGGTGCCACTGACATTTCTTTGCAAAAACATGACAATTTCTTTTTTTCACATATTTTTTTTTATTTTTTATAAATACAAGTAAAACAAGAAGCTATTAAACAATATAAAATAAGCATAACTATATACAGTGTCCATAACAGATATGCTTTTGTTAATATATTCACATTTTATCTAACAGATTTTTAAGTTTTAACCAAGCTAGTTGTTTATGTGTCACTCAACGTTCTTGAGGTTATAGTCAACAATTCTCTACTACATAAAATTTTGGCCAATGAGATAAATTCTAAATGACAGAATTTTTTTTTACTTTTACAATTTGAGATGAAGGTTTATCTTGCTATTGCAAGGAGGGTCCAGAGAAGGTGCACTTGTGTTCCTGGAATATATGCTGTTATCGGTACATTAAATAATAATAGTGAGTCAGTCACTTCACATTTATTCAACCGCAATGCTTTTATAAATGATTTAAATTCCAAACCAGAATGGAATTACAGTGTTACACTCTACAAACATATGTGCCCAATCTGCATATACTGCTTCTTCACATTTCCAACATTCGGATATCTCATTTCCCCATATCAATGCCACTTTATGAGGAGTAAAGAAGCTTCTGTGAATGAACTTCCATGTGTAGATTTTCCAAAAGGGAGATGATGTAATGTTACTAATTGACTTAAGTATTAATGTTTTCTCATTTTCTGAAAAACTAAATTTATTAACCTTTTCTGTGTAATTCCATAGGGACTCATCTGAGATTTGTAAGTCATCTCATAGTGTCCTATATACTTTTGACAATTAAAACCCATTGTTATTCATAATGTATTAATTTCACAGAAAAGAGATAAAAATGTGGGTCTAGGTGTGGATTTAACTATTTGATGTACTTTGAATTCACTTACTATATACTCTCTGACTGTTTGTATGTTTAGCCAATTGTTTTGGTTTATGTTATATCTTGCTATAATGGAAGTGACCTCATATTTATAATGGGAATCAAGGAATCAATGTCAAAATACTAACCCATTTCCTTTCATTTCTTCTACTTTTTTCATGTTAAAAAGTCCAAACATTTGTTTGTAAATGCTATAGAAAATATTAAAAAATAAAAGGTTTCTCATTTTATAATCTTTGTTCATTATTTGTTTAAAATTATTTGCTATGTAATTAAAGGGAGAGAAATTTTCTTTTTTATTTGTATTATAGCAAAGTATTTTTTATGACTAGATATATTTTTTCTGCTTCTGTAAACATGTCATTGTTTGTTTCCCCATTATTAGATACTAAAATTGTTTTATGTAAGTTTTTCCAATTAGATGTATACTTTTGATTTAGCCATTGACTTATGATATTGAGGATAGTTGATTCTGCCTATAGTTCTAAGTGTGGAAAAGCTATTCTGCCCTCTTCCCAATTTCTTTAATGCCATGTGTGAGTAATTCTAGGTTTTTGTGGAAACCATAAAAAATGTAACTATTAGGGAGTTGAGTTGCTTCATTAATTTTTTGGAAGGAGATGCTATTATAGATTGAACAATGTACAGAATTTTAAGTAATATAATCATTCGAACTAAGGCTAACCTTTCTTCGATGTTAAAGAACATTTTATTCCATTTGTTCAGATGTTCCTTGATAGTGTTTATTAAGGCTGTATAATTTATTTGTATAGTATCCTTCCAATTTGATTTTATATATACCCCTAAATACTTAAACATAATGTTCGTCTAAATAAAGTTTTCATATTTTTCCAGGACGGAGTTTATTTTTTTGTTTAGCAAAATAGTTTCAGTTTTGTTATGATTAAAATTTGAGCCTGAAATCTTTTCAAAATTATGCAATGATTTCATAATGTGTTCTATTGAAGAATCTATATTTTCAATTGTTAGTAAGATATCATCAACAAAAAGCTATATTTTGTAACCATAGTTTGGGTTAATGGAAAATCTACTTATATTGTCATTAGTTCTTATATAATTAGCTAATGGCTCCATTGCTAGGGCAAATAGTATAGGTCACAAAGGACGTCCTTGCTTGGTGCCTTTCAATATTTTAAGTGGTCCTGATAAAAAAGCTCCAATTTTGATATATGATATGGAAGTGGCATATAATTTGTATAACAGCTTTATAAAGTCAGGTGAATAATTATACATCTCTAATACTTTAAATAAATTTGATCAATTTATAGATAGTGCCTATAACACATGCCATACCTTTTGGCTGCAGTACCCGGACTGAAGCTCCAAAGATGGTGGTATTTCCATATTCATTAAGGATGCACACACATACAGAGTGGTAGACCAACATTATGCATTACAGATCCTGCAGGTGTAGCTAACAATGGGTAAGACAGTGGTTCAGGTTGTAGCCTGCTACACGTCCCAAAAAAAATGTCCCAAGACTCACACTACATGTCTCTAAACACTCTGGAGAATATTAGTATCCAACCTAATACTCTCATACTGGTTGACTTCAACTACTCCACCATTAACTGGAAAATCTACTCATGTACCGATGCACATGCCCATCACATTGACCTGGTCCTTGCTAATATGGAGAACTGTTGCTGTACACCAAATAGTCAACTCCTCCCTTGTTATATATGAACAAGAATTAATCACATTTGGAAATCCACAGCCCTCCCACCCCCTGCAAAGGTAACCACCAGGAAAAGCCTTTTCAAAGCTAACTATGACATCCTAAATACAGAGGGTGCTATCCTCATGGCAGTCATGCAAATGACTTTAGAATCAAACAACAATGCACTATGAACACATACACAAATGCATGGATACCACCACACCCAAAAGAACCAGGACCCTCATCCTCAAAAAAAGGAAGCCAATCTGGTGGTCACTGGCCATAAAGAAAATGTACAGCAGAAGGAGGTAACTGATATGGAATAAGGTGAAGTCTCAAGACTGGAAAAAAACCCTTATCAGTCCCAATTAAAAGTTGAGATCCCTCATCAAATACTACAAATTTAGCTGTGAAAACAGAACTGGAGCACATAGTAAAGACAACCACAAGGCCTCATACAGTTATGCAAAGACTCACCATGGCAATACCAAGCTTTGCTCTGAGCTGCTAGACAATGGTACCTCTTAGACTGATTGAACAAATCTTGCCAATATACTGGCTGACATATTGAGTACAAACTATACCCCTCTCTACTCCCCAAAGGACCAATCACAATACCAGTACACTGCCACACACCCAGTATTACTGCTGCACAGGTTAAAACACCACTGTCCAAGGCCAGGAATACAGCTTCTATGGAACCTGACAATATCCCTGGCTGTGTGCTACATGAACTACAGAGTGACCTGGCTCCTCACCTGTGTGCCCTTTTCAAGCACAGCATCACCTCAGCCTTTGTCCATTCTGAATTGTGCACTGCTACAGTCACCCTTCCCCACAAAGGAGGTGTGACTGCAGACCCTGGGAAATATCACTCCAACTGCCTGGCAAGTCTGTTATGCAAAGCTGTGGAATGCATCACCATGCACCTAATAAATGGGGATATGGGAATCTGCAGACTCAGGATCCCACACAGTTTACTTTTGTGAAGGGTAAGTCATATCTGCTCAATCAACCTGGTCAACTTCTTGGAGTCAGTCACCTGAGCTGTGGATGAAGGCAAGGTTGCACATACAGCCTACCTTGATCTGGCCAAAGCCTTTGATAACATCCTCACTCAGGAATCATGGAAATGCATGCTAAGATAGGCATCAACCCCTATATCACTAGGTGGGTTGCAAACTGGATCACAGGTAGGACTCACAGTGTGGAAATATGTGACTCCAAGTCAGACTGCTGAGCATTCATAAGAGAAGTTGCAAAGGGTTCTGTCATCTGTCCTCTCATGTTTGGTATCAACTTCTCTGAAGTCCATGCCAACATGAAGGGTCTCTGCCTGACAAAGTGTGCAGACAATTGCAAGTTGGGAGCTATTATTAACTACCCAAGTGATGTTGGCATCCTACTGAAAGGTCTCACTGAGATCAGTGACTGGTGTCAGAGCCATGGCCTTAAGCTCAATGTCAGAAAATGTGTTGCCAACCCCTTTGGAGAATACCCATTCCCATGAATTACTACATTGATGGTAGTCCCCTGAACAAAGAATGTGTTATAAGAGATCTGGGTACACAGGTTAACAGCAATGTCTTTTGACCACCACATTGCCACTGTGGTCACAAATTCTTTCTATGTGGCACATCTCAGTACTAACGCATTAGCATCCAGGAAGGAAGAGGGAATTGTCCCCCATAGCATTGTCGCCACACAGCAAGACGTTGGGCCATTCTATTCTCAGCTAGAGCGTCTTCTGTGTGGAGACATGCATGACTGGGCATACCTTCATTGAAGGTTGTGCATCAGGGCTGGCAAACACAGCACATAAACAATCTACTGCCAATCATTAGCAGACTGGAGTTCCGCTGTGGTGACCCCTAACTGGGAAAAGCCGAAAGACCCAAACAAAACTCTTCTTGACAGAGTGACACAGTTATTTTTGGCATACATATTCTGATGGATGTGAGGTAGGTAAATGAAATGTATGTTCTCATTTTCTGATAACAATCATAACAATCATATCATTACAGTGATTTTCCAGAGAAATGATAATAATCTCTAAAACAGACCAGAAATATGACCAATAAACTTGAAACAATCCAGCCACTTGACATGTATGCTCAGAACCCCTTTCTGCAATGAATCAGAACCAAGGCTGACAAAGTGGTGGGCGGAAGTCATAAAAATGGGGATGTATCTGAAGTACTGGCATAGATAAGCTAACACAGTTTCTGTAGTAACACCCTCCTATGTGCCCTAACATATATGTAGTGAAATAGCACAAGTAATTGAATTAGGAAATCTGCTATGGATAATTACACACTTATTTGCAAATATATCAGGCACTACGGGGATGTAATAGCACTGACAAACAGACATCAGTGTGAAAGTGCATACCCACAACCAATATCACTACAGTCACAGTCACATACCAGTTAGTCAAGTGAACAGTAGAGTATATGGACTACGTGAACAAATATATCATTGTTTGCCACTCACACTACCCTTACATATACAGTACCAATTCTCGTGTAGTCTGAATCCTGACCTTGGTACAGGACATGTTTCAGTCTTCCCCTACAAACACATACAGCCAATAGATCAGCAGAAACTGGAGCAGCATGCACAGTTAGATAACGAAGGAGCCATAACACTTACATCCACTCCCCCCTCCATACACAGCCGAAATAACATGTACACATCACATGTGTACACAACCACGACAGTCTGTTAACAATGGCCAGACATACACAAGCCTCTCACATGTACAGTTCACCTCAGAATGTACAGGCTCAGGACTAATATCTATGGCCTCTTCCCTGATATGTCTGTGGGTCTACTACATCACTGGGATGGTAGCAGGAATGAAGGAAGGTAGAATGATGATAGATATGCCTGTGCCTCATTGACATCTGGACAAAGCTTGACATCATTTAGGGACAGAGGCACAAACACAGGGGGAGATTGGACATATTGCTGTCATACATTGAGACAGTTGCAGATGCTACTGGGTTTGTTGTAACATCCTTTATGAGGAATATGATGTCGGTAATACAATAGATGTGAGTATTTACTGACTGCATTTCCCAGAGTCCACGACTGATTTACCGAGGACACCAACTGTCAGGGGAACAGACAAAACATAACAGGCAAACATGTGGCCATTATGTAGACAGTGTGCCAGTGGAGAGGTATGTCAGAGACACATCACTGAGAGTCATGAAGTCACTCACTAAATGCATGTCCACACAAACCCTGTCAATCTATCAATCCACCATGTTTATAACAGCACTGATGACATAGAATCTGCTCACAAATCTTGTGATATGTCCCCCATGTTGTTTGGCTGTCTCCACATGTCCTGTCCTGTGATGTATTGCCACCTACTGTATGTGCATCTGTAGCCCACCACCTCTGTAATGTCCCTCACACAGGCAAAGAAAAGGGCCAAGGCCCACATTAAGGAATGCCTCATATGTCAGAACTAGCAGCAGTGTCCAGGCCCACAGCACAATACTATGTGGGCATCTACATAGTGGTATGGCCTTAGCAATACATGACATCTGCACATCTGTACACAGGACAGACAGAAAGTAGATAACCAACAGGTTATGCATTAGAATGAATGTTTTGAAAGATAAAAGTCTGAAACTGAAAGGTATGCCATTACTACATGACAGCATTCATCAATGACATGTCCAGAAAACATACTAGTCTACAGTTAATATCAAAATATCAGATCAATATCCAATAGGAGATACATAAAACATACAGCTCAAACACCAAGAACAAGATACTCAGTACTCAGATTCCCAGCTTTGCATGCAGGAGTGTATGGGTCTTTTACTACAATCTGCAATCTACCTTTACTTGGAAAAACACTGTTAAAAGTACTAACATAATGATACCATATGTGTTAAAGTATCTTTGTCAACCAGTGCACTGTAGCTGGTGTAACATGCAAATGTGACTGCATATAACCTGGGATACTACCCATGTATAAAATAAATGCAAAGAAAAAGTATTGTGGTACTACCCATGTATACCAAGATGTCAAATACAGTATAGTCAAACCTCTTGCTACTGTAATCACAGCACATAGAAGCATGTTATGTACAGGGAATTAAATACACTTATTAAATATGTCATTACCCTGCTATTTTATCAGATTAGAAGGTGATCACTGGTTACCAGGGCTGAGCTATGCTTAGCAGGTTTAAGGATTGCTTAAATGTAAATGCTAAGAAGATTTGTGCATTGGTAAGCGAAGTCTACACAGTGTAAGTGCCTATTCATTTAACCATACATTAGCACTGGTTACTGTTGCACAAACCCATGCAAACATGCTTAAAGCTGCTCAAAACTGCCTTAATCACTCTGTAGCCAACAGTCCTTGCTCTGCCTAGCAACAAAACAAACAGCTCTTCCAGGTCTTGAACCCAGGACCCTGCACACCATAGCGGCAGCAATTTACCAGCAAGCCATCTGAGATGTAGGGCTTTAGGATGTTTTCTCAAACATACCCTTCTTTACAGCCAGTTTACAATAGGGAAGAGACTGTGCAATTAGGAAGGATTGGTATCTACAAATATATATATATGCCTTATCCCCCCCATATTTCAAATAAATAAGTGAAAAGTACACTGCTACAAAATCATGATAGGCCATACACAATGGCCAGATATACAACAACCTCTTAGCAGAACAACTACAATAACTGAACATAGCAAAGAGAAATACAACCAGCCAGTAATTCACACATGTTTATTATAATCTGATGTCCTGGTCAAAGCATTCAAGGAGTAAAACATTACAAGAAATACTTGCCTTAATCACAAGACACAATTAACACTTAATTACATAATTAAATACACAGCCTCCAATTACACTCCTCATTTATCTCCCTAAGGGATGAAGTATCACATTTAACATTAATACATTGAGTCTGTACATAACAACTGTCCTTTCATGAATGTTTCATCAAACTGAGGAACAGAACTTTCCCAAAACAGTACCTAGGAACTTTATTGATATGTATGGCTATAGAACTGTCATCTTTCTTATCAGTAATATGCCTCACATGTTCTAACAGCCTAGTCTTATAACATGTGCTACTCTCCCCCACATAAAATATGTAACAAGGGCATCTAAGAGCATTCTTGATACACCGACCTATTGAACGTACAGATCTCAACATGTTTTCCAGCCTTTTCCCTCAGCAGGAATGACAGCTCTAAATGATAGACCATTATACCTATTGACCTCCTGCTTTATGACATCTGACCAAAGCCTGACATAACTGGTGGATAGAGGCCCAAATACATGGCCATATGTGAAATATTGCTGTTATACACTGAGAAAGTTGCTGGTGTTACAGTGTTTGTTGTAACATATCTTTTCTGAGGGATATAAAGTCAGAAAAGCAAATGGATGTTAGCATTTACATATAATCACCAGAGTATGCTACTGATTTGCCAAGGACAGCACCTGTCTGGGGAACAGACCAAACATAACAGACTAACCTGTGGCCATTTTGTGGATAGCCCTACAGTTGAGAGTTATGCAGAGACAGAACTTTGTCAGACTGAAAGCCATGCATAAGTAGTATGTGCAGACAAACCCTGTTAAACTAGCAGTATTCCAAACATTTAACAGGAATATTTACATTCTGCCCCTAAGTCTTGAACCTTCTCCACCATTTATTCGGCTTGTCTCCACAAGTCTTGTTGTAAGAGGTAGTAGCCCACACAACTCCAGGATGTCTTTGTCACAAGTAAGGGAACGGGCCAACACCCAGATGGAGTACTCAATTATAGGAGTGTGTTGCCATGACATTGGCTGTTGGAAGAACTACACATCTCCTGTGCATTCAATTAGCAAAAAGGGAACATCAGTGCACAGGCCATCACTTGCACAAGCCATGCTGCTACCTATTCAAACCAGCTCTATGTCTGTAGTCTAGAGAGAGAGAGAAAGAGAAAATAAATAAAACATAAACTGGAAAAGAGAATAAAAAAAAAGAAAAGGGAAGTGGTACATATAAGCATGTACTTGTATGTAGTACTTGGTCTGTAATAATGGGAAATATGATTTGGAAGAAAATAGGTCCCAACAAGACTTGCTGTACTAATGTCCTGCTGAACAGCTGCTATGGCCACAGCATCTGGCCCTCTCTGCAGTGGGAGAGATCACAGCCATACATCTCAACAGTACAGCTCTTCATAGAATGCCCAGATTTTCCCATCATAGTTTTTTGTCTGTTCCTCCTGATATCTGTATTTTTCTGGCAAATAGCTGAGTATTTAAGTCACCAGGTAATGACAAACACTTGAGTTTAAGACTCCACATCCTTAAGAATATTCACAGTAATGCAAAATGTAGCATTCTGCAAACATCCTAAGTTTGTAACAGGAATATTTAAAGTCTGTCCCTATCTATCCCCCCATCATTTTAGGCTTTGTCCAGATTTAATGCTCTAAGAGGTTGCAAGGTAGGATCACAGCTCAGGAGACTGACTCACCCTGGGAAAGGACAGCTCACATATGACAACCACTGAGGTATCTGTGAAACAGTTGTAACTGTGCCACTGCTAGGCCAGATAATGGGATGTTGTCCATATCCATATGTTACCCATGAATATGAGTATGATACAAGTTAGTCTTGTAAAGCTAATATACCTGTATAGGGCATGTGCATAGTAAAGTACTGTTGCAGACATGTGTGTTGAACTGCATGTGATATATTGAATTACTAACATTCAACTGTACAGTGTTCTGCTGGGCATTAGTTACATTTGTGACTGATATCTGTAGTCACATAAACATATAACTGTGTTATGTCAGCCAAACCATTGGCAAGTCTGTGAGCAATGACAATGTAACATAATAGCCTACTTATGACTGCTGGACATCATCCAGGATATCACATTGATGTCAAAGCCTACTGTGCAATCAACTTACTAATGTATGGTGCAGCTATATTAATACAGTATTAATAATGATGTCCCTTTTGTCACCCATTTTTGTGTGCCAATGTCCAAATATACTACTATAACAGGTTGAGAAGTATGATTGAGCAGCAAGACTGTAAATACTGTGTGCCATACTAACATAGAACAGAAATGTATACCAAGTAGCCCCTGAGCACATGTATGTATGCGTATGTTCAGCTGGAAGGCACAAAACTAATCACATGGGTTTCAAACAGTCAGGTACACAGGTTGTGCATGTTGCACATGCATGTAATATCAGTGTCAGTGCATACAGCAGACATAAATGTGTACAGCTACTGGTTGTTGTATTGCCCTGACACTGATATGGGTACTAGAGCAGGCATGATTATCAGGTAGTACTCTGAGAAGTGTCCAACTGTGCTATGACCCTCTGCCCATACCTACCACTAACAGCTATATCAACACCTATTTACACTGGATATCGCAAGTGTATGCACCCCTCTTGGAATGCAAAGTTTGTGAGCTGTATGACAATGAAACCACAGAAAATCATTTTATAATGTTTCTCATCTTTAATGTGACCCCTAACCTGTACCACCTAACCTGTACCATTCCACTGAAAAACAATCAAAGGTGTTTCTAGGAAGGTGAGCAACTACTGCCAAGTGAAGATGTGCCATGATGTTAGAGTCCAAACCAAGAGGAAGGAATGATGTAACCATCTCAAAAAGTGCATGCACAACATATCAGTTTAAGTGTGTGCACAGTCATTCAACTGCCTTATTGCACTGATTATTATTTCCATGTTGTCACAGACCATATTGTTATGTTTCCAATTGAATTGTACAGGCTATAGGTCAAATTGAAAGTGGGAATTGTTTTGAAATGAGTTATTATGGTGTCATGCTTCAATTGCACAAATATCAGGTATTGTAACAGGGGTGTGTACCCTTTATATCCACTGTAGCTATATGGACTCAGCAGTTCCTGACCTGTATAACCAGCCTCCATCAAGGTAGATTAATCCCCTTTGTTGGACAGCAGCAATACACAAACTACATAATAGGTTGCTATATTGGCTGCACAGGGACACATAGGTGCAGGCAACAACTTGGAAGCAAGTCCACCTCTATCTGAGAAAGCATGTAAGTTCACAGGTGATTTCCTGTAAGGCTGACTATGACTACAATAAAGACATAGCCACACCACCAAGGACAATTGTAACAGTGTCTCCACATATGTTGTCAGTCTCAGAGGAAACAACACAATTCACCCTGTACTGGGGTAAAGAACACCTCATACATACATGCCATCAATATAGGCAACCTGCATCAGACAGGTTAGGTGGGAACATCGCCACCCTGTCCACCCCAGTTGTATAGGGGAATATGCACATCACCCACACTCCTCCCCTCAGCAATGGTGAGCATGTACATATTGCCTACTGATGGCAACAATGGCATGTCCCCATGGGGCATTATAACATCACTGTCTGCCTCCTACATGAACTCAGGCATGAGCTCACAGCTCCATCACACACGACAGTCAAACAGAGACCTGACACCATCCACGCACCATCCAAATGGAAAATGGCCACTGTCAACCCTCTACACAGAAATGAATGGAGAATACAGGATTATGCAATTGTGTCCAACATTGGGGGGAATAAGCTCAGGGCCAGGAGTGTAATGCAAGCTGCTATAGCCATGATAGATAGGAGGGCTATGGATTATTTACAAGTAATATCCACTGTTGACGTGCAATTTGACAATGGTATGAGGTCCTGTGACCTTTTTCCGGAATATGTCTTCCAAGTAACATGCAGAGGGATCACCAACCAACATTCGCTGTTGGGGAAACTGACATCATTAAGCAATATGTGATCAAACATTATGCCCTGTTATTTGGACAGAGAGCAGAAGATATGCAGGTGAGGACTGCCCTGTGAAACAATCTGGTCCACAGGGTAAATGATGCTGGGCTGCACAACAGATGTTATGAACAGGTGCAGCGTAGGGCCACCAACCTCTTCCTCCATGCCTTTCAACAGGCTACTGCTGTAGCAAGGGACTGGCTAGCCACAGGTGGGGGCCCAGACATTCAGCCCCCACTGACACCCACCGAGGAACTACTCGCCAACCTTGGGGCACCCGCCCAACGCACAAGCCATAAAACTGAATAAAGCATTGTGAAGGTGGGTTGCACACACACACACACACACACACACACACACACACACACACACACACACACACACACACACACACACACACACTGGATGAAGAGTGCGCAGGTAAGGGCTCAGTATGGATTATTACACTAATGTATCACACATACATGTATCTGTATTGTATATACATCCATGTGTCAGGTCCGATTGCCGTTATGGATGGGGTTTTCTAATGCACAGAGGTGCACATCTGTAGTGAGGACAGAACATTGTGTATTACTGGGGTTAGTACTATAAATGTGCAGACATGCTGCATCCATCCTGTACCAAGGCCACATGTGAGTCTGTTGACGATAACTCCCTCTCACAACTACCTAGGACCCTCTGGTCTGCATATGGGACAGAAGCCTGATGCTGGTGAGTATGACATTGTTCTGTTATTGCCTGGCAATTGCCCAGGCATGTGAAGGGCATGGAATTTACCATGCACACAACTATCAGTCATAGCTATATTGCTCTATGTATTAGCTATATTGCTTTATGTGCATGTTCACTTGTGGTTGGGTTAACTGTGTTTCATCTCAGTGGTCACCACTGGGGACTACCTGACATGAATTCCACATTCTTGTAGTATACTTCACAACTTGTCAGTGCCAAAACATCTGGACAGAGGCCAGCAAAATGGGCTAGACAAACGGCCTAGGGTATGGACATGTGTGACACATTAGTGGTATACAGTGGACATAAACTGTCTACACACTCCTGTTAAGATGAATGGTGTTACTGTTACATACACATTAGGACCACAATATGTCAGTCCAATCCTCTTCCAGGCTTTAATGTGACCCATAACATGAGCAGTTCACTTGTAAAACCAAGCATCCGGACTCATGTATTGCACCTACAAAGCTGGCCAGCTATGAGGGTGGCAGACATCATATCAGCATGATGCTTCAGACAGGTATGATACTGCTTGCTGCCGTATGTGTAAGAATTGTCACTGTAGCCTATTTGGCTACAATATCACATACATGAGCATTGTTAAGGCACACAGACCACTTCCGACCATGTATAGGTTGCAAACATCTGGATATTCCAGACACATCTGTACAGAAGGCTGTACAATGGTTTAACTTGCTGCATGTGAGGCAGATGCTGTTACCACACTATATAAAATAATTGCAGGAAAAGGTGGTCACCAGCCATGTATGGTACACACATCAAAATGGCATAATCCACACAAGATATCTGCAAACACACAATTGCCAGCATTGGGATTATAATTTCTGCCTATCTAAATACTTCTACTATAGTGCTACAGAGCTTACACATTTCTACCTAGTCCAAAGGTACTTCTAAAGTGAATGACATCAACAGGACTACTAAATTGGAGTGATGGGAAGTGTAAAGGGTAGTACACATGTCAAAAATGGTGTAACCCACACACTACATGATTCTCACATAAACACACACACACACATCCAAACAGTTGGCAGTAGGGAGATTAGAACTCCTGCCTATCTAGTTACTGCTGCTATAGTACTATACAGTTATCAGATGAACCAGAGAGCTAATATAGTTTCACCTAGTCCAAAGGTACTTCGAAGGTGGATGACATCAACAGGACTACTAGTTTGGGGCAAGGGGAAGTGTAACACAAGTCAAAAATGGTATAAATTAGACACTACATAATACACACATACACACACACACACACACACACACACACACACACACACACACACACACACACACACACACACACACACACACACACACACACACACACACACACACACACACACACACACAAAGTTGACAACATTGGGAGTAGAACTCCTTCCTATCTAGTTATGTCTACTATAGTGTTATGCAGTTACCATGCATGCTACAGAGCTTACTGAACTTTCACATGGCCAAAGCTGCTGATAACTGCACAGTTGAGGTAAAATATTACAGGTGGCAGAAAGTCTGCCTTCAGTTCCACACTTACATTGTGCTAGTTCTTTCTGTCTTGCACTTCAAATAGCATTATGGCTTGGCACTTCATCAGATTATTGTATCAAGAAGCGTGGCATACCTGGGAGCCATCAGCAGTACTCGTTCATCACAGAAGTAGCCCCAGTACTTACTAGTTATGTCCACCTCTCCTGGCATTATTGAACGGCATTTGTCTGTGCTTTCACCCATTAACCTGGTGCACTTGTCCATTCTGAGGCACTGATGGAAGTGCCTCATGTACACAGACAACCCTCCCCTCTAAACTCCAAACACTCAGACCTGTGAGAGTATATCACCCAATGTGGACATATGCACTCTCCAGCAAGGACTGGACTTGTGGGTCAAGATGAAAAGATCAACACCTGCAGCACACCATGTGGAACACATAGCTCACCATGACACCCACTTTGACAGCCATGGCATACAATGAAAAGCCAAACACCCACTTTCACAGAGGCACTCATAGGTTCATAGGTTGGTACTAGGCTATCAGCCCTAGGGCCTATACAAGCCTAGCCATAACAATTTCCTGGCTATTTATTCCCACACTATTTACTTCCCTGGACCCCTGTCTAGCAGGGCAACTGACGTGATCCCTGGGATGAATTTCCTTTCTCCCATCCAATCGTCAAGGCTCCTTTTGAAGAGGGCCAAAGAGGCACTCTGATTGACATGTATGGGCAATCTATACACTCACTGGACATTTACCCAAACAGCACAGACCAGCAAGACAGACACCCACTAAGACACCACGACATGGCACATGCCAAGGGATACATATTCAACTTACACAATGTGTCCCTCAGCCTAAGCTTCTAAGGCTAAACACCTTGCATAATACAGTGAATATGGGTAACTCAGTACTGAGGCACACACATATCCCATTCACTAAGTTGAATATGGAGCAGGTAACAGTGAAATATTTATCACATGCCAGCATCCAACACATGACTCAGCCAGGTATGGGACTCCACAACAACTATGAGTATCACTCTGTATCCATGTGGGTGTGAATGACATGGGACACACCTCCCTGGCTACATGACAAGAGACATGGTTGAACTTTCTGATTATGTGGTCCAGGCAGGTGCGACAGTAGCGCTGAGCAGTGTACTGACATCAACCAGAATGATGCTGTGGTGCTATCGACAGATGATTGACTGCAACATTGGCTTACATCTTTTGTGTCATTTCAGGGGATACAGTACCTCTCTGCTTGGGATGACATGATTGACAGAACTCAACGACTTGCCACAAATGTTCTACATCTGTCAGCTCTGGGTTTCCAGGTACTGGCTAAGTGTTGATGCCTTATTAGGCAGTGTTCCTAACGTAATTTCCACCATAATAGCTAGACATATATGCAATCTGAGGGTCATGCTGCTCAACAGTAGACACCTAACTGTCAGGATGCAGTCACTCAAAGCCCTCGGAGTGGAGGACATTAACATATCTGCTGTAATGGAGAGGTGGTTCACAGCAGCAGACAGCAGCCCTGCAGTATCAGGCTATAACACATTCCACAGTTGTCAGCCCCCAAACATGGACCACACCACACCTCCACAGGTGGTATTGTCTCAATATTCTTTATAGATGCGAACACCTCCAGACTAGTATCCCAGCAGAATGCATTGGGAATGCTACCAGTACAACTGCCTTGGGGTCAATGCACATTTCTCAACACCACTGACATAGTATGAGACTTCGAATACCCCTCCATCACCTGGAGAAAATAGACAAGCACCAGTACAGGGACCCAACACTTCCTGGAATTCATCATTTCCAATACCCAGAACCAGCTCATACTGACCCCCGGTAGAGGATGCAACAACCTTGACCTTTGTTGATTACTTAAATATGGGACTGTTGCTCATCCACAGTTTTCAATTCCTGCATGGTGAGATCCACACAGGCTGTAATCAACATGGGGCTTAACATGTCAGCCACACCTCTCACAAAGGTAACCACTTTACATAACCTTTCCAAAGCTGACTTTGCAGCCATGAAAACAGGGGTGGATGACTTCACTGCACCCATGGCAGTGAGAAATAGCTGCATGACTTTCGAATCATACACATATGCACTGTACAAACAGGTACATGAATGCATGGTACTACACAGAGCCAACGGAATCCAGACACTGTCCTCCAAACACTGGAAGACAATGTGATGGTCCCCTGCCATTACTAAAGAGTACAACAGAAGGAGGACACTGTTGCAGAGAAAGGTGGTGTCCCATGACTGTTGAACTCCCTTATTAACCTCAAACACAACTTGTGATCCCTCATGGAATCCCCTACAGGCATCTATGAAGGCAGACATGCAGCAAACACTGACGACAATCAAAACAGCCTGGGATAGTTACATCAGCAACCTCAAGAGCATTTTACAGAAGTGCTGTGAGTTACTGCACAATGGTAATAGCTATCCTGAGACAACAGATATTGGCCACAGTCTTGGCAACACATTCAGTGCCAGATTTACCCCCCACTCCACAAGTTAAGTGCTGAGTGAATGTGTTTTCACATGCTGTATCCTGTTTCTGTTCTAGGTGTCTGTGTGTCACCAGGATGTGGCCCTGATGGCAAGACCAAGGGGTATGACAGTGTGGTAACACATCCACCATGTCTTAGGCAGAGTACAGGTGTATCTGCATGGATTTCCAGGTCTGTAGCACAGTGATTGCATATGCCTCACAGATTATAGGGCTAAGGGTTGTACATAGGTACTGCATATGCTGATTTACAACATATGTTGTAGAGTGGAGAATGGCACGTGTTGCGGTTTGGACACTCCTCCAATTGCTAATAACCACAGCTACATGGGATATTCATTAACCAAACACAATGGGATTACTATTCACACACATACACACACACACACACACACACACACACACACACACACACACACACACACACACACACACACACACACACACACACACTTGCCAATACTGAGATCCATAGGTTCATTGCTTCATAGGTGTATAGTAGGTGAATGGTCCTGAAGGCTCTACAAGGCTAGCCCAAGGGAATACCCTGGCATCAAGCCACGTGACAATAGTCCCCAGTGTGGTTCAGGAGTATAGTCATTGGATTGATCCCCAGGGGTGGGTATTCCCCATCCACTCATTCAGATTTCTATTGTGCATGGCCAGTGATGTGCACTACCTGACATATATGTGATTTATATTCCATAACATGGATAGTGTCTGGTCTGTGCACCTGTCCCACAAGCATGTCCTTTGAAGTGCAGAAGTGTGCTTGAGGTCTCTGGGGCATGTTGTCTGGAAAGATTGGTATCTGCAAATGTAGCATTCCTGACCTAGTTTGGTGAGACATGGCTATGTAACTGAGGTCATGATTGCACCTACACAGACAGTATGATATGGGTATTCAGTGGAGTTAGTGGTGTCAGTCCATACAGAGTATGTGTATAAGGCATGGTATTCCCTTTGTGGGGTATGTTTGCAGACTCTACAGTTGTTGCAGGTATCCAGTGGGGAACATGGCATAAGGGCCACTGTACACATTTATTGGGCTACTGAGAGGATGGTACAGGGTGACCATGTCTCTTTACTTGCTAGATAACACACACTTAGTCAGAAGATGTAACACATCAAAGTACTTTCTGATGTCAGTGGCACTGTTGTGGTCAACAGGCAGCTGATTGTCAATCTGTGTTCCCCATTCTAACAACAACACTGTTCAGTGGACTACCACCAATGTATTACTTCATGTGAGCCATGGCATTTCCAAAGGTAATGTCAGTACATCTCTTGGCATTGAGATAATGTCCAGGATTCTGACAACAGATATAGGTGTCAAGTGGCCTTTGTGCATGATGTCAACATCACATGGATTGGGAATGCTACCACCCATCTTACTGTTGTATGCAAACATTTTCATCCAGGGTGCCTTTGTGTTCTCATGTATCTCAGAAGGGTAGATCCTAAACATGAGAGGATATGGGTCTGTACCCTGTGTGACGCCAGTCATGTCTGGTCATCGGTTTGACATGGAGTCAACTGCAGTCACACCATGGGTACTATCTGTGAGGCAGTTTGCAGAAGAACTACTGATATAGTGGTTGATGCCTGGTCAAGTGAGGTTGTGTATGATTCCTGGGTGGAGAGTGGTCTCTAAGTATTAGAAGGGTTGCCTATATTGTTAGCTCTTCCATACTGTCACAAAGTCATTGCACATGGCACTACACATTTAGAGCTGCGGATTGTCTGCACAAACCTCTATGGTGTTTGACAACTGTTGGCCTTGTAATGTGGACATTGAGACATATACTAAGTCATCAATACAATATCAAAATCCACCCCCCAACAGATCCTGTTATTATACAATCACACAAGATACTGATGATAGGCAGAGACACACACATACTTATCAGTACTGAGTTTCAGACCCCTACCTGTTTATGTACTGCTACTACAGTGTTACACATTTATCACATGCACCATGAAGCTTACAGAATGGAATTTGCCCCAAGATACTTATAAGGTGAGGAACATCACCAGCCCTTATAAATACTGGCATTGCGTGATGTAGTGGGTGAGAGATTTCATAAAATACTTTACCCCACACACACATTTACTTTGTCAGGAATGAGGTTCGAATCTTTATCTAACTATGTTCTCAGACCTTTATGTTATGCATTTACCATATACACTACTGACCTTAGATGATTTAGGGTTGCCAACAGATACTTCTAAGGTGAATGATATCTGCAAGAGTGCTAAAGTAGGGCACTGAAAAGTATACTGGGTGTAAATGGGGCCAAATTCTTTAAGGTACAAACACACACATATATGTATGTATATATATACATATATATACTTGCCAGGAATGAGATTCAAACCTCTACCTACATAGTTATGGCTACTACATTAGTATGCATGTAGCAGATGCGCCACTGAGCTTACAGGTAGAGCAGTGTCCTAACATACCTCAAAGGTGAGTAACATCAGCAGCCATTGTAAAGTATTTCACTTTGAAATGTACTGGCAGTGTATGGACACAAAATACTTCAACCTACATATATACACACACACACAAACAGAACCACATTTACAATTGCTGGTACTGAGATTAGAAATCCTACCTAAGCAGTGTTTTGCACTACAGTATCTAACAGTTATCATGAGTGCCACAGAGCTTATGTGCTGGAAAACTGTCCAAAGATATCTTTGAAGGTGAGCGACATCAGCAGCAGTGCTAAAGGAGGGATAAGGGAAGTGTAGTGAGTGTGAATGGCCTCAAACTCATTCATCTAGAAACACACACATACACTCACACACAACTTTATATTTGACAGAACTGAGATTACAACTGCTACGTGGATACTTATTTTTACCATAGTGTTACACAGTTATCACAAGCACCACTGAGACTATAGGACTGAGGGCTAACAAAAGGAATTTCTACAGTGGATGACATCAGCACATCATGTGATACAGGCCAATGGGATGTGTACTGGGTGGGAAAGGCCTCATAATGGGATTTTCTCTGTCGCTGTCTGTCTCTCTCTTCCCCATGTCTCTGTGTGTGTATGTTTGACATTGTATTATATTGGTCCTAGATATGTGTGAGTATTCCTATCCAATCTGTGTGTGTGTGAAGTATCAATGGTGTACAGTTTGATGTGTGTGCACAGACATCTGCGAATAACATATATCTATAGTCCAGTGTTGTCTGACATGGGCTTCATTTCTCGTGTGTGCACAGACATCTGCGAATAACAGATATCTATAATCCAGTGTTGTCTGACATGGGCTTTATTTTTCTAAGTGTAGGAGCATGCCCAGTATGACCTTCTATATTGAGTGTGTGCATCCATTCCATGGAGAGCTGGACTCCATTTCTGGGTTTTATATGCTACAGCTACACCTAGCAACCTGTTTCTGCAGGATATCTGAAGATAGGTCGCCAATATGGAGCCACAATGGGAGTAACATATGGGGGATACAGTAACTATTGCTGTCTGTGCTGCTTGTGTGACATGGCTGGTTGTAGCATAGCTTTTCTGACATAGGTACTGTTTTACACTGTGATGTATCATGTCATCAAGTACTGACATATATCATTATTTGCTCACAGTTATTTACCAGGGAAATGCAAGATGAATGAAGCTGAGATCAATATTCTGAGGCATATAGACTACACGTTCTGGCACACTCCTGCCATTGTGGAGGGGTAGCTACAGACAATAGACTGCTGGTTCTGTGTAAATGCTCCAGCACCTTGTTAGTATGCTGGTTGAGGATCCCCTTCTTGTGCTTTTCTCAACTTAATGGAATGGCCATATCCTACTGGGGCAATAACTCTCAGCTGTATAGATACATCCAGGTTATCCAGAGGCAGGACTCATATATCTGGTCAGTTTACCTTCACATTGTGGTTTACAAGCAGTTTTGTGGCTATTTATTCCTGGGTTTGTAGTCGGGGGGTAGTATGGGCAGACATTAGAGTTTCAGACTTCACACACTCCATGAAATCCATGCTCCTACACCCCCCTCTTTTATTATTTCCTCTTCCTAACATTATGAAAGCAATATATCTGAGGTATCCCTATAGCTAGGATTTTATCCCAGTAGTATTTATGTCCTGGTCCACAGTTCTTGCAGTAGGACATGGGGAGGCATGCTACTGGCATTTGTCAGCATGGCCTTGCATTTGTTTTCTGTTTACTGTGTTAGGTTGTTAGTTAGTACCCCCTGACATTCCATACATTGGCACTATGGTTGAAGCATGGGCCTTTGCCAGAGGACTGTAGGCTATTTGAGAGTGCTGCAGGCCATCTGTAGCAGGCCAGTGCATTCTGCCAGTCATACGTTCCCAGGCTGTAAGCCAGTGGATTATCCTGGGGTAACAGTGGTAAGTGGTTGAGGTGTTCCTGTGAATCCTTCCTGTTCATACTGATCCACGAGTCTGGATGTGGTTGGGTGCTGCTTACAGCTAGGTCCACACCTGCATTGGACACCTATTCAGCATGCAGCATCATGTATGTATTCCCATACAGAGATGGGTTTCTGCTGTACTCATTCCCTACAGCAAGGATATGACCTGTGATAAACCTGTGGCAGATGGTGGTGTGAGCTGGGTGCATGTGTGATATGGAAGCTACTGGCAACTGACTCGCAAATATACCTGGGACATTCCCCTTATGCTGGCTTGTGTGTGGACATGGGCAGCCTGTAATTACTTTATAACTGTGCCTTTTGTGATCTGCCAGTGATTGGTCAGACTACCAGTTTTCCATACTAGAGGGACAACTAATGCAATGCTAATCTCTATGTATAATTCTAAAGTTGTGTGCAGTTGAAAGTTATTTTATATACACTCTGTGTAGGTTACTTCCACCTGTGTACTGTTTTTTTTTTGTATGGGCCCCCATTCATGGTGTGTCTTGCTTTCCAATGGTGACAGATATTGACATCTAGACAGTGAGCATGTACAATTGCTGACATGGGGTGTAGCTGAGAAGCAGTGTGGCTGGCACTGCAGTTGTTGGAACATGGCCCTGTCGACCACTGTACCAGGCCTAGGACACTAAGACACAACCATCCAGGCCCATAGGCTGCCCACTTACACACAACAAACTTACCACACTGACCCCTGTATATTGTACACAAGCAACAATGTAGATTGGTACAGCTCTGGCAATCTGTGCTCCAGTGATATTACTCCTCAAACGTACATGTTACTGTATTTCTACATGGGATTGTGGGGGGGGGGTGCACAACTGAAGACTTTAAACATTTGCAATGACTGTACTTGTATTTTGGTTACTCTGTTGGCTGCCATTTCATATTGTATTGTGACCTATCATGTAAAAAGGAGGCATATCAGCAGAGTACACATGTTAGATTTTAATGGCATAAATGTCAGTTTCAGACGTCTTACCATACAGAACTAAAATGCAACTGCCAGCCCTGATATAGTATGTCTGTGTAGGTCTGGTGGGGGGCTGTTCACCATTGCCATCATTTGGGGGCCTTAGCCCGGGCTTTCTTTATGGTCATCTACACCTGTCCTGCTGGGTGAGGCTGGTGGTGGGTATGTGACCCTCATTGACATCCATGTGTATGATCTATTGACACCCACAGTTATTTGGGCCATCACATGTACTGCAGTGGGAGATGTCTCCTTGTGTATTACTGCTTAGTATGTTGACACCAGTATTTGTTATGGATTTCCTGCTGTCCCATATAGCTGTCAGCTGTCTGTTGCTATCCCATTCAGCCACCCAATTCCCTTGCATGCTTGCATCCATATCATGCATACAACTACCAGAACATACTACTCCATTCAGTAATTGATAGGAAGGGTGACTTACCTTGTTGCTGGGCCAGTATTGAGGATGGTGCTGGAGGGCTGACTATGTTGGATGCACGTAGTACACTCCCTATACATGGTAAAGCAAAGTAGTTCATGTTTGGCATCCCTTTTACTGTATGTGCAAGTTGGAGAGAGATATCAGTCCCTGGGTCCCTACAATGTCAGTGTGTGTGTGCTATGCATTGCCTCTTTGCCAAGGCCTGGGCATACTGGGCATGCCTTCTTCTGCCTACAGGGGCAGGCTCAGGATGTTCCTCCTCCAAGTCCCTCTGTGCCTGTGCTGGCTTTGGTAATGGTGGGAGGATGTGTGGCCCTGCCTCGTGCTGTTCCTGCTGCTGCTGTTTCCGCAGGATCATATTGTGTAGCATGACACATACTATGAACGTTTGTGTACATGTAGCTGGAGAGTACTGCAAGGTTCCACTGGATATGTCAAGGCAGTGGAACTGTGACTTTAGCATCCCAAACACACGCTCTACAATGATGACGGTTTGTGCGTCTGCCTCATTATGGTGTTCTTGTTTGGGTGTGTGTGCATTTCTGATGGGTGTTGTCAGCCACGGCTCCAGTGCATAGCCAGCATCCCCCACTAGATGGCCATATGTAATGTCTCCCCTGTAAACCCCTGATACAGCTGTGAGCAATGCCAGATGTGGGAGTTGTAATAGCTTCCAGGGCTGCCAACACACACATTTATGATAATGCCCTGGGCATCGCACATGAACTGGCAGCTAATGGAGGGGAAGCCCTTGCAGTTTATGCACACCCTACCCTGCTCACCAGGTGGTGCTTTGATGTGGATGTGCATGCAGTCTATAGCAAAAACTATCTCAGGGTATTCTGCTATATGGTGAAAGAGATGCATACTTCTGGTCAATGCCTCACAGCTGCTGGATAAATATATATGCTCATTGGCATGTGGTGTCATGGCATCCAGGAACTGGTGGAGTACCCTGGATGCTGATACTTGTGAGACCCCCATGATATCCCCAGTTGGTCTTTGGAAGGTACCTGTGGCTAGTATTCTTAAGCCTACACATACCTTTGTATCAACTGGGATGGGTTCCCCTCTGTTAGTTCTGTGTGTGAGGCATGGCCGGCACAGCTCAGTGATTTGCTGTAGAATGTCCCTGTCCACCCTATAGCACTCCACTATCTTCAACTCATGTAAGTCCTGGTAAGTTACCCTGGGTCTGTACACTCTTCTCCTTCTCTTCACTGTGGGTTGGTTGTCAGCATTCTCCTCCTCACCACCCTCAGTCTCTAGCACATATTGATGAAGTAAAGCAGCAGCAGCCTCTAACATTTTTAGTTAGTTTTGCCAGTTAAAAATCCCCCCGTCTGTGTATACCAGTGGCGTAGAGTTTGTGGGAAAAAGTCTGTAAGGTGTTTGCATTGTTTATAGTAGTGTGCTGGGCTGCTGTATGTGTAATTGGCTGATTCTGATACATTCCATCTGCCAGCTATGCTAATTCTCCATGATTACCTTCCTACTGCTGTTTACCCTTCCCAGTTCCTCCCTATTTAAGCCCAGAGGTGTGCTATGCATACCCACTGCTGAAATGTAAACAGTGCTGTCATTTCTTCTTTTTTTTTGTTTATGTTTAAAACCCGGTGGACAGCGTGCACACATTTAGGCTATGTACACACTGCTCAGGCACATCTAACACACCCCCTTCCTTAGCTGTGCTTAGCTAAGGGCAAACACAGGCCACAGTACTCCTATGAGCTTACAGCAAACATGACACACCCCCTTATGAAGTCATTCAGCTCTTAGACTTGCACTGTTGTATTGCTGCACCTACATGGCTAGGTA
This sequence comes from Protopterus annectens, assembly GCF_019279795.1. NCBI lineage: Eukaryota > Metazoa > Chordata > Ceratodontiformes > Protopteridae > Protopterus > Protopterus annectens. The sequence continues at coordinate 451,194,853 of NC_056733.1, read as the reverse complement.
CAAGCCGACACTTTGCAGAAATATGTGATTCTGTATAACTCCCCTCATTTGCATATCCCAGTGTGTAGGTCATTAGTTATTGCACTAAAATGGACCCTTTCCCCTTGACAACCAATGCTCCCTGGTATTGTTTACATTCTGCATGAAATTGACTATAATGGCAAATTGCAGATTTAACTTAAAATTGAGTTTTCCCATTTTTTTTTCGGCACGATCCCATTTGTGTGCCACTGCCCTATGCTTAAACAGCCGAGATTGGAGAAAAAAAGTTTGATTTTTATAATAATTAATTTTTAATGCCAATGGCCATATATTTGTCCATTGGCATGTCTAATGTACATAATACATGCTTTTTCACGAGCTGTCATGCCTTCGTTTTGTCAGTTGCAGAAATGTACTCAGTTATTTTCCGAATACATTTCTGCACTGACACTGTTCTAGCACAGAGACCTGACAGCTTGATGAATCACTAAATCACCTCATTTGCATTTTTTTCACCAGCAGATTATGTGATTTGCATGGTGCACAGTTTTCCATGTTAGAACAGTGTAGGGCTGCTCATGCACGTGAAAATGGCACAATCCTAAATCGCTCGGCGGCCATATTCCATGCAGGAGCTCTTACACGGTTCTTGCATGAAAAATCAGCCTTCATGAATCCTGGGGAAAATTGCTCCTAATATGTATAGAACAACTACCCCCGGATTCACTATCCTTCCATGCTGGACTGGCTTAGTCCTGCACGGAAGCAGATGTTTAGGAGCAGGACGGCAGCGCTCCATGCATATCAATGAAGGCACACTACCTGAGCTCCTAAATGGACATGGGGCATGTATGATTGCAGGGAGTGTGTCTGAGAGCAGAGCTCTCAGAATATACATGTCCCTGCAATGAAAAACAGCAGTGTCTGAATAAGAAAGAGTGAGAACACTCATAGGTGTTTGCATAACCCCAGCAACATCTCCTCAAGTTTACAAGAGCAATAGTTAAAACATTAAATATAAAGAAGTGTTTTTTTTTATAAAACAGATTAAATTTAACCGAAGGTGCATGGGTTTGCCCATCGCTTAGCTACAGTTAATGCAGCTTAAATGGCACAAGAGGATAAAAATCAAGATATATACAAATGAAGCAATACAGCAATAGTGTAATGGGCAGAGCATTCGCCTTACGAGCAGTCATTCCCGATTCGAGTCCCACTCCAGCGCAATCCATTTTCCATGTCAAATCACTTTATGATCAATTTATTTTGTTGCATAACCTATGACATAACATATTTTTGTGAACTGGAGTACTGCATTAAATGCAGATGTGGGTGTCATTGTCATGATGTTGTAAAGTCCACAGATAATCACAATTGCCCCATACAGTATGTGTACACAGGAATCAGGGATACAAATGGAAGGTAAAATGTATAATGAATGATAAATCCATACAGTTTCCAAATCCACCACCTTCCCAGGAACCATTAGACATTACTGTCTACATTAGTGCTGTGGTAAGCGGGAGTATGCAGTAGTAAGCAAGGGTAAGCATATTTAAGCAGTAGTAAGTGGGAGTAAGCATATGTAAGCAGTAGTGAGTTTAAGCCCATTTGCATGGGGGTAAGCAATGCGCACACAGGTTAACCAATATTGAAGCTAACTCTCTGTAAGCATATTTAACCAGAGGTTAGCATTGCTTACCTTCGCACAAACCCACTTACAATTGCTTAAAAGTGCCTTAATTACTCTGTATGCATCAGCCGCTGTTCTGGCCAGAAACAAACATCCTTTGCAGGTCTTGAACCCAGGACCCTATACACTAGGATCACAGTAATCAACCACTAAGCCATCACAGCAGCACATACGATAGAGGTATCACCAAACAGATCCTCACTATAGGAGATACAACCTGAACATGTGAAACAAATCTATATACAGTTTTATATTGTATAACCTACTACAGGATATACATATGTGAACTGGAGTATTGCATTAAGCCCAGATGTGAGGTGTCATTGTAATAAAGCGTTGAAATCCCCTAATAAACACAAGGACCCCATACAGTGTACGTACACATGAGTCATGGATACCAAACACATATATAACATGTAATGAATAATAAATCAATGCCAAAATGCAAATATAATGCAAATTAAATATTAAGCAATGCTAAGCATTGCACATCCCAGCTTAGTAGGTGTGAGCAATGTGTAGACCAGCTAACTCAGTTTGCCCATTGGTATACCCCTGTAAGCAATGCCAACCTTAGGTAAGCAGGTTTGCCCATAGCTTAGCATTTTCAAAACTGTCCAATCATGGTAAAGTGATGGAAACTGACCCTATTTAAACCCAACAGGTGGGAATACATCTCATAACTGGTTTTAGCTTCCCCTTGTAGCCACTATGTCTGGAATGGGAAAGGGTGTGCACTTTTGGGTGCAGCGCTGGGGCATCCAGGAGTCCAGAGTCATGGCAGGACTCCTTGTCAAAGACCATAACCAGAGACTGCTGCAGGGCTAGTACCAGGGTTCCCAATACAAAGTGGAAGCCTGGGACTGTCTTGTCCATGACCTCACCAGTGCCATTGGCATTCCCTGAACTGATGAGCAGTTCAGGCATCACTATGCAGACCTAAAGCGGAGAAAGGGGGCTCGCTTGGATCAGCGGATCCAAGAGGCTAGGAAGACAGGGGATGTCCCAGCCATGTGTAAGCATAAGTCTACTACCTGTTTAATAATTACCAGCTCATTTATATTATGGATAGGTATGGCTAAATATTCCTCTTATGTCTTTCACAGTGGCAAGTGAGCAGGCTGTGAACCAGGCAGCCCATGGCTGTAGACTGCAGCGGCTGTGAAGCGAGGCAGGTTAGTAATACTCTTGCATGTACTGTCATAGGAAATAAATTTAAAAGTAGTAATAAGTTAATTGCCTGTATAAAATCTGTATTGTTTACGGCATGTACTGCATACACCAGAGAATAGGGCAGGAAGAGTCACATATAGGTTGAGTGTAAATAAAAGCATAATAACCTAACAATAAAGGTTTAACTGCTGGACTGCTTGTGTTCACTCTGGTATCACATGGTAATGTAGAGTTGCAATCACTTAATAGTACTGTTGTAGTAAGCGTTGTTACCCACACTGTGCTACATAAATAAAATGTGTAGGAATGTCTGTATGTGACTGTTGTAATCCCAAGAGATCAAATAGTACAACTGAGAGAGACTTAGACAGAAAACACTGAAAAGACAGACAACACAATCCAAATAGCACAACCAACTGTGACATGAAATGTTGTATTGCACACACAGCCATGGTTAGAATCCTAGGAATGGTAGTAGGCTATATGCAGAATAATACCCCACAACTGTACAGATATGTCCAGAATGTCCAGTAAATCGGCCCATAGCTGCTGCCCATCACCCTGTCCCCCTGGCAAATCAGTGGGATGATCCCAGACATTTAGGCAGCAAACAAGACATACAACTGATTGCCAGATATCTATATGTAATGAATAAGAACAAACCTGTGACTCTAGCAACTCCCCAAAATGTTATGAGAGTAATTAGCCAAGTATGTCCCATCTCCACACCCATGTTGTCAAGCTGTGACCAGAGTGTGTACAGTAACAGAGTGAGATGTATATGCATAACTGTAATGTGGAAACTGGTAATTTGTGTGGCAATATTCAGGTAGTGCTAACAAACATTGCTCCCACAGGATTGTCAGATATGAACACTGTGCCTATAAATAAAATATTGATACCCTGTAGTGGAACTGATTACTTTGGTATTGTATGGCATTGTTAGTGTTGCAGTTGCTCAGAATAATAAGGTATTACTCATCACTGTCACCAACACTGTACTACCTAATACAACTGTCTAGGAAATCCTGTATAAGAGGGCTGTAATTACAAGGTCAGAATGTAAAACCACAGGAGAATTATAGACAGAAATCAGTCAAGAGATACACAGCAATTTCTATATAGCATATTCAACTGTGATGGACAGAGTTTTATTTCTAGCAGACACAGCCATGGTTCAAATCCTGGGAGTGGTAGTAAGCTGTATGCAGAATCATACCCCACAAGTGCACAGAAATGTCCAGAATGTCCAGTTATTCAGCCCATATCTGCCAGCTGTTACCCTGTCCCCCTGCCATATCAGTGTGCTCCTTTCTGACATGTAGTCAACATTTCATGTCATATACCTGACTGTCACACCTGTACATATTTGGAAAATGTCAAATAAAACAAACCTGTCATTGTACAAGTCACTAAAGGTTTAACAGGGCAATAGTCAACATATATCCCGGATCACCTGCATGTGGTGAAGACATGCCCAGAGTGTGTGCAAAAAGAGATTGACAGGTATGTGCACAACATTAACTTGGAATCTGGGAGTATGTGTAGAAACAGGTAGGTAGTGTTAACAAACAATACCTCCACAGGTATACCAGGTAAGAGGTATATACTGCAGGTAAAACTCAGTTCATGTATATAATTGTCGACAGCCATACCACTGTCCAAACTAAGGCAATAGGGTAGTGTACAAATACCTGTAAGGTACAGCTCACAGCACTGACTAGGTAAGTAATGCGAACTACAGAAATATACTAGTTGTTAATTGACATCTTTCTTTCCCCACCACCATATCTGCAACAATAACCTAAATACACATCTCAATCGATATGTGGTGAATTAATTCTACAGTTGGGACATATGTCCTATTCTTTGATAATTATTTATATTTGTTTCTATGCATGTGCCATGTTGAAATACTCCCACCTTGGTGGCATGCTGCCCTCAATGTACCTGCATGCTGTTGTAATGACCACTGTGGTCCCATACATGCATGTGTTCTGTTTGCTATGCAACTGTTCCATATCTAATGTTTGGGTTAATTGGAATATCTATGCATGCAGTTATACCTAATCCTGGAATGTGTCGACTATTACTAACCTACATATGTTGATAAAATGTAAACACCATAACACGTTTGGGAAGGCTGGTCCTGGTGGACCCACCTGTCCCATCTCAGCTGGCCATGGCACAGGGAACCAACAAGTCTGGGGCCCAACCCGGGACCTCCTTGTCCATTGGTCCTGCACCACCTTCAGATGGAATTGCCTCAGGGGATGGGGCTCGCCCTCCCAGGTCCGGGCACAGACAGGAACCTGTCACTTATCACCAGGTCCTGGTCGTGGTGCGTAGTGAGCTCCACAGGGAGGTCAGAGATCTGCTATGCCAGCTTGAGGGCTGTGTGTCGCAACTAGAGGGTTGGCCTGGCCCTCCTACTCCGCCCCCAGCACAGCCACTTTTGGGGCTGTAAAGGTGCAGTGGTGACTGCCCATGGCTGGGGACCTCAGTCCCACTGTTTACACTTGGGGGCTCAAGGGCTTCCGATTTCCAAACTCCCCTCCCCATCAAGGTGTTTACCCCCCCACATGTGTCATATACCGCCACTGTATGCATCTTGTATGTCTTGTCTGTTAACCTACCCAACCTACCTCCCCAAATATACCTAGTATCCTTCCCCATCATCCCACTCTCACCTGAAAAAAAAAGGGCAATCTGCTCCCCCCCAAAAATCTCGCCTCATACATAGCTGTCTATTTCGCACACATGTCCACTGGACACATGTAATCTGGTCTAATTGGCTTAACAACATATTATTGTTGTCCTCACCCCTCTCTCAGGGGTATGAGTGTCTAAATCTATCCTTAAATTCAGTATATATGCACAGCTCTTACTGTAGAAGAAATGGGTAGCTGTGGACCTTCCCTACACCCTTCCTGCACATCTTTAGCTATTTTCCCTACTGTCTTTCCCTCTTTGTGCCCCATTATCACCACTTTCCTATCAGCCGTTTTTCATTTCTTTTAAAGAAATTAGTGCAAGGGTAAGCAGGAGTAAGCACTTTTAAGCAGCAGTAAGTGGGTTTAAGCCTTTTTGTGTGGTGGTAAGCAATGCCTATACAAGTTAAGCAATTTAGAAGCTAAATCAGTATAAGAAACTGTAACTGGATGATAGCGTTGCTTACTTCTGCGCAAACTCACACAAACCCGCTCACAACTGCTTAAAAGTGCCTTAATCACTCTGTTTCCAACGGCCCTTGTTCTGCCCAGAAAAAAAACAAACAGCTGCACACCATAGCCAAAGTGATTTACCACTAAGCCATGTCAGATATACATAACCCAGATGTTTTCATAAACATATCTTCCAGCACAGTCATTCAACACTACAGAAAATGTATTTACACATGTAGATGTATGTGTGTGTGTGTGTGTATATATATATATATATATATATATATATATATATATATATATATATATATATATGCATACATCTATAGATATATATGTCTACATATATATGTATATATATATATATATATATATATATATATATATATATATATACATATATATATATATATATATATATATATATATATATATATATATATATATATATATATATATATGTATATATTGATATATATCTATAGATATAAAAGAGAACATAAATACATATATGACTACAGGCACTGTTAATGGTGGAGAGGGGGCCCAAGCTACATACGTCTTGTACGTATTGATATTACCCCCCTCACAGTCAAACAGGTCTGCCTTGCAATACCATACCAGCTGTTGCATGTCCCATAACCAAGACCCGACTCAACATGGGCACAAGATGCTAACAATAATCCATCCCACCTGTATGATGTCAGGCTGGTATCAATAACATATCATGCAGTACAGTCTGGCTACCATATGGAATGTACAATGTGGAAGCAATAAACATTCTTAGGATGATACTAGGCTATTGACCTGGAGGCCCTTATATGCCTAGCCAAGAATTTCGCCCATATTCCCACAAAGTCAGCACCTGTTTTCCCTGTCCAGCAGGGACACAGGTGGGATCCCAGGGATGTATTTTCTGTTTCCCATCCACTTGTCCAGGTTTCTCTTAAAGAGGGCTAGAGAGGTTCTCTGCTTGACATGGAGAAGGAGTCTATTCCACAGAAGGGGGAGTCTTTGGGACACAAATCTATCCTGCCAACAAGTTCTATTAATGTCACAGGCCAGGTTGAGGCCTTGAGTGTGGGTTGCATGAGTGGAGTTTGGCTTACGGATGTGCAGCAACTCCATCAAGGCTGGGTCTGAGATGACCTTGTATACCACATACAGGTCAGCTCTGAGCAGTCTGTACAAGACTGAGTAGCAGAACAGGCCTTTTAGCCTATCTGTATAGGACAGCTGTTTGAGACCCTGGATTTTCCTGGTCAGGAACCTCTGTGGTCTCTCCAGCTGCTGCATGTGCTTGGCAAAGTACATCCCAAAGGCAGCCTTGTACTTGATAATGAGTCTGATAAGGGAGGAGTACAGGGATGTTCATAGGTTCATAGGTTCATACTAGGCTATCTGCCTAGGGCATTTATAAGCCTAGCCAGAATGTGTTTGGCTTTCGCCACCCATTTTAAATTTATTTTGCTATGCCCTTTTTCGAGGTTAGTATACTGTACCTCTGTCTAACAGTGACACAGAAGTGATACCCGGGGAAAACCTATGATCTCCCATCCACTCATCAAGATTCCTCTTGAAGAGAGTCAGTGAGGGACTCTGCCTAACCTGGACTGGGATTTTATTCCAGAGTGAAGGGAGCCTCTGGGTTATGAATCTGTCCCTCCAGCATGTCCTATTTATTTCAGTGCTGAGGTTCAAGTCTCTTGAGCGCGTAGCTCGATGGGATTTGGATTTTCTGAGGTGCAGCATGTCCATTAATTCTGGGTTGGACATGGCTTTATACGTCAGGCACAGATCGCCTCTGAACAGGCGGTATGCCACTGAGTAGAGCTGGAGTTTCTTTAACCGGGCAGCATATGGCATCTGTTTGAGCCCTTTGATTCTCTTGGTGAGGTACTTTTGGGGTCTTTCCAGTTGCTGCAGGTGTCTGGTGAGGTACATCCCAAAAGGGGCATTGTACTCAATTATGGACTTGATGAGGGACGAATAAAGAGGAACGATGACCTCCCCTGATCTAGATGTGAATCCCTTCATGATTAGGTGGGCTATATACAATGTTTTTCTAACCACTTTGGCCACGTGGTTGGCAAATGAGAGATTGCTATCAACTTGGGTCCCCAGGTCCCTAATTACTTCTTCTGAACTTAATGGATTACCACCTATGTGGTAATTTGTGGGCACTTTGTTTTTGCCAAAGGGGGTGACTATACACTTTTTGGCATTTAGCTTGATGCCATGGCTCTGGCACCAGTTGTCTGTTTCTATGAGGCCCTTTTGGAGGATGCTTGTGTCGGCTGGAGAGTCGATTATGGCGCCCAGTTTGCAGTCATCTGCAAACTTGGTCAGCCAAAGTCCTTCCATGTTGGCCTGTACCTCCGAGAAATATATACCGAACAAGAGAGGTCCCAGGACTGAGCCTTGTGGGACACCACTTGTAACTGGTTTGGAGTCTGACATGGCTCCAGCAATTCTAACCATGTGGGTTCTGTCCTTGAGCCAGTTTGCAATCCATCTAGTGACATAGGGGTTTATATTTAAGCTGGTGAGCTTATCTATAATGCCAAAATGGGGTATTGTATCGAAGGCTTTTGCGAGGTACAGGTAGGCTGTGTGGACCACCTTCCCCTCGTCAATGGCCTTGTTGACTGTTTCAAAGAAATAAACCAGGTTTAAGAGGCAGGATCTGCCCTTAACAAAGCTGAACCGGGTAGGATCCAGTGTCTGTAGGTCCCCAATATCTTTATTTATGATGTCCATGATGATCCTTTCCATAGCTTTGCAGACCAAGCTAGTCAGGCTTATGTGGAGATAGTTTCCAGGATCCATTGAGGCACCACCTTTATGGAGAGGGACCACTGTTGCTGTACACCACTCTTTGGGCACATATCCTGTAGTAAGGCTGAGATTGAACAGTAGTTTTATGTTTGGGTTTAGCTTGGAGTTCATGTAGGACGCAGCCCGGGACACCGTCTGGTCCCATTGATGCTGTGTTTTTTGCTTTGGAGAGGGCGGCTCTTACCTGAGCATCCGAGATGTCAGGGGGCAGCACTCTGCTGGGATAGATATTTGCCCTTTTGGTGGGGATGGGGGGAGAAGTTTGCGCTGAACCTGTCAGCTAGGATGTTGGCAATGTCTGTGGGTTCAGTGTATTTTTTGTCATTTTGGACTAATTCTGAGCATTTCTGGGAATTACCACCCAGGTTCCTAACATAACAAAAGAAAGCTTTGTGATTATCCTTAGTGTCCTGTGCAATTTTTCTCTTGAAGCTGGCCTTAGACAATTTTATGAGTGCCCGTAGTTTTTTGCTAATACTGATCAGTGATGCCTTCCCTTTTTGGGATTTTGCTCTATCATTTAGTAGCTTCCTCCTTCTATTGTATAGTTTGTTTATGGCTGGGGTCCACCAGACAAGACATCTGCCTTTGGAGTATTGGGTCTTGGTTTTATTTGGGATCGCATGATCCATGCATTCCTGAAGGTGTTCATAGAATGCGTTTATAAAGGATTCTGTGGTCTGGGATGTATTTTCCACAGGCCCGGGGGCTTTGAAGGATTCAACCTCGGTTTTGAGGAGTGTGAAATTTGCTTTAGAGAAGTTTTTCACTGTGGTTTTCTGGGCAGGGGGTGGGGTCGGGATGTGAATATCCAGTGAGATTAGTTTATGGTCTGATCTTACCAGTGAGGGATACACTTCTGGTCTGGAGCATACAGTCCCCATGTTGGTGATGATCAGGTCCAGTATGTTTTCCCCTCTTGTGGGAGTGGTAACAAGTTGTTCCATAGCATTTGAGTTTATAAATTCTAGGAACCTTTGCGCTAGGGTGTTGGAGCTAGATTCATACACACACATACACACACACACACACACACACACACACACACACATATATATATATATATATATATATATATATATATATATATATATATATGCAGATACATACATATCTCTGTGTGAATATGTGTAGTTACGTATATATATATATATATATATATATATATTTATATATATATATATATATATTTATATATATATATATATATGTTCATAGGTTCATAGGTAGGTACTAGGCTATGTAAGCCTAGCCGATATATATATATATATATATATATATATGCTCGACAGTGGCACAGGGAACCTTGTCGGCTAGGCTTACATAGGAACGTGGGCCAATAGCCTAGTACCTACCTATGAACCTATGAACATATATATATATATATATATAATATATATATATATATATATATATATATATATATATATATATATATATATATACGTAACTACACATATTCACACAGAGATATGTATAACATATTTAGAGGGTGCACACCATATGGAACAGCCAGTATTCCAACAGTTGCCACCTTATCAAATGGACAGTGTCTGAGTCACCCATACAAAAGACAATTGTTTCCTGTAACATATAGCCACAGAGAGGTCAAAGGATATAACACCACACACACATGTTTGCATACATGTGAAAGCTTTATTTTTGTACTATTACAGTTGTATATGCCATGTCATATAGCTGTTTAAACTTTGAAATACATACAAAAAGATTAATGCAACTCTCAAACAGGTCATTTAATATAGTATTCCGAAAAGCATAACATATGTTGCTGTCCAGGACAAGGCCTTCAAGTAGTACAATAGTAAAGACTGACTGGGCCACAGGATAACAATCAACTGTAAGTAATGAAGATGTATAGACCAGCAGCCCATACCTACATGCTGTATGCAGTCCCTAGGGGGAAAAGACTACAGATGACACAATGGGATGTATCTGTTACATAACAAGGCATAAATTAAACCATCACACTCACATTGACAAACAGAACAGTCTGTATGGCATGAAGAATAGGCCAGCATTTTGCCAAGGTGAAATGTATGGTAATGTACATCCATATACCTTAAGGCAGCTTACTCCTGATATCCCTCACATGGGATATTTTGTCTGCAAGTGAAATCTGTTGGAGTGGAGGGGAGTTGATGCATGCAGGATGTGGTTTTGTGTGTGTGTGTGTGTGTGTGTGTGTGTGTGTGTGTGTGTGTGTGTGTGTGTGTGTGTGTGTGTGTGTATGTGTGTGTGTTTATGTGGGTGTCCATGTATGCACATGTGTGATTGTGGGGTTGTTCATACAGCAGTACTTTGGAATCATGCAGTACTTGGACATGGACTGACACATATGACACCAGGAATACCTGTCTGATATGTAATCACAGGACAGCTGACAGTATAATAAGGTCTGTAGCATAGAGCATGCATTAGGAGGGAAACTAGACATCAGGTATACCCATAAAATTGCAATCAGCAGAAAGGTGTATGACTACCCACATATGCAGCACTACAGATTCATTGGGAAATTACTAGACATCACCAGGGCGTGTATCCATATATTACTGTTGTCCACATGATAAGTTGAATGAGCAGCAGATCTGGCATGTACTGAGCACTAGCTATGTATTACACTCCAGTGCGTGACATTATGGAGTGAACGTAGTAGCCCCTAACATATGGGGGCCATGCTCTCAATGTCCGGACATACTCATGGTGAACACTGGATGACAGCAGTGAGGCCATGTAAAACCTGCTGCACTCAAGTCAAGGAGGTAATGGAATAACATGTCTTGTATTGTGATCACTAGCCATTTCGAGAAATGATTCATTAATGAGTGGTATTAATGAGTGCATGTTACCATGTGTGATGCAGGATGGGGAACATCCGTGAATAAACATGGGACTGTCTTTAAACTCAGGGAAAGGTAGGTATTATGGTGGAATTTCAGGGTGTGTGTGTGTGTGTGTGTGTGTGTGTGTGTGTGTGTGTGTGTGTGTCTGTGTGTGTGTACTGTTATGCAGTGCTGTACAGGTCTTAAAGTGCATTTATTGTTTTCCCTCACAGGTGGTTAGGTGGGTCAGGGACCCTCCTGCATGCAATCTGATGTTGATGGCCATACAGACATTGAAGATGATGATAGGACTGTTGAGGCACAGGCAGGGTTGTCGGAGGCCAAAACTGCACCATTGTTTGACATCCCCCTGTTGGCCACCCCAACCCGCACACAGTTATAGTGCCTATACATACCCCATCACCACTGGCCATAGCAGAGGGACAGTTGGCGGTTGATGTCAGTGCACAGAAGAGAGTGGTATTTATGCCTACTGCATCTGAGCACAGCAGGCATAGCCAGATGTCTGTTAGGGCACCACATAGATAGATGTATCGGAGGGCTCATGGTAGGGTCATTGGTCATCATGCCCCTGGCAGATGTGCTACAACTGGTACCACCAGGCGCATGTTTCAGACTGTCATGGGGGCACAGGCATGTATGGAACTGTACACTAGACAGGGCCTGAGGCTGCAGAGGGCTGCTCTCTCATCTGTAAGTGACAACTTACATGAACTTGTAGGTGGCCTCCGTGATTATACAGAGGTCATGGATAGATGGCCCTCATTGACCATGGTTTGTCTATGCCTGAACATGTGGTGGGAGTGGGGCGATGGCTGCATGGAAGTAGGCCAGCAACACCAACATCTGGTGGTCAACTTGGACATGCTAGGACACCAAGGTGCTCCTGTAGTGGTAGTACCATTCTCAGCACTGCGGGGGGGGTTGCTGTCCACACCACAATGCAGCAGGCTATGTGCATGTGGCCCTGGCCATTTCCAGGAGGGACCTGGTTCCAGCGGACATCTGTCATCATCAGGGGAGAGTAGCACATTGAAGCTTGTTCCTGGACATGCCCATGGAACCCTTGACAGGCACAGTCTGCATGTCCATGGCCAGAGGTGGTAAACTGCACACCCTGCCAGGTATGGTCTGCAGCAGTCCAAGAAACACCTGTATAGAGCAGCCACATGGCAGAACTGTGTGCATGCATACCCACACACTATAAAAACACACCTAGAGCAATCCCATACCTACCCACACCACATCGCCATGTCAGCTAATTACACCCCTCACCCACACACACATGGTGTCAAATATATGGCCTACATGTGGTCTCTGACAAACCAGCAACACACCCTGTGCATATGATGATACCTGTGCCACATCCCTGTCATCCATAACATCAGTTCAGGGACAGGCTAATATGGTTCTGATGCACACAGTGACTGTACCACAGTGTAGCAATGTATTTCTGTTTAACATGTTGTCAGCAGTAATGTTTATTGCATACATATCAGGTAGTTTAGCTGTTCAGCCATGATGTATTATAATTGTTAGTAAAACTGAGTGATCGTGGTCTCCATAATGTTATCTGTTTGTGTCGTAGGTGTACATGTGTCAGCAGGAGGATGGTCTGCAGTCATATTCCACAAGGGGTATAGCACTGTGGTGACACCATGGCTGTGACATATCCTGGGTACAGTTGAACACGTCACAGGTCAGTATAACAGTTGCTGCCTGTGCCACATGGACAGGTGACCCACTGGGGCATGTATAATCAGCAACATGATGTAGATCCATCCACACACACACACACACACACACACACACACACACACACACACACACACACACACACACACACACACACACTTACTTGGCAACAGTGAGACTAGACCCCTACCTAGGTATGTAGTATTACTGATGTGTGTGGTTTTCATTGCACACACCACACAGCGTTTAGGGTGAGGTATGTTCCAGGTTACATGTTACATGCAGAACATCTCCAGACATGTACAGCATGGTAATAGGGGATGTAATGGATGTATATGGACAATGCATAGTGTGATATACTGTCATATACACATTAACAGACACATAACAGGCAGACACACATCCAAGAGACCTGGGCCTATCAGTGCTAACTAACTTGTCTGTGTGTCCAATGTGTTACAAGTAGGCTGCACACAGCACATGCATAAATGGGCTGGATTGTGGTATCAGTTACCTGTATGGTTGATGGTGACAGTGGTCACCATACAGTGCTACATGGGACATGTACTGGGGTACCATGGTGTAATGACAGTGTACACAACACCCACACTCCACAGTGGATATTGTATACACTGGAACCCATGATGACACTCTGACATACCCACATCACACATTACCCACGACTGTGATACAACCCATTGTCCATCCCAACAGTAGTACTACAGGGATATGCATGTAATGTACATGCCACAGGCATAATAGGATGATGCATTGTCATGCCTCACCTATGGGCAGCAACATCACTATCCATAATACTGTGCGGCAATGCATATTGTAATAGGAGTATATGGCCAAGGAATGCTGTAACCTACAGATATACAGACATGCACAGATACACACACTTTCCAGAACTCAATGTGTATCCCATGTCTATCAACCCATTTGTACAACACTGTTGTGCTGGTACTGCAAGGTTCATGTAGCCGTTAGGGAGGTGAGCATAACAGGGTACATGTAATGTCCAGTACAGTAGCAGCCGCATCTTACTATGGCAATGGGTGTTGTGGTGGGTGCAAAGGCCCTCATGGTATTCCCAACTACAGGTGTACTAACACACAGACACTGATATTCTCAGAAATGCACACGTACACATTTGTCAGTACTAGGGTGCATCGCTGTAGGTGATAATAGGTGTGTACCCAGCTATTGTCCATGGAGAGATGGGAAATGTAGGGGATGTGTGTACAGTGGTATCATGCCACCTGCCATGTGCCAGCAGGCAATCTATCAAATGACACCACTGTGGTAACCCTCAACGTGAGAGTGACATGCATCAGCCAATCATCTGGGTGCCTCCTGCAAATGGCCACTGAGGTAATACAGTTGACATGTATGCAACATATATTACAACACATGGATAGTGTCTGTGATGGAGACCTGTACCCAAGCATGTTCTGTTGACTGTGGTAGTGTAGTGGTGGTACCTGTGGCATGTGGTGCATACAGGGTGTTGTGTCCCATCTGTGCCAATTATAACACAGCTGGGTAGACATGTCAGTGTCAGTCAAGCATAAGCTGCCTGTACATCTCCAAGTTGGAAACCTGCCATCTGCACATTTGTACAGGGACTGACAGACATCATCTTGGCAACTAGCTATGCAGTGGGATGAATGTGTTGACAGATACACGTCCGACAACAATATGTATGCCATTACTACATGTTGGAAGCCCTCACTGACATGTGCTGTACAGACAGTTGTCTACAGTTACTTTCCACATGTCAGATCATTATCCAGTAGGGGATATATACTGTGACATAGCTCACACACCAGGAACATGACAGTGAGGCCTCAGAGTCCAGCTAAGCCTGCATGGGTGCTTTTTGCCAGTACTACATTTAGCAATCTACTCTTGCCTGGAAAAGCACTGTTTACAGTAGTAACAGCATGATACACTACATTCCAGTGTGACGGCACGTTACTTGGGTTACTACCCTTGTATGTAACACATTCACATAGATAAGAGTGATGTACAGGTCTTATATACTTGAATGTCCCAGACATGACACTCATACCCCTTGGTACTGTACTGATGACACATAGACTCATGTCTTGTACATGGCATTACAAACACTTATAACAGATGTCATTACCCTGCTATATTATCAGACTGGATTGTGAGCACTGGTTACCAGGGCTGAGCCATGCTTAGCATCTGTCAGCATTGCTGCAATATTATAACTAAGGGCATTTGTGCACTGGTAAGCAAAGCCTACACAGTTTAAGTGCCTGTACGTTTAGCCATACGTTACCAAAACTTAGCTTCATGCAAACCCGCACAAACATGCTTAAAGCTGCTCAACACTGCCTTGACCACTCTGCATCCAACAGCCCTTGTTTTTCCCTGCAACAAAATAAACAGCTCTTGCAGAACTTGAACCCAGGACCCTATACACTATAGTCATAACAGTAAACCACCACACCATGACAGCTGTGAAGACAGTTGTCTTTTTACCAATATATCTGTCATCACACATATTGAATAGTATTGAACAATTGCTGTGACCTCCACAATTGTGTAGTACTTGGTAGTGATATTACTGTTGCATCACATATGTTGTTATATCTAAATATATACATATCAGATACATACGGTGTGATACATCTGGGAAGGTATACACAACCGTAATATTTACACATGACAAGGATATGGATATATATATATATATATATATATATATATATATGTATATATATGTATACATATGTAGATATACGTCTACATGTACATACACATATATATTCATATATATGTATTTCTGCGCATCTGTACAGTGCAGTGCATCATATATATGGCCATTTATATATCTTTCTGTATATATATATATATATATATATATATATATATATATATATATATTTATGGGTTTCTGTTAGATCGTTGAAAATCCACATCCTCGATGACCAGATCACTGAGACGAGATCGCCAACACTGCACATCCCCAACAATTGTTAGTAGCGCGGAATGGGATATATTCCTATTTCTGCAATGTGGTACAATCTTGGAGTTAGTTTATTTAAGTAGGGGGGTGTGGGGGGTGTAAGGGGGCTTCCCCTCCTGCTATACAGGTATCTGTTTATTTTTTAAGTTCATTAAGGACACGGGAATAGGTTCCATTCCGTAATACATACACTTACCTTTGTCGGGGATGTGTGGTGTCTGCGATCTTGTCTCTGTGATCTGGTTATCGGGGATGTGGATTTTCGTCGATGTAACATGGATCCATATATATATATATATATATATATATATATATATATATATATATATGTATAGATGTATGCACAGGTTTACCTTTAAATCGTCTATCACACTTTGTCGAACGGCTACTTTATCGACACGGTTTGCGCGAACCAAAACCGCAAAAAAATGTTAAACATCGAAAAACATTCAACATTCGACATTTCTGGCTGGGCAACACCTCCACATCAATGCTACCATGGGTCAAAAAGGGTTGAGGTTTTGCCGTTCACATATTCGTAATTCGACATTGGAGATGTTTGCATTGCAGCATTCGTGGAAGTCGTGTTGTCCATATCGAGATCAACAATATAAAGGTAAACTGTATGCACATCCTACATGTACAGGTACACGTATTTATATTGATATATATGCAGATATCCATACCTATATGTGCATATATATCTATATATCTGTATATGTGGAGACATATATAGCAATGTATATGTATATATTTGTGTTTGTATATGTATATATATCTATATCTATATATATATATATATATATATATATATATATATATATATATGTTTACCGTATCTCCAGAACATGGAGTGGAGTCCTACCTCAGCACCAATAGTCCCAACCGCTTAGTGCAAGGGGATGTCATGTATGTATTGCAGGTATGCATGTAGTCTGCTGCTACTGTAACAGCGGTTGTCTTAACAGACATGTTGTGTGTGGGAGGTCACATCAGCTTTTGACATGTACACCATTGGTTACTAACAGGCATCCTAAGGACATCATTGTACATTACCACTGCTAGCACAGTAATGCTCCTGTAGACTACACCAGAGATGTACATGGGTATATCATGTAACTACTGGACTACATATGCGCACACAGTTTATGCATTCACACACGCCAGTCTGTCCAGATACATAATATCTGGTTGGGCAGAGGTCACATGGCCAAATATTACCCAGCAGTTAGTGACATACATCTGTACAGAATCCCACTTCTTTGTCAGAAATACACAATAGTTCTGGTGGCCTGGCAGCTGTATGCTATGCAAATATCTGGACATAACAACACACTAGGTAATTACACTAAGCTTCTAGGCATGTAACAAAGCACTGTGCAAACTACAAGCAGACCGCCACAACACTGGACTACATTTTGTATGGAGGAATACACATGTACCTGCAAATATAGCAGGCTCTACATGCATGTCACAGCACAGAGTAGCAGACACCTGTGAGAAAGTGCATAGCCACAACCAATGTGAGCACAGCCACAGCCACATGTGGTACGCAAGCTAAATATGACATTATATGGACTGTCTGATAAACACCATCCTCATATGTGCTACTCACACACTAACCCCACATAAACGGGGTCATGACACAGTGTGGTCCAATGCCTGTCTGTGGTATGGGACACATGTATGTTTGGCCATACAGACATGTGAGCCAATAGGGTACCATATACTGGAGTAGCATGTAACATCAGATAGAACAGGACCAAGAGCAATGGCATCTACCACAGTCTCTGCACAGGCCAAGGTACATATGCGCAATACTCATACTGTCGACAGTCACCATAAGTACACAGACCCCAGTACTGTACACACAACCACAGAATGCCCAGGTTATGTCCCCAGAAATAACCCCTAACTATACATAACATGTCTATCAGTCTGATATCTGACTGGCTTGTTATCAGGTATGATGTCAATATACAGTGGTGTACAGAACATATGCACCTCTTACTGCATGACATATGTACAAAGGTTGACAGAGGTGTCAATATTGGCCACAAACACTGGGCCAATATTGGCATGTTGCTGTGATACCCTCATACATTTACTGTCATAAAAGGGTTTGTTGTGACATATGTGCTATGAGGGATATGAAGTCAGTAACTCTCATGGCTGTTACCATGTACTGACTGCAATCCTCAGACTATGCTTCTGCAGTTCTAAGATGGATAATCTATGAGTAACACAAGAAACATAAGACTCCAAACACTGCACAGTCTACAGATATCCCTACAGGCTGGGTGTTCCCTCAAACACATAACACTGTCATGACAGGTATTAAATCATTTAGACCAGCCATATCCACACACACTCTGTTAAACCAACATTAATCCAAATGCAGAAGAGCAACACTTACATTCTGTTGTCATGTCTGGCACATCCCCCTCCTGTTTGTTGGACTGTCTCCACAGTGTATGTTGTTAGAGGTTAATCCAAATACCATCTGTGATGTTGTTTACCAAGCACCAACATGAGGTCCTGCTCACAGTGTATGAAAAGGCCCAACACCCACATGATGTTCCTAGATATTGGAGTGTGTTTCCATGCAATTGGCTATGGGAATGTTACCACAGCTGTTCCACATGCAATTAGCTAGAGGGGAACTGCAATTGTGCAGACGCCATCAGCTGATCATGAGCATCACTTACAAAACACGAGCTGCTGCCTAAGCAAAGCAGGTGTCCTTCTCCACATCCATCAGAGAGGGAGTGAGAGAGACAGACACAGACAGAGTAAGTCAGGGATAGAGTGGGAGAGTAAAACCTAAGAATGTTTGTGTCACACACTTACCAGTATGGGGTTTCAAGCCCCTAACTGACTATGCATCCCTATCACATGTCTATGCAGTTATTGCATGCGCCACATAGCTTACATGTTAGGGAGCTTCCAAAGGTATAGCTGATGATGAATGACATCGGCAACAGTGATATAGGAGCCATAAGGTAGGTGTAGCACACATGCCTGTCCACATGAACAGGTGTCAACATCGACACAGCCATACACTCTCAGGGATTCACACACATTAACACTGTTGGCAGGGTCAGAAATAGACTTCCTAACTAGCTAATGTGCCACAATACAGAAATACACAGATATTGCATACACCACAGGGGTTATCCGGATGATATATGGGCAAAGGGTATGTGAAGGGGTCTGACATCAGACAGCATGCTTCAGTAGGACAATGGGAGTTGTAGTGGCTGTGAATGGGGTCAAAATGATTATACTCCACAAACATAGACACAGGGTGCCAGTACTGACATGCATGGGTGCATTGCTTCAAAGTTGTGTAGTGGTTGATTGTGACAGAAGGCTGTACAAGGCTAGTTGAAGGGTATACCTTGACATCAGGCCACATGACAATGGTCTGCAGTGTGGCTCAAGGGTATAGTGTCTGGATTGGCCCACACAGGTGGGTATTGTATTCACCATCCAGTCATCTGAGTTACTACTGGGTGTGGCCAGTGCTGTGCAATGCGTGCCATGTATGTGTTCCATAGTTCATGACATGGATGGTGTCTGGGATGTGCATATGTCCCACATGCATGTTCAGTGACATGTGGAACTGTACCTGGGTTGTCTGGCACATGTTGTGTACACAGATTGTTATCATCAGATGTGCCAGTCCTGGCCTAATGTGGCGGGAACTGGTAATGGACACTAGGTTGACCCTGCACCTACATTGATAGCATGTTACAGGTATTCCCTGGTGTCAGTGGCATCTGTCCATACAGGGCATGTGTTTAAGGCATGATATGTCCTTTATGGGTCACATTTGATGACACTACAGTTGTTGCCGGTGTCCAGTGAAGGCACACTGTCTGCAATTATGTCCCTATTGTAGTGATGGGACAGGGTGACATGCCCTTTGTAGTCCACTGCAATCACATCGTGGTTACTATCTGTGGGCAATATGCAGGATACTACCAACAAAGCGGTTGTTGCCTAGGCAAGTGTGTAAGGTGGACATTGTGACATATAATAGGCCCACCATATAAGAAATTTGCAAAACCCACTACGCAATGAGTCCAGTTGTTAAACATTCACAGCCACCTCCACACAGGATATGAATGACAAACACAGACACAAACACACCAAGTCTCACAGTTGCCATGTCTGGGAATCAAACTCCTACCTAACTAGTTTATCGCACTACAGCATTACTCAGTTATAGGATGCATCATGGAGATTACAGGGCTACTTCTTCCCCAAAGGTGTATTTCAAAGGGAATGGCATCAGCAGGCTTGCCAAAGAAGGGCAATGAAGGTTGTATTCACTGTAAATGGCCTTAAAAGCATTGCTCCCTACACAGACAAGCAAACAAACATCCACCTTTGCCATGTCTGGGAATAGAACTTCTACAGAACTAGTGTATCACACTAGAGCATTACACTGTTATAGGATGCACCACAGAGACTACTGAAGTACACCTTCCCCAAAGGTGTATTTCAAAGGGAATGACATCAGCAGGCTTGCCAAAGAAGGCAATGGAGGTTGTATTGACTGTGAATGGCTTCAAAAGCATTGCTCCCTACACAGGCAACACAAATATACACCCAAACACACAAACATCCACACTTGCCACGTCTGGGAATAGAACCCCTACTGAACTACTATATCACAGTACAGCATTACTCCTTTATAGGATGCACCACCACAATTACTGTGCTACTCTTTCCCCAAAGGTGTATTTCAAGGTGAATGACATCAGCAGGCATGCCACAATAGGGCATTTGAAATTGTAGTGAGTGTGACTAACCTAAAAAGCATTGACCCCTACACAGACAAACACACAGTTGCCACATCTGGGATTAGAACTCCTACCTAACTAGTTTATCACACTACAGCATTACACAGTTACAGGAAGCTCCACAGAGATTACTTGGCTACTCTTCCCCCAAAGGTGTATTTCAAAGTGAATGACATCAGCAGGCTTGCCATAGTAGGGCAATGGGGAGGGTAGTGTGTGTGCATGAGCCATAACCTATTCATCTAGAGGCAGACACACCACACTTAGGCACACACAGGTTTATATTCCACAGGTATGTGTATACAACTGTTAGATGACTACTGCCTTGTACAGTCATGTTGCATTGTTAGCACAAGCACCACAGAGTCTATAATGCTGAGAGATTCCAGAGGCAATGCCTATGGTGAGTGACATTTATGGGCAAGGGATAGTTGGTTACTGTAGGTAATTGTGTCTGTGCTGCTTCTACTACATGGTCCTGATTTTAGCAGAGCTATTCAGACATGTGTACTGTTATACACTGTGATGTTTCATGTCATCAAGTACTGCCAAGTAGACATATTTGCTCTCAGTGATGTCCTGGGGAACACAGGGTGACTGCAGCTGTATCCGGTATTGTGGTCAAACACCCACATATTCTTGTAAACTCATGCCATTCTGGAGGGGGAGCTGCAGACACTTGCTGCTGGGTCTGTGTAACAGGTTCAGCACCTGGGTACAGTGGTGGCAGAGGATCCCATACTTGTACATCCATTGATGTAACAGTATGGCTTCATCTTGCTGTGGCAATACCTCACAGCTATACAGATTCACATAGGTTACCCAGAGGCAGGGGTCATAGGTCAGGAAATTACCCCTATTGTGGTTTATGAGCAGGTTTGTAGCCACCCATTCCTGTGTTTGCAGCCAGGGACAGTATGTGCATACAGTTGTATTTCTGTGTTTGCACACTCCATGCTGCCCATAGTCCCACCCCCTTCTATTATTCTATCCTCCTCCATACATTATGCAAACATTCTCTGATACTTTCCCCATAGTTATCAACTCATCACAGCAGTATATTGGTGCTGGTCCACAGTTTATGCAGTAGGACATGGTGGACATGTTACTGTGGTTTGTCCACATGGCCTTGCATATGGGTTCTGTGGACTATGTTATGTTATTTGGGAGTCCATGACATAACATACATTGTCAGTATGGGTGAGACACAGGCCTTTGACAGAGGACTGTAGGCCATTTGGTAGTGATGCAGGCCAGCTGTAGCAGGCCGCTGCATTCTATCAGTCCTACAGACCCAGACTGCAATACAGTATATTCCCCTGGGGTGACAGGGTAGGTGTGCTAGGTGTTCATGTCAATACTTTCTGTCAGTATTGATCCAGTGGTATGGATGCTGCCAGGGTGCTGCTTACAGCTAGGGGAAAGTCTGCAAGGGACACCTGCACTGCATGCTGCATTCTTTCACTATCGCCATATACAGGTGGGGTTCATATTGTACTCATTCCCAATATCAGGGATAAGACCAGAGAGGTACCTATGAATCGTGGTTGGGTGAGCTGGGTGCATGTGTGGTATGGACACTACTTGCATCTGACTTACAGATATGCATGGGGTATGCCACATATGCTGGCTTGTGCAGGAGCATCAGCTGTTTCTCAATACATCATTCCTTTGACTTTTGTGATCTGCAAGTGTTTGGCCAGATGACATCAGTATTTCCTACTACAAGCCCAGATAATGTGCTGCAAACCTGTATGTAGAATTCCAAGGGTGTGTCCATTTAATGGTTACACATTATACGCTGTCTGTCTGGGATACTTCTCCCTGTGCACTGCTTGTATATCTGGCCCAACAGTCATGCCATGTCCATCTTTCAGATGGTGACACATATTACTTCCATACAATTACAGTGGCTTACTGCTAGAATGTGTTATACTGGGCAGCATTGTGTTTGGCACTGCAGTTGTGAGGACTTGGCCCTGTCATTGGCAGTACTGGGCAATGGCCACCAGGACACACCTCACCATGCATACATCCTGACCACTCTCACACAATAGAAAACAAACACTAGCCTAACTAACGCATACCTGCATATTGTACACATGCTACAATCTATCCTGCTACCTTGGCCACCTCAGGTAATCTGTGCTCCACGGGTATTATACCTACATATACATGTTACTACATTTCTACATAGGATTGGGGGGACACCTGACTGTTACTATGTGTATACATCAGAGTGGGGGACACACCAGACTGTGACTATATTTCTAAATAGGATTTGGGGGGCACACCTGACACTTGTACACATTTGCTTTGACTGTACTGGTATGTCATGTACTCCATTTCATTCTGTATTCTAACCTATCATGCTGACTAGAGACATATCAGTGTACTACATGTCTTAGGTTTGATTGATCTACATATCAGTTTCTGACTTCTTACCGTTCAGAACTAACATCCCACTGCCTGACCTGTTGTAGTCTGTTTGTGTAGGCCTGGGGGGAGGTTACCCAAAGCCATCATTCAGAGACCATAGCACAGCCTTTGTTTGTGTTTGTCTACACCTGTCCTGCTAGTTGAGACTGTTGTTGGGTATGCGAGACTCCCTGACTGGCATGTGTGTGTCATATGGACACACATGCGGCCCAACACATTTCCTGCAGTGGGTTTTGTCACCATGTGCACTACTGGCTACTATGGTGACACCAGTATTAGTTACAGATCTCATGCTGCCACATAGGTGTCTACTATCTGCTGGCATCCCATTCAGCCACCCGATTCCCTTGCATGCTCACATCCATAACATAGATACAAGTAAAAACACATACTACTCCATTCAGCAATTGGTAGGATGAGTGACTTACCTTGTGGCTGTGCCAGTATTGAGGATGGTGCTGGAGGGCTGCCTATGTCGGATGCACATAGTACACTCCCTATGCATGGTTGAGCACAGGTAGTGTCATATTTGGCATCCCTTGTATTGTATGTGCGAGTCAGAGAGAGAGATGTCATTCCCTGGGTCCCCACTGTGGCAGTATATGTGCTATGCATTGCCTCTTTGCCAAGGTCAGGGCATACTGGGCACACCTCCTTTTGCTTACTGGGGGAGGCTCAGGTTGTTCCTTCTCCAAGTCACTCTTTGCCTGTGCAGGCGTTGGCAATGGTGGGGGGCTGTGTGGCCCTGCCCCATGCCGTTCCTGCTGCAGCTGTTTCCATAGGATCACATTATGTAGCATGGAACATACAATCACAATTTGAGTACATGTAGCTGATGAGTACTGCAAGGCTCCACCGGATATGTCCAGGCACTGGAACCATGACTTGAGCATCCCAAACACATGCTCTATTATAATTCTGGTCTGAGCATGTGCCTCATTATGGAGTTCTTGTTTGGGTGTGTGTGCATTTCTGATGGGTGTCATCAACCATGGCTCCAGTGCGTAACCAGCATCCCCCACTACCTGGCCATTAGGGATGTCCCCATTGGCAAATCTTAGGTATAGCTGCATCACATGCCAGATGTGGGAGTCATGATAGCTTCCAGGGCAGACAGCACACACATTCATTATACTGCCCTGGGCATCGCACACAAACTGGCAGTTGATGAAGGGGAAGCCCTTGCGGTTGCTGTAGACCCTACCCTGCTCACTGGGTGGTGCTTTGATGTGCATGTGCCTGCAGTCTATAGCACACATTACCTCAGGGTATTCTGCTATTTGCTGGAAGAGATGCATATTGCTTGCCAATGCCTCACGGGAGTTGAGGAAATACACATGCTCACCGGCATGTGCTGACAGGGCATCCAGGAACTGGTGGAGTACCCTGGATGCTGATGCCTGTGAGATCCCTATGATATCCCCAGTTGGCCTTTGGAAGGTACCTGTGGCTAGTATTCTTAAGCCTACACATACCTTTGTATCCACTGGGATGGATTCCCTTCTGTTAATTCTGTGTGTCAGGCATGACCGGCACAGCTCAGCAATTTGCTATAGGAGGTCCCTGTCCACCCTATATCACTCCACTATCTCCAGCTCATGTAGCCCCTGGTAGGTTACCCTAGGTCTGTACACTCTTCTCCGTCTCCTCACTGTGGGTTGGTTGACAGAATTCTCATCCTCACCACCCTCAGCCTCTTCCACATGTTGAGGTATGATAGCTACTGCAGCCCCTATCATTTTGTTGTTTTTGATTGTTAAAATTTCCCCACTTGTATACACCGGTGGTGTAGAGTATGTGGGAAAAACCAGAGGGAAAGGTGTTTTCCTAGTTTATAGTAGTGTTCTGGGCTGGGCTGCTGCCTGTGTAATTTGCTGATTCTGCTACATTTCACCTACCAACTATGCTAGTTCTCGTTGATTACCTTCCTACTGCTGTTTTCCCTTCCCATTGCCTTCCTGTTTAAGCCCAGGGGCGCTGCGCAAACACAGTGCTCAAATGTGCACAGAGCTGCTATTTCCTGGTTTACTTTTTATTTTTTTCCTTTAAAACCCAGTGAGAGGCACGCACACCCGTTTAGGCAATGTAAAGAGTGTTAGGCAGCCTCAGACACACACCCTTGCTTAGCTCTGCTAAGCTAAGGGCAAACCTGAGCCACAGGGCACCAATATGCCTGACACACACCCCTATGATGTCAGCTAACTCTTAAGCTTGAGCCATACTATTCCTGCAGTTACACTGTAGGGTGCTGACTAACATTGAGGGGAAATCTAGGATTCAGTATTATTCCCTTCATTTGCGTAGGAATGCTTGCTAATGCATAGTTACAGGTCCCACACTGAGCCTCCCCCCTTAGCAACCACTATTCACTGGCCATGTTGTCTTCTGCCTGCCATTGAGTATAGTGGCAAAATAGTGATTTTGGTTAGAATGCTTATTTCAGGTTATGTTTTATATTTTCGGCCCGATCCCATTTCTGTGACACTGCCGTACACTTAAACAGTCGAAGTCGGCTAACAAAAAAGCTATTTTTTTATTTTTGAAAGTGTTTTCCATGCCATTGGCCATATATTTAGCCATTGGCATGGTTTCCCATAATATACACACTTTATTTGGAGCTGTCATGGCTTCATTTTGTAGTTTGCAGAAACTAATTTGAAATTGTTGCTGAAATTGAAATTGCTGAAATTCTTATTACCAAGCTTCAACTTAACACATTCATATCCATCTATATTATCTGTATCTATCTTCCTCCTGGTAATAACATTACCACCATAGAAAATATCCTTTGTTGGTTATTCCAAAATTTACCCCAGGAAACTATAATCCTAGGTGATTTTAACATTGATTGGAAGTGCTATAGCAGTAGCCACCCTTCCAGCCATATTAACCTTTTTTGTTTTTTTCTCAAACCATTACCTCCCCTACCAGGATAAACAAGCCTAATAAGAAAGAAAGTACCTTAGAGTGGATTCTCATATATAATCATCCCCAGACATATGAAGCTGGAACCCTCCCTGGTGATGTAAGTAACCACTCACTAACCTACATCATCAGGCTTAAATCCAATCTGCCTAATCCAACGATATCTAGGACAATTAGAAACAAGAAAAACTTCAACCCCCGATCTCTCCCAGAGAGAACTAAAAGCATGTAGATGGTCTCCCTTAAAATACCTCACACTGAAATAAGCTGTTAATTACTTTAATTCTAACTTCCTTGCCATACTAGACCACCATGCACCAACCCGCTCTATTAGAATGAGAACTAAATCTGCCCCATGGCTTTCAAAAGAAACCAGGCAAAAAGTCCATCTCAGAAATAAATACTGGAATAAATCTCGTTTAACTAAAAACCCAGTAGACCAACAAAACTTCAGACAGCTCAGAAATGAAGATAAAAAAGCTATACTGTCTGACAAAAGAAACTACTACCTACAATTCCAGCAGACTCACCATAATAAACCACAAAAGTTCTCGGCGAGTATTAATCAATTATTATACCCAGGTCAATCCATCACACCAAACCCACAAGGCACAGACCAGGAGAATCCCAAGCAGACTGCTAATGCCTTTAATACCTTTTTCACTCAGGCCATTCAAACTCTTGCCAGTCAGTTATCTACTCAGAACTTAACTATATCCAACTCTAACTCTAACCCATCCCCTCCATTTCTCTTCCAACCAGTCCCAGCAACATATATTCTTACCCTTATCCAAAAACTGAAACTGTGCACTCCTTCTGCAGACCAACTACCCACTGAATATCTACAAAAGGCAGCCAAATTCATCACCTATCCCATTTCTTTTTCTCATCAATCGAACCATCAGTGAAGGGCACATTCCTAAATTCTGGAAAGTATACCATATTATCCCCCTTCACAAGGGTGGGAACTCTACTGAACTCTCCAATTACCGTCCCGTAGCCCTACTTTCTCCCTTAGCAAAGATCATGGAAAAATGCATCCACAGACAATTTCTAGACCAGCTAATCCAAAATAACTTACTTTCAAACTCTCAACATGGTTTCAGACCTTCCCACAGCACTACTACTGCCCTCCTTTCATTTACTGACTGTATTAACAAAAAATGTAACCTCAATATGCTTTCCTCTGCACTGTTTATAGATCTGTCTAAGGCATTCGATATGGTAAATCACCAGATACTTATAAATATCCTCAAATCCCTGTCACTAGATGCACTAGCTATAAAATGGTTCCAGTCCTACTTAGATAACAGACAACAGGCTGTACTTTGGCATAACATTCTATCTACCCATCTGCCCATTAACATTGGTGTTCCTCAAGGGTCCATATTAGGACCTCTCTTGTTTTCTATATTTATTAACGGCCTTCAGCTAGCAATCCCCCAAGCTACATACATACAATATGCAGATGATTCCACACTTATATGCTCAGCCACATCTATATCTGAACTTCACTCCCTTACCCAAAATGTGTTTAGCACAGTTGAACAATGGTTTACACCGTGCTTTCTCCTTCTGAACCCCCAAAAACTTAACTCCTCCTTTTTACTCCTACTTGTAAGCCCCCCCCCAATAGACTTCACAGTAACATCCAGTAATGGCACTCTCATATCCCCAGATCCAACTACCAAACTATTAGGTATCACCATAGATAACAACCTTAACTTCGACACCCATATTAACATTACTCTAAAATCTGTTAATAGAAAACTAGGGTCTCTCTACAGGATGAAACCCTTTCTCTCTCCTGCAGCTAGAATAACTATTGCTCACACCCATCTGATTTCTACTCTCCTCTATGCCTCACCCATATATACTAATTTCTCTAAAAACAACCTTAATAAAATGGAAAACTCCTGCAATAACATAGCCAGATTTGCTACAGGTAACCCTTTCAGAACCCACCACTGTTTTAATCTAAAGCAGCTGGGATGGCTTGAATTACAAAATCAGCTTAAATTCCACCAACTGACCATTGCCCATAAAACCCTTTACCTACCTACCAATACCCCTATACTATCTACCCTCATTACCCCCTACAACAATCTAAAGACCTTATGATCATCACATAAACTTCTTGTAAATATTTGTAAATCAAACAACAGGGCTGGGGACTCTCTTTTCTCTAATACTGTTGGAAAATCCTGGAACAGTCTTCCTAATGAACTTTCCTCTCTTCCCTCTATATCACGCTTTAAAACCAAATTGAAACTTTTCCTCAGAACACATTGGTTGTGCCCCTGTACTAAACCTGACTGATCAACTAGCTCTTCTTACTTGGTTCAACCTACCATCCTCTTCTCAGTAATCAAGTTCCTTTTCTTAATAACAACTTACCTTGTCCTTCTATACTATTATTTACATCTTCAGAATCTCATTAAGGAGACTACTTTTACTAATATATTGTATAATTTCAGCTCCTACATTTTCTGTATGACTACTTGTATACTAATATATTGTATAATTTAGCTGCCATCTTTTTCTTTATGATGTATTGTAATTACATTTTGTATTGTACTAATTGTATCTCTATATTTTGCACTATGTTATGAATGAATGACCTCTTTGATTATTCTCTGTACTGCACCTGCAATGTTCATTGTATACATTAATTTTTGTATATGTGATTTTGTTTGTTTCTTCGGAGCTTATCTCCCGGGCCTCTACTGAAAATGGACATATATCCAGTTAGACTAGCCAGGTCAACAAATGTAAAATAAATAAATCAATAAAAATAAAAAAATACCTTACTATTACTAACCGAGTACATTTCTACATACTACACTAGTCCTGTATGGCCAGCTGACAGGTTCCTGGATTGCATATTCACCTCATTTGCATGGTTTTCACCTACAAATGGGGTAATTTGCATACAGGAGCAGCGTCCATGCAGGAGTGCTTGTGCACACCCTTGCAGCTTATTCCTGGATCGCACGGCAACCATATTGCCTCCAGGAGCTCCTGCCCTGTTCCTGCACACTGTGCAGGGCTTGCTGAATCCGAGGGCTAGTCTACCTTTTATAACATCATTAAATTAAATATTGATTATCTCATATAGACAACTATAAATAGAAAATGTAGTAGTTAATAACAATATCACAAACCACTCTATTTCAAATGGTAAAGGCTTTAGGTTTTTGGGTAGTAGGGCATTTGTTACTTATTATTGCTAATGGAATAAACAAAACCTTGTACTTATATTATATTAGATATTCTAGCTGAGCAAATAGCACATTTGTTATTGCAACTGACAACATGTTCTTACAACAGAGTGTAGTAAACATGACCTCCTCATTTTAACTAAACTAGCCTTTAACACACATTCCAAGTGAATACAGTGAGAGTTGCATGTTTGTCAAAACTTTTCATACCAACTTTTGTTAAGCATATTATAACAGAGGACAGTAATTATGAGGTTCAAAAAAATGCCTCTAACAACTCTGAATCTTTTCATATCATACCATTCATTTGTATAAGGCTTGTTCTAAATTTCTCCAACATAATCTCATTACTTAATGTATATCACATATAGATCAAAAAGTTTGCTTAGTTAGCTTTACATATTATTTATATGAGTTAAGCCATTGAATGACTCCTGCTTTTTTCCATTCTTCCACTCATTCAATAAAAAAAA
The DNA here is from genome assembly GCF_019279795.1 of Protopterus annectens. Classification (NCBI taxonomy): domain Eukaryota; kingdom Metazoa; phylum Chordata; order Ceratodontiformes; family Protopteridae; genus Protopterus; species Protopterus annectens. Next base: position 451,164,577 of record NC_056733.1, on the reverse strand, counting down.
AACATATATTCACTTTAGTCTGTCTATATTACTGCATATGCCTTCAAGAGATTGTATATGTGTAACTTCTATGATCTGAATTTGCAAATGATCACATATTCATTGAGTTAGCATATAGTTGAGTAAAACATCACATACATACATTTCTAAACATATAGGTGCCTTTTATGTTTATTTACAAATCATAGCATACATTTGTAAACCATGTGTGGAGCAATATTTCTTTTGCTGTTATTAGTTTCATTTCAGTTTGCCATGGCAGTTTAAGCATTATAGGCTCATATGCAGCTATATACATCTGTCTGGTTATCCAGTCATATAATGTTCGTATTCAGGATGATCTTTAAAACATTAAAAGTTAAACTGTAGTAAAAATCTTTTCAGTACCCTTTTCTACTCATTTTCATAGGGGTTTGCATTCCTGAAGTCTAAATGGACTTGTACAGTCTATTATGAAGCGCGGCTAGAGGATTCCGACATCTTTTCTGTCGCATAACGTCACTGAATGCTGATGAAAGTTCAAAGGTCATGCTGTCCATTCCTTCACACTGTAGATTAAAAGGAAAGCTGCTGTGTACATGAAAAATGGCTGTACTGTGCTCAAGATTCTAAGAAAGTGAAGCTTTTGAACATTCTGGTGGTAAGAAGTGTCTCAAGGGCAGTGTTAGCAAAATTCTTACACCTAGATAAAAGGAAAGGGACTGAACATATATAACCTTCGAGCTGATGGCAAAAAGGAAACTGTTATGTTAGTGACACCAGCCATAGCCATGACAGCACCAAATGCATTCATAAAGACACTAAGAAAACACTATACTCTTTAAACATGTCAAATCAGTTATAAACATAAAACATCAATTCCTCTACATTTCTACTCTCAGCTTCATTACAATATAAAAAAAAACAGGTCTGTCTACTTGTTGACAGCTGCATTTTTACTGTTGCCCCCCCTTTTTTTAACCCAAGGTGCATAGAGCTATTGATTAGAGAATATAAATTATTGCTTTCACCTCTCAATAGGTATTCTATTATGAGAGGATTATGCCTCCAGAATATTATATACCTTATTTCTTCATAAGTTTTAATCTAGGCATAATGAATATATATAAAAAGCTTTCAGCATTACTTCAGTACTGTGTGACAATGTATGCTTCTAACCAAGTGATGAGGAGCTAGATGCAGTTTAAGACAACCTGTTCATATACATTTCTAATTACCAGTGAGAGAGAGAAAAAAAACATATTTAATAAGAAGAATTTTACATTTACCATAAGGTTTGTTCGTTTGTTTTTTAACACTTACATGGATTCTGTCTGCTGGATAATATTATGGATGAAAATTATTAGATTTATTTCCCTTTTAATTTTGTATTAGTTTTTTCATTTGTGGATAATTTGTCATTAATAGCTTGTCTTTTCAAACTTGGTAATGAGATGTCCATGTCTTCTATTTTATCCAGCAGTATGTTTTTCTTCACAAAGTCTGCTACTTAGGTTCCTAGGTTCATAGGTAGGTACTAGGCTATTGGCCTTAGGGCCTATATAAGCCTAGCCAAAAAGGTACCCTGGCTTTCGCCATTCAAGAAAATTATTTTCCTGTGCCACTGTCAAGCAGAGCCACAGAAGTAATCCCGGGGTAAATTTCCTATTTCCCATCCAATTATCAAGATTTTTCTTGAAGAGTGCTAATGAGGAGCTTTGCTTGAAATAGATAGGTAGTTTGTTCCAAAGTATGGGGAGTCTCTGGGACAGGAATCTATACCTCCAGTATGTTCTGTTTATTGTGGTGACCAGGTTTAGGACCTAGGGCATGTAGCTCAGAGGGATTGGGATTTCTTTAAGTGGATCATGTCCAACAGCTCTAGGTTTGACATAGCTTTGTCTGTTAGGCAGAGAATGCCTCTGAGTAGGTGATATGCGACGGAGTAAAGCTGGTGTTTTTTGAGACGGTCTGCATAGGGCATCTGTTTGAGGTTGGTAATCATCTTTGTGAGGTATTTCTGCGGCCTTTCCAGGTGTTGTAGATGTCTTGTGAGGTACATACCAAAAGGGGCATTGTACTCTATAATGGGTCTAATGAGTGACGAGTAGAGGGGAACAATGACCTCTTTTTTCCTGGATGAGAAACCTTTTTTGATGAGGTGTGCCATGTAGAAGGATTTCTTGACTACTGTGGCGATGTGATTATCAAAGGAGAGACTACTGTCCACCTGTGTCCCAAGGTCTCTTATCACACTTTCAGTGTTAAGTAGACTACCGCCTTTGTGGTAGTTCATGGGTACAGAGTTTTTACCAAAGGGGATGACAATGCACTTTTTGGCATTGAGCTTGAGGCCTTAGCTTTGACACCAGGCACCTGTCTCAGTGAGACCCTTTTGTAGGATGTCCACATCATTAGGAGTTTCGATTATGGCTCCTAGTTTGCAGTCATCTGCAAACCTTGTTAGCCAAAGACCTTCTGTGTTAGCTTGTGCTACAGAGAAGTAGATACCAAACAGGAGAGGACCCAGGACTGAACCCTGTGGTACTCCATTTGTCACTGGTCTGAAGTCGGATTTGGAGTCTGCTACTTTCACAGTGTGGGTTCTGTCAGTGAGCCAGTTGGCAACCCATCTTGAGACATAGGGATTTATACCTAGTTTAGTGAATTTATCTATAATTCTAGAGAGGGGGTGGTGTCGAAAGCCTTGGCAAGATCTAGGTAGGCTGTATGAACCATGTTACCCTCATCTACAGCTTTGGTGACTGCTTCAACGAAGTTTAGCAGGTTTAGGAGACATGATCTACCTTTTACAAACTCAAACTGGGTAGGGTCCAGAGTTTGGAGATTATCGATATCTTTGTTTATAAGTTCCATGATAATACGTTCCATGGCCTTGCAGACCAGGCTCATCAGGCTAATGAGGTGGTATTTCCCAGGGTCCATGGTGGCTCCCCCTTTGTGGAGTTGGGTAACCGTCACTGTGCACCATTCAGTGGGCACAAAGCCTGAGGTGAGGCTATGACTGAACATTGTACTTAGGTGGGGTGCCAGTTCATTCTGTAGTTCGTGAAGAATACAGCCTGGGATATTGTCAGGTCCCATGGATGCTGTGTTCTTGGCTTTGGAGACTGTAGTTTTTACCTGTGCAGCCATGATTGCAGGAACTTTGCATTCTTCCGGTATAGAGATGGGTCCTTTAGGAGGTGAGAGGGGGGTAAAGTTAGCACTGAACCTATCTGCCAGGATGTTGGCAATATCAGTTGGTTCTGTATATTTAGTGCCATTGTGCTGTAACTCAGAGCAGATCTGAGTGTTGCCATTGAGATTTTTGACATAGCTATAGAATGCTTTGTGGTTGTCTTTAGAATCAGTGGTGATTTTGTTTTCGTAACTAGTTTTGGAGTTCTTCTTCAAGGTTGTTAAATATTTTTTGACCATCCGAGGCAGTAATCTTTATTTTTGCTGGGAATAAGATCTGATCTTTTATATCAGCTTTTTTCAAGCTTTTGATAAGAGGAACACATTCTTTTCTTTTTGTTATTGTAGTGGAAGTGTAGTCATTATCAAATCTTATATTTTTTCCATTGACTTGCATTGGATTTCCCGACCAAGCTGTTCTCAGTGCTAAGTCTTTTTTCCTGTGTTGATAAAAATTTTACTATAATACATCTCACTGTAGCTGGATTCTTGGAGAGAGATGAATTAGAAAGAGACCTATGAGCTCTCTCAATCCCAAATGAGGACTCAGGAAGATTCAGTATTTTAGGCAGCCATTCCTTTAAGAACAGGATCGTGTTCCTTCCTTCCATCTTTTCTGCAACTCTGTATATTCTGATATTGTTCCTTCTTGATCTGGATTCCAGGTCTTCTACTTTCTCTAATAGTTGGTAGTTTTGTTTTAGAAGGAGTTCTGAGTGTCATTTTCTATCTGTCCCCCATCACTTTCATTTACAGATTATTCTATGGCTGCTAGTTGATCAGAATGTTTAGCAATTATTTCTTTAAGGTCTTCTATTTGTTTCTTACTTTCCTTTTTCATGTTCTCCATAATTTTTTCTAGGTTGTCCATTTTCTCAGAGAGGTACTGCATACTGGAAATTATTGTGTGAAGTTTTTTTTTTTCATGGAACTGTCCTGAGGAGAGGCTCTTGTGTGACTCATGGCTATATCCAATTGTACTAAGCTGTAGAACGTCTGACAGGAAATGTCTTGATAAAAGTCTCTGAAAACTTAAGTTTCTTCTTAGTAGATAATCCAAAATATCAAGAAATATAACTTGTGAGAAAAATCTTTGAAGTTTTTGAAGTTAAAACACACAAATTCTGTCAGAAACAATCTTTATATGCAGAGCATCAGAAATGTGCTGCTATCACCTTGGCATCTTGGCCACATCCCCAACATGTCGATTTCTGATGTACATGGCATTATATCTGTAATGTTCATTTGTTCTTGTGTATACATGCTGAGGTGGAAATATAGCAATGGTGTCAGCTTGCATACATAAGTTCCTTGTGTATACATGTCATATGCAATAACTGAAGTCTATGCATTCATCCCATATTGTAACTTCTGTTCTTGCTGTTATATCAACACAGAATTTTATTGACATGTTTATCCCATTTTAACTCCCTTTTATTACACTACAGATTTATATCCCTATCACATCCTTTGTTAGAATATCCATTTTTATTTATGTGCATAACTCTGGTATTGTCAGTGACATTAATTATCATTACATCAATACTGCAGAATTTATGTTAGAAATGCTTCTTTGACACTTATTTACTTGTAGTGTATGAGTGCACTTTACACATTTCCCTTCCATATTAATTAATTATACAGTATGAAACACATCATTTCTGTGCAGTTCACCCATTTTCCTTCTCCTTCAGTATTCTTTCATTGTACTAGCCTTTAATATTTCTAAGCTATAGCACATGCTTGTATGTGAGCTTTGCCTGTAAGCAATCTGTTCTGTTTACATTCTGTGCTCGTGCTTGTAAGAACCTTTCCATGACCATGAACATTATTACTGGCCATGAAAAGGTGCTTGCAAATGTGTAGGCATGAAGAACAGCATGCATATTCAGTTAGCGCTAATGCTCATCACGCTAAATCACTTAAATTGTGTGTAGGCTTAGCATGAATGCTACACGATTGTTATTGAGTCCTGCAGGTAGCTTACCCTCTCTTTAAAAGGAATACAATTTCAGGTGTTATATTACTCTTACATGTTCAGTATTGCTATGTCACAAATGTCTGCCATTAATGTGGAAACCATGTTTTTAATTACTGGCTTCTTTGAAAAAAATCATCTGCAACTCGGAATGTCACTTTTATGAATTTAGTCAAAAATTAAAATCACTAAGTATCTTATAATCAAGGCAAACAGTGTAATTCAACAATTACATGCCATATCCATGCTTCTGGAGTATTGAAATTTATGATCCATTAAAATACAACCTTATGTTATCCCCATGGGCTACTATTTTTAATCACAGTATAAGCACCAGTTTCATCCCAGCTGAAAGGAAAACAGCCACTGTTATCTCCCTGCACAAAGGTGGTGCTTCTACTGACCCTGGAAACTACAGACCTATTAGCCTGACTAGCCTTACCTGCAAGGCCATGGAAAGAATCTTTATGGAGCTTATCAACAAAGATATAGGTAGTCTCCAAACACTAGATCCTGCCCAGTTTGGATTTGTCAAGGGGAGATCATGCTTGCTAAACCTGGTGGACTTCTTTGAGATAGTCACAAGGGCACTGGATGAGGGGAAATTAGTGCATACAGCTTACCTAGACCTGGCCAAAGCATTTGACACTGTTCCTTACTCAGGCATCATTGTAAACTCTCCCAGATAGACATTAACCCTTATATCATAAGGTGGGTTGTGAACTGGCTCTCTGATAGAACCCATGAAGTCAAAATAGGAGAATCCACCTCCAACAGCAGACCCATTACCAGTGGTGTTCCACAGGGATCAGTCCTTGGACCTCTATTATTTAGAATCTATTTCTCCAAAGTACAAGCTAAATCCAAGGGACTGTGGCTGACAACGTTTGCTGATGACTGCAAACTGAGTGTGGCCATAGAATCTCCAAACAATGCCAACATCATTCAAGAAGGTCTTAAGCAAACAAATGATTGGCGCCAAAGTCATGACCTCAAACTCACTGCAAAAAAATGTATTATCAGCCCTTTCAGCAAGAGCAATGTTCCTGCAAATTGCCACATCAATGGCAATACCCTAAGTATCCACTCAGTGGTGAGAGATCTGAGCACTCAGGTTGACAGCAACCTTTGCTTTGATCACCATGTCTCCAGAGTGGTAAAAATGGAATTCTATATGGCTCACCTCATAAGTAAGGGCATTGCTTGAGAAAAAGTGAAGTTATCACCTCCCTGTAGTCTTTACACATTAGTCCAATAATTGAGTACAACACTCCTTTTGGCATGTACTTTTCAAAGCACCTGCAGCAATTGGAGAGACCACAAAGGTTCCTCACAAAGAAAATTCAAGGTCTTCAGCAGCTATCCTATGTGGATTGGCTGTAATCACTGTACTTTATTCTGTTTCATACAGACAACTCAGAGTCAGTCTCTGCCTTGCATATAAGGTGATCTCTGACTCCACTTTACTGGAAATGCTTCACATCCACAAGTCAAGTGGCACACGGATTACTCACTCTAAAGACCTAAACCTGGCATGTGACATTAATAGAACCTGCTGGAGGGACAGATTTGTCTCCCAGAGTTTACTATGCCTTTGGAATAGACTCCCACTTCACATCAAACAGAGCACCTCATTGCCCCTCTTCAAACACAATCTGGATGATTGGATGGGTAACCGCAAATTCACCCCAGGGGCTCCACCTGCATCCCTCTTGGACAGGGGCAATAGATGCTGATCATGGTAACAAGGGTAAAATTTGACTAGACTTCTAAGGGCCCTCAGGCTATTATCCTAGTAATTTCCTGTGATCCTATAATCCTATGATCCTATGTGATCAAATTCCATTTATAACCATGGATTACAATCCTTAATTTCTATACTAGTATCAAAACATTAAAATACTAATTAGCTGTGGATTATGGTTTAAGTACAAGTAGGAGTGTTTTTTTATAGTGGATGTTGGTACAGGTTTTAGGGTAAGCTTATTGGAGTCATGCTTTCTACTGGTTAGGAGGGTGTTGTTGGAGACAATAGCTGATATGTTGCTGGACTGAGTAGGGATGATAGTGTGCTATTGGTGAGTGCAGATATAGTTTCTATAAAGTAGGTATCACATTTTATAGCTATTTCAAGGGGAAATCAGTTTTGTTGAGGGCTTAGGTCATGTCTTGAACCAGGATTGAGTGGAAGATGCATTGAGGACCAGCATTTGGGGGGGTCATTTTAGAAATTAAGTTGTAGATTACTATAATGTTATTTTTGTCCTTGTGTACCTACTTTATAGGATGGTCAGGATGTTCCTTATAGTGCTGAAACTTTGGAAGGTTTTTAGATTAAGCTGCTCTTTCAAAGCATTGTCTATTATATGCATTATGGTTAGTGTGGAGAGACTGGTGGAGCAGGTTGCTTTTACTATTATTCTGTAGAGGGCCAAGGCTATTTAGAGTCTTAAAGAATAAATTATTAAATGCTGTCACAGTTTTGCCTAGTGGGAGAGGTTTTAGAATGGAGCAGTTAAAAAAACATTCAGATAGTGTTGAATATGTATTTAACAAACTTAGAGAGGTTTCAATATTTTTTGAGTTGTTAGGTATTAGGAAGATGTTTAATAATGAGTATATGCTGGGAGGTGGTCACTTATGATTTAGGGCTTGGCTCCAATGATGATGTGATTACTAGGCTCTGACAATATTATCCAAAAACATAGCCTTTATCATGACTTTTGTTGTAGCAGGGGTTTGTGATAAGTTGAGTTATGCCAAATAGGATGATAAAGGAGCAGGGATTTTCTGCAGTTATGTTTTGTTAATCAATGTTGACTTCTCCCAGTATGATTTATTTCATATGTTATAGTACCAGATATCCAGAAGAAAAATTCCTTGAGAATGTGAATGCTACTACTGGAAGAGGGGTGTAGAGTACAATAATACAAATTGTTTTGCTGCTATTTCATTTTATTTGTGTTATAATTGTATTGGCATCCTGAAATTCGGGGATGACATCGGTATAGGAGCTGGGGTAGATTATCGCTACTCTGCCTCCTTGTTTGTGAGGTTGGTGCTTAGATTTGATGTCGTAACCGGAGGTTGTACTTCAATATCTGTTACAGTCAGTTTAGGCCAAATTTTAGTAAGAACTAGGTTATATGGTGTATATTTTAACATCCATGTTTGCACATCTTTGATTTTATTGTAAATACTGTGGATAGTTATGAAGAATTAATGTTACTAGATTTCGTTATATGGAGGAGCATGAGGATAACAGTATGTGGGAAGGGTATGGTAGTGTGTGGGTGTTGCTAGGTTAGAGAACTTTTTCACATTTGTGTATTGAGATCCAGGGGAGAAGGGGTATGTTTTGATTAAGGGTGAAGAGTTGTCTTAGATTTATGTTGCTTAGTTATGTTTGTCATTTTTAGGTTTAAATTTTGGCTTGTGGGTTTGGAATTGGGGTAATTGCCCCTACAAATATAGATTATAAAGCTGTGCAGTATAATTTTTGAATGCATTTTGATGATGGATATGATGGTTTATTTTGATCTGTATGAGGGGTAGTGACAGCGCAGAATGTTATGTTTAAGACACAGGATAAGGGAGTTGTTAAAGAGAGATTGTGAAATGTTGGTGTAGGTATTGTGGAAATCTTGGTTAATTGGAAGGTTAGATTAAGTTTGAGGGGAAAGTGACAGTCTGTAAAGTGGGAAGTTAATGAAAGAATAGGAACACATTTTATGAAGAGCAATATGTTAGTTATAGGAATAGTGAAATGAATGGAAGAGAATATGACAAGTTTATTGGGTGGTGGTGCAATACGAAAGTGAAGAAAGGTGTAAAGTATGATTTTTTTACATGTAATGATATGCTTATAGCTGAGAAGGAGTATATACAAAGTGATGCAGGGAGCTATTGTATATTGTGCTGACATAATGGTAGTATAAATAGAAACAATAATGGAACTATGGGTGGAGGTGTGTTACCATGTGATGGGATTTGCAGTACGAGTGATAGCTGCTGATGGATAGGTTAAGAGATGATAACTGGGACAGGGAAGAGTGAGTGGAAGGGGATTAGGTGATTGGTTATAGGGAAGAGTTCATACATATGTAGTTGTTGATTGGTGGACTTCTATGTTGGTGGGATTAAGGACAGAAATATATATATAGGTATAGGTATAGTAAGAGGATGTGGGTAAGAATCGGGAGTGGGTAGAGAGAGGACTTAGTTCAAGAGTAGCTTCCTGTTTGTACCAGAAAGAATCTATAAAGATTTAGAGTCACTTTGGGTCAGGGAGTGGCCATGTGATTTTAAAACTGGAGTCACAACAGGCATTCTAGCTGGGGATCTACAGACCTAAAGGGGGAGGGGGGCAATTAGGAAATTTAGTGGAATGCAGTTACTCCACCCACAGATGGTTTTCCACAAAAAGCATTCAATGAGGTAGAATGTGTAGAATGATTATTGACAGAAAAACCTGTTCTGTTTACTTTATCTGTTTGAGGTGAGGAGTCACAAGATTTAATTTATTTACCAGGGGACTGTTAAGTTGGAGGACAGTCACTGATTCAGGTTGGAAGAGTCTCAATAGAAGTCAATGGCTGAGGTACTTGCTTCCAGTTAGAATATGCAAATATACTGATTTACCTTAAGCGAAAGCAATATAAGGTCTATGCAAGGGGGGAGGGGGACGTCCAGAAGTTTCCCACTTCAGTATAGACCAAGCTATGTGAAAGTGAGGGAAAAAGTATCTACAGCTTTAATGATATTTTAGCAGTTTTCTCTATTACATTAATATAATGAAGGTATTGTCCTTTTACTGCTTTAAGAAATGTGACTGAAAGTCAGCTGTGGAAGTTCCTTTGCAATTGAGACTTTCCTAACATTTTTGCAGTGGGAATCTTCAGGTCAGATAAGGTATTGTCCTTGTACTGCTTTTAGAAATGAGACTGAAATTTGGCTGTGCAAGTTCCTTTTCTATTGAGATGTTTATAGTTGAAGACATGAAAAATAAGGGCTCCGGGTTGTGTCCCAGCAGTATGTGTTCTTATAAATATGACAGTTAAAGTATTCGCCTACTTTATCCAAACAGAATGAAAAGGAGAGTTATGATTATTTTTGTCTGCCTGGTACAATATTGTGCTGACAGAATAAGAATCAAACAGAGGAACAGCAATCATTGTCTCTTTGGGATGACTTCAGAAACCAACCGTATCTCATCTGGTCAGGTGTGGGAAGGGGCTAAGGAATATGGTGAACACACATGAGAAACAGGCAAATTTAAGAATGGGAAAACTTATCTTCAGTGACATATAAGTATTTCTGAATAGAAATGGACAGACACTCCACCAAAAAAATAGCATACAAGACAACATATTCCTAATGACATTACCTTTTTTTCCCGTAATACTAAAATCAAAGCAGTAATGGAAGTTGCTGAGTTTCTGTTAGTAGTAGAACATGTTAATGGCTATGACTGCCCTGAATAAAAATAGGTCATAAATCTGGCAGACTGGAACTAAAAGTTTCAGTATTTATGCAGAACTGCTCATGTGATCTGCGTACCAAAGGACTTTATATGCAAAGAGATACTTGTATAGGAGCAACTGCAAATCTGCCGTGACAGGCATTTCTGCACCAGCAATGACACATGGCTTGGGTTAGTTGCTTGACCTTGTCTTCAGCAAAAGAGAATGCATGCAAGCTCACAGTTTTAATGTTAAACGCAATAGCTTGGATGCATTTTCACACATAATATTTTTCCAGCTGCTTTTAGTTAAGGTGCTGCACTGGTAACACTATAAAATGTGACATGCATTATAAAGGATACTGTTATTAGTACAGATGGATTATTACACTATCACTTACTGGTATCATACAAGCCATTGTTAATGTGTTGCCCTTCTGACACTATTACAGTATTTTTTGTGTATCCTTTATCAGAACATTCAGATAAAGGCTTCTTCACAATAATAAGATACATTCTTGAATTTCATTTCATCTAACAGCAACATTGCTTAATAAGATGTGTGCTTGTGATCTTGATAAATAAAATTATTTCTGCAGTTCCTGAGAATGGACCCAGATTGTGCATACTGAGTATACGTTTTAAGAGAAATTTATGAGATAAATTCAGAACTGTAAACATTTTTTCTCTGAAATATAATAGGAGCACTACCAAATAATTAAAGAAAAACAAGAATACATGAAAACCTTCATAATCACTTGAAGTTGTTTATCTTTTGGTAAACACAAATCAAAATGCTATAGATACATAGAACCCATTGTAAAATATAAAACATGTATTATTTGTTGATTATTATCTGTTTTAACACAATCTCAGACTTTGTTTTTGATAAATGAGCATAATTACAAATATTTCGGGTAAAAAAACTCACTCAGCACTACAGAGGCTGAAACATCCTTTGCCAACACTACAACAGTAAAAAAGACATACGGTCAACTACACAAGAAGGTAACCTTACAAATGAAACCTTTCTTTGCAAAGGGACAATCCCCCCTGCACCTCTCATATGGGGTGCTGCATTGCCCTGATGTTTATATATATTTGCAAGCTTTGAGACTGCACTGCAATGGAGAAAATGGAAAAGGCTCTAAACTTCCCTCTGAACTTATCTCCCATTAAATCTGATCCCTTTACATTCAGAAATTAATGAACTGTTACTCAAGCAAATCAATCAGTTCACAATCTGATTAAAGAAACATCTATCATGTATGGACAAACTCAAAGTCCTGTTAATGTACTTGGTATCCTACAGACTACTAAGAGGAGATCTACGTCTGACATACAAGGCATCCACTGACCCAATGGATTTACTGCACATCAGCAAATCAAATGGTATTAGATATACTTGGTCTAGGGTTCTAAACCTCTTCTGCAAGATCAAAAGAATGGTTTGGAGGGAGAGGTACATCTCGCAGGGGAAACCAGTGCTACAGAACTGACTCCCTATCCACATAAAACAAAGTTCATTCCTGTTGATAGTCAAGTGCAAGTTATATCTATGGGTAGGAACAGAAAATTTACCCCAGCACTATTCCATACACTACAAATGGGCAGAAGCAGCTCCTAAATGTTTGACCCTGTGCATGGGTCTACTCATATTATCTGTGGTATGATCCCAGTTATTCTCTTTAAGGTTAATATATAATTAAAGACGGTGGGATTGCAAAGGCCAATCTATACCCAAATAGGACAGGTTATTTTGAGCACAGAAAAGGACAAACTAGCTAAGCTTAACATGGCTTCTGAGGGCAGCTAGCCTAGTACTTAACTATGAACCTATATCTATATATCTATGTATATATATATATATATATATATATGTATATATATATATATATATATATATATATATATATATATATAATTTGCTTTAATATTTAAGCCAGTTCAAATTTGAATGTTCAGAGTTTATCAATAATATTAATTTTTATAGCTTATAAATGAAAACTACAGCTCTTATTTACCATGCTGGCCTTTAAATGGCTGCCTAAACTTTCCTGCTGTTCTTCGGATATGGCTTTAACATTATCACATTCTGAGTTCTGAAGGTCTTGCCCACATAAAATGTCCTTGATTAATTATTTATGAAAAATAAGTATTATATGTTCAATATGAATAAAATATTTAAACAAGAAAATGCCTGGAAGTGCAGTACATCCCACCTGGTAAAGCAAGGGAAACATTTTTATTCATAACATTGGAAATCCTGGCTCAGGTGCCTGTGGGAGGGGACAGAGTGACTTAAGTCTTCTCAGCTCTAAGGTATGTTTGAGGGAGTTATGATGCTACTGCTATTACCAACTGTGGTGTAGATGTTTTGGGTGTTGTGCAAGGCTCACAGAGAGTGGGTGAGCTCCTGGTAGGAACAAAGTTTTAATAAAAATGAGGATGGCCTGCTACTGTTTCTATTGCATGTCTCCAGAACTGGTAGGACAAGAAATGGTGGCAGAAATTTAATAAGATCAGGTTTTCTGGTTTAGGTTATGAAGTGATTTTTTTTTACTATAAAATATCACCTCTTCATTGAATGAAGGGGAAATATACAAGATCAGTTGTGTGGCCTACAGGAGTGACACAGCAGTGAAGAAACATGGGGTGGCAACAATAGAAAAAATACTTAGAGGAAAAAAAGGATTCAGGAAAACTGCTTATGAAGAAATAAATTATATTTTCTAGACAGTGAACTATGTTTGTAATTCACACAGTGCCCCTACTAGAGTCACTTGATATGTCTAGTTTTCAGGTCAAAATATTTTGCATGACTATTCAGCCAAAGGAATGGCATTTCTCTCATTTCTTCATGTGAGCATTAACATAGCTCTATCTTCTCATGGAGAATAGGATGCCATTATATTCTCTGCTATTATTTCTATTATTTCCTGCTCAATAGCGTAAGAGTGATGTAGCTATTAATAAGGTCTGGAGTACCTGGGTTTGATTAGCAGCCTGACTGCTAAAAGAGCTGAACATGGAAAGAGAGAAATGATAAGACAGAGAAACCTCACAACTCTGTGGATAGGGTTGGGGGGTGCATAGCCCCTTGTGGAGACTGGGACCAGTTGAGGTGCATGTCTTTGAGAGGGCAGGTTTTCTGAGCAGACATAATTTGTATATTTACACAACATGCCCTTAAAGGACACACATTGCACACAAGCCCATAGAGTCATAATAGGAATGAACAGACCAAATATGCTTTGTCTTACATCCAGCATTTTAATTATTACTCTAAAACATGTGCAGTTTAAAACTATAAATGAAAAAAGATGGGGGGGCACAGACACAACCAACCACACAATCCCTTTTAGTATTGTTTCATTTTTCCTTCCCTTTTATGTTTTTGTAATATGCCTTGGCATGGCCACTTTGGTTTTCTGACAATGTAGTTTTGTCACCTTACACACTGCACAAGTGAAAGATTAAGTCAGTGCACACTTCCAATCATATCCTCGAACATGATATATTACTCCAGAATAGTATTTGTCCAGAGACTATCATTTCATGTCAGGAACATGTTTCGGGGCATTATGTCATAAGACAACTTATTAACAATTTTCATACACCATAGTCTGGAGGTCTTCCCTGAAGTATCTAAGAGATGCTGTTTCACTGCCACTATATGTGTCTCCAGAGTTACAGTATTGTTTTGTTGAAAATTTGCTTTCTTTGCAATCGGTATTTAGTATATCAAAAAAAAAAAAAAGAAAGAAACCAGACTGGCAATGATACTCTAATTATAGGTTCCCTATTAAGTAAGCGAATGTTTAATATAGCAAACGCTGTTTAATTGACAGCTAAATGTCGAAACAGCAAAATCCCGAAGACACGGAACAGCAATTTATTTTTTCCTAGGGAAATAAAATTGCTGGGCCGTTTTTGGACTTTGCCATTCCCTCCACTGTGGTGCGATCTTGTACTTGGTAAATTTAAGTAGGGGGGTGTGGAGGCACAAACATTGGGGGGGGTGTGGGGGTCAAAGCTCCCCACTATATTTTGTGTTTTTTTTTTTTTTTTTTTTTTTTGTGGACCAGCGATTTTTTTCACTGTTCTGTTTGTTCAGAATTCTGTGTTTCCATTTTTTTTTGGGTCGATTATACAGCGTTCGCTAGCATTTGTTGTTATAATATAGACCCTAATTATATATAAATATTTAGACATTATATTATTCAGATAATGCATTTTCCTATATGAGCTGCCTCTGAATTTAAAAATCATCTCCAAAATCATAATTATAAATGCATATATTTATTTATCTTATTGCTTGTAACCACTTTCCAATGTCTTCAAGATTAAAACATATAGGCTGTAGTGTGAACTTCAAAGCTGTGCCATAGCTTGGACAAAAAAAAATATTTTATTGGTTTACCGTATAACATTAAGTTTCTCAGGAACTCTCTTAATTATTTCCTTCATTCTCCAATAACCCATTTATTCCAGTTCATAATCAGAGGGGAACCACAGTCTACACTGGCACTCAGTGGGCTTATCCCAGTGGAAGTAATCATGAAGTGGACACTGACCCATTGCAGGACACACACACACACACACACACACACACACACACACACACACACACACACACACACACACACACACACACACATGCATACACTCTCATAGTCTTTTGAATTCACCCTCCTAATGTAAGACCATTCAAATGTTTTTATTATAATCCACCAATGCCAATACCCATCAATTACAACCAGTTGACTAAGTATACTTCAAATGTCTGACAGTGATTAAAAAAATGACCACAGTAAAGTATTACAACTTGCTTTGCACAAATGCACACTAGTCCTGCAAATTCAGACTAATAACTAATTTGATCATAAAAGCTGGTATTTACTATTCCCATTCACACACAGACCCATTCTTAATTGTACACCTGAGATATCTGCTTGTGGTAAAATAAATAATTTTGGACACAATAATGTCTTTCATTAAAAGGTGAATAGTGTTACTGGCTTGGCGTTGTACGTGTGCATGTGGTAGACACTGTGGGTACAGTGGAGTAAATACTCACAGTTTTTTTATTTACCATTTTGACTAAAAATAAACACATACTCTTAAGAGTTTTTTAAGTTCAGCACATGTGCTAATTAAAATAAGTTAGTGCTGGACATAACAAAACTTATGAAAAGTTAAATTATTAATTTGCTGACAATGCAGCCCCCTAGAGCTGTGATCTGTAAGCAGCAGAATGGATTGGCCCTTTTATAATCTCACAATGGACCTAGAAAATAAGCACTTTTCCAGTACCCAAAATGTTCAAGATTATACTGACATATCAATAACCAGAGTGCTGGGATTATATTTTTTCTTTACACTTGGGTAAAAAAAATATTCAATATCATTAGAATTTCAATATGGCCTACATTTCATTTCCTTACTTATATCTTGATAATCAAATACTCTGGTACATTCTACACACAGGTGAGGCATTTGAATTTTAGCCTGTGAGACTGTGTAAATGCTAAGTATATGTACTGTCTTATCTCCATGCTTAATTAATCAATAACAAAATGATGTCCTTCCATCTTACTTTTGCAGGAAGCTTTCAGACTCCTCTTCACTTCCTGAGTAAAGAAGTCTGAATCAAAGCATGGGTTTGTTTGAATTACAGGCTTTTGCTATCCCATACATCTAGTAGTTAAGTGCATTTGTATCTAAGGCCACTTCTGGGAGTTACGGTGTTAAAGACCAGTACATTTATATAAAAGTTACACATGGTGCTTACCTGAAAGAACACTTAAATTGTTGTTAAGGTCAAACATGTGGATTTATTTCTTTTGTGATATTTTTTTCATGAATCCTTTCTGTATTTCTTCTGAAGTCACACAGGTATGAAGAAACATCCACGTAATATTCTCATTGTTCATATGTTTTGCCAGCCTCAGTTCCTGCAGTTTTTTAAAACACTTTCTTCTACTCCCATGTGATCAAGCTCAAATCTTTCTTCTCCTGTTTTCCCTGCAGCAATTTCACTCTTGTTGAGCCTCCCTCTTAGTCCAGGTGTCCTCCTCTCACTGTCTTTATTCTCCCCTTTCTAGAGTCATATAGCTCCAGAAGTCCTCCTTGTGTATGTTCAGATCCTTGCATATCATTAACCCTCCCTTTTCACTGCAGAGTATTTACAGATATATCCTTTTTCATACACATATTTTGCAGATTTAGAGCACTTCCACCCCCAGCCTAGTCCCATCCGCAGGCCTTCTATTTTCTACCCACCACAAGTCCTAGCCCTTCACATTTAAATTTCCCTCTGCATGCCTTGAAACAGTTTCCATAATTTTTTCACCTTCTTCCAATGTACTATAACATTTCATTTTATTTTCCTATTTACCTTCACTTTACCCCAAATACCAGTTTCTCCCTTTACTCCCTTAACTCTATAAATTATTGTACTACCTTCACTTCCAAAATAATTGTTAGTAATTGGGGAAATCTCAAACTATCCCTCACATTCCCAGCTTCATTCTATCCCATGGCACCATTGCTACTTCATAGGCACACTTCTCAGTATGTTTTTGAATATCTTGCTGAATCCTTCTTGCTTATAATTGGGATATTCTTAATGATGGACAGAGACTCTAGGACAAAAAAAAAAAAAAAAACACCAAGGTCTACTTTATAGTGTTAAAGCTGAACTTATTAGGGTGCAGCCTATTGACCACACTCCTGCCCGCTTACCTGGCTACCACAATATGGTTGCGGAAACATTCAGATTTAAACCACTTTTCCATGGTGGCTATGCCACAAGTACTCATTAATATGGGGAGATTCTGCAACTACTTTCCTTTTCTGTACATGTATTACCTCTGAGGTTGTACCAGCTCACAGATAAGAGAAATACATTTGTTCCTTTGTCTCCAAGTCATTGCACCCCGAAGGTAATATATTCAGCGATTACATATGTGGGATAGAGCTCCCTGTAGACCCCCTTACAAGAAAGGCATACTGTCCGAATGCACTTTATAAAATTTACTACATTGTTTTACTAGGTGGTGATTAGTTTGGCAGATGTAGGTCACTTTTTTATATCCTTACAAACTGTAATCTAAAGTAGATAATTAGTAGTATAGACATTTCTCATAAGGGTTCATATGTTGTTCTCCAACTTTACTAACTCCTCCTGCACTATTGCCTTTGATGTGGTAATAATTCATTCATTTATACTGTTAACACAATTCCTTATTCTATGTATCTATATTAAAACTATTCCCCTACTCCCTTCTTTATCTCTGTTACCTTCTATCCAAAGCAATTCCAGCTTTTCTGCATTGTATCTTAGGCCATACACAGTTGAAACTCATTTGGTATCTTCAGTACTCTCTCCATTACCTTTTTCTCTCCCCTGTCATTAGATGTTATTCGTTAACAAAGTGCATAAACAATGATTTCAACTCCCTCACCTTTCCACAAACTCTAGTTCCGTCATTACTCTGTTTACAAGTTTATCTATCATTGATTTAAATAATTCCAATGTTAATGAATGTCTTTGTCCCATTCTCTTGACTACTCTTACTTAAATGGAGATTCATCAATTGAAAGATGACTCTAAGCAGAGAACTGCGTACATTGCATTTACCCATCTCCTAAATGTTGTCACAATTCCTTTTTTATTAAGCAGCTCTCACATTGTCAAATAACTTATTGAATGTTAATTAACAAGTTACCTTGCTTTTGGGTTTACTTGAACTTCTTAAAAATCTATTAATACTCACTAGTTATCTGCTACCTACCTTCCATTTACAAAACCTCCCTACCCTTTCTCTAACAACCTAGGAAATAACATATCTAAACAAATGATCATGATTCTCAGCAGAATGTCAATATCTACCATGCTCGGTGAACTAGACCTGTAGTTCTCTGCATTTCATATCTCTTCAGCCTATCTGCAGAACAGAGAATACAGTGTATCTCCCTTGTTGAAGGCATCCCCTATTCTACATAATTAAATTCTTCCTTCAAGGTCCCCTGAGCTCCAGTTCACCCATTTGTGAAGGCCCATTAGGAGGCTGGTTGGGCCAATGCCTTTACCATTCCTGAGGGTGAAAATCACACTTACCACCTCTTTTGCTGTTATCCAGTTGTTTGGACTTTCCCTTTCCTAATGGATAAGCCTTTCCCAGTTGGCCTTTAAATTTCAGAACATTACAGCAACTATTTTCTCCTTTTCTTCCTTTTCTCCACACAGTTTTTCAGGGAAATGCTCCTAAATCACTTTATCTGAAGAGCATATTCTGTCTTCTGCATCCCTCAACGGCTTGACCTGCTGCTTTTCTCCATTCATTAAATTCCCAGGGTGATTGTTTCCCTGCCATATTTTCTAGCCATAACCAATAATTTCTGCTATTAATGTTCTACACCACAAAATTGTAAATACCTTGAATTACAGCTCACTCTGTAACATCAGATCTTCTTCATTCATTGTAATTCTCTTTTCTACAACTCCTCATAGCGGCTGTCTTTTGTACTTTTGCACCCTGCTTGTGAAACTTCCTGGAGAAAAAGATGTTCATATAATCTGACCCTTTCACCCCATTCCACCAAACTCTGCCTAAGCAATTTATCCTACCCTGATTTTTCCTTATCACTTGTTCTACAAAAATGTGTGTTTCCTATTTTTGCTCATTCATTCACTTGAAACTATCCTAGCAAAAGCCATGCCCTCTTGCACTTCCCTACTCACCTCTACCCTTCAGCATCACTAGGATAAGGTGGGGGATCTCCCAGTCAGTTGTGTGATCATTGGCCACCTGTGTCCTCTTTAGGCTGTCCTCCAAAGATTATCTAATGTATTTTTCCATATCACAACGTGTCTGGTGAAGATGTAAGCCCATCTTAGCTATACTTTTCCTTTCATTAGTCTGTCAGCTCCCCTGCTTAATATCCATGGCTATCCTCATATTGGGATGGTAGTCTTTTTTTCCCAAACAGTCTATCTTGAGGTAGGTTCAAAGTCACATTATAATCCAACTTACCCCATATTTCCATTGCCTTTTTTCTTTCATTCCATCCAACATCTTAGACCTTTGGTTGAAGAGCTTCACATGATTTCTATTTGCTTCATAAACAATGTCCCTTCCATTCAACCTTTTAACCACCCATATGATTCATTTGACTTTATGTCAACATATTTGATGAGTCTTTCTTTAGACCCCAAGTGGCCAAGCCCATCAAATCAGACAGGTTCAGTATATACATGCTTTTAACTTACCTTGAAGTTGTGTGATGTCAGACTATGTTATTGTAGTTAATGGCTTATAAAGAAAAAGCCTCCTACTTGTAGGATGTGAAAAAAATCCCCTCACTTTACATCTGGTTGCAGTTTCCAACTTTTTGTAGTGGAATAAGCTTAGTTAGGATGTGATAAAAAGCATATTGAGCACATAAACATTACTTATTTATCTATGGGTCCTTAACTGTCTCTGGGTCTCTTTCTACATGGGAAGCTGCCCCCTGAAAATAAGTTTTACCACTCTTTTGAACTCCCTCCCCCAGTATGCCTACCATTTCACCTCAAGAAGAAATTATTTACCATTTTAAACAATATCTTCATTTCCAGCTTGATTTCCTATATGAAATCTGCATCTCCTTCATTAATATCTGGGGCACTTCTTTCCTTTTAATGGGAAGTGAATTTCTATATTATTCAACATTACCATTCTATTCATCATACCTTTCATATAACTTTAGTTTGAGCAGCATCCTACTCCCACAATTTTGACCCATCTTCTCTCCATGCTTTCTATACCAGGCTAGACCAATGTTATTTGGCAAGTGCCTGGCATAGTGTATGTGATATCATGATATCTGCCATTTACCATTATTCCGCACTTCATCTGTATGTTTTCTTCTCCACCTCTCTTGTAAATCTAATTTCGTTTGAACACCTCCACATTTCATAAACACTCCTCTCCAATAAAAACCTCAGTTCTACCTGCCATACCAAGTCTCATTTCTAGGGTCTTTCTCCAAGATTTCTGTACTGTCCAGACATAGGTTCATAGCTTGGTACTGGGCTATCTGCCCGAAGGCATATATTAGCCCAGCCATGTTGTGCGGTATTCACCGCCCCTTTAGTAGTTCCCTAGACCCTTGTACTAGCAGCTAGTACCCTTGGCCCCTAACTAGTAGTGCTGTTGGTGTGATCCCCAGTGTGAACTTTCTGTTACCCATCCACTCATCAAGGTTCCTCTTGAAGAGTGATAGTGAGGGGCTCTATCTTATGTAGATCGGGACCCTGTTCCATAGTAAGGGAAGTCTCTGCGAAGGGAATCTATCCCTCCAGCATGTTCTATTCATTGTTGTGTTGAGGTTTATATCCCTAGAGCGTGTAGCTCGAGTAGATTAACACCATATAGGCATTCTGTAGTCTATTTTATTTCAGTCTAACTTTGTATATCAGTTCCATTTTGGGGCTCATATGATCCTTCTTATCTGGAGCTTTTTGTACTTTTCAAGGCCACCTTTTCTCTCTTCGTCTTCTCTTAGAAGTGCAGAATATAAAGCCTTGAACATGCATCACCTTTTGTGGTTCCAGGCTCAGACTCCATGTGTGCATCCCTCTCCCTTTACCCCCCACAGAACATCACATTCCATTGCCCCAGTAGGAGGTATATCCCCCCTTTTGTGTTGTGATATGCATGCTCTGTATACCTCCCTTACTGTCTTAAAGAATAAAAGAAAAAAAGAGTAAAGGTTACCTGGTTATCCACTCATTCCTTAAACAGGTTTCTTTGCAAAACAGAACTGCACAATTATAATAAAATAAAGAAAAACATTTTGTATTAATGAGTGTATAACTCACATGTTGTCTGTACCCTCTTACATTGTAGAAATACCTTGCATGCTGATGTTAGCATGCTAAATGTAGATTAACTTTAGCAGTTCCTTTCATTATATTGCTGTCCTATCATTGTTTTTTCATCCAGATTTTGACTCATTTACTACCGTCTTCGTCACTCAATAAGAACCTAACCTTCCATGTCTAGTGGTCTAATAGGATGCATAATCATATATTTTAGCCCTCTCAGAATATTATGTAGTTATTTTATATTTTTCCTCTGGGAAGTCCATTTGTGTTGTCCCATTTTCAGTTTATATCTGGGGAGAAAAACCTCCAGACAACATAAACAATTAATGTAACTATAGCCAATAGAAAGTGTAGGCAGTTTGCTTAACAATATGCAAGTTCAATGAGTTTACAACATAAAAATTTAATAAGACAGAAAAGTTAGGACAGTAAAATGTCATGAACAATGTATGACACAATTTCATATGCATACCATCAGGTGTTGAAAAATAATAATTGTGCAATATTATCTGTATGATAAATAGAATAGTGGCAGTTTGTTATATAGATGAATTCAAAAAATACAGAAAGAGATATTATTTAGCAAGTCATCAAGCAGCTGACAGTTGATAGGGTGCAGGTGTATTAATAGTTGCCTGGATGTGACATTGAACTAATGTCAGAAAATTATACGATATCACAAGTGCAAATCCAGTTTTGTGAAAGATGCTACTTAACCGAGGTCCGAAAAGTCTTCTGTATGGGAAAAGCATCCACCGATTGACAGCTTGTTTCATAGTTTCCTAGCTACAATTGGAAACTTATTATCGCCATACTTTTAGCAGAGGTTAATGATGCACACAATTTGACCAGGTTAGGTGCTTAGACTTCAAAGGAATGGTCAACAGGATTTTGTTTAACCTGATGAAGGACAGTTTAGCAATAACTCATGACTGGGTATGAGCATCACAGGAGTTACCCAAGGTCATTGTGGTTTTATCATGAGGCAAAGCTCAGTTTGCTCAAACAAAGCCAAATGTGGGTAAATCCTTTGATACCCACATCTATAAATGGGTTGTTGCTATTGTTAAATTGGCATTATTTAAGGAAAAATTGCTTACCTTTCTTAAATACTATTTTTGTATAACTGCATTTTAGTGTTCTTACGCATTCTTCATTTTTACTGATGTACTGCGAATGAGTATGGTGTGCACAGTACATCAGGAACAGTGCTAGTGAGCTGCAGAAGAGAGAGCATTCCCATAACACTTTGCATCTCTCTCACTTGCTTTTGGGTTTCTTTCTCCTAAAACGTTATCAAAGCTTAAAAATTTACAAGAACATGCAAACATATGAAGAAAATGAAGGACTTTCTGCTAAAGTCTGGAGAGCTGTGAGGTAAAAGCATCACAATGGATCATATCATCAGTAACTATACCTTCTAATGGCCAGAGTTTTGCAGGCTTTGTTTTTTTGTTTTTTTGGTGATGTGTTCCTCATCAAATATTCTAAGATATTTTTTAGCATATCCTAATAGAAAGTCCACTGTTAAATAATAGTTTATTGGCTGGACTTTTTACTTAGATATGTTTGATTTACAATGGGAACACCGACTGGGGTATCTAATCAATGTGCACATTTTGGAACATAATTATATTTACTGTATAGTTATTGCTATATAATACTTTATGAGGAAAGCATAGTTGGGTCATGTACTAGTGATATGTGAAGTCTAGAATTATGTTGCAAACCTGCTCAAATTTATAAAATAACAAATTGAATTAAGTGATGTGCAGATGAAGTCATAGAACAAAGTAGGTATGATTTTTTTCCAGTAGCTAATCTGACACTGCTTATTAAGAAAGTTTAGCCTTATAATCTTTGTTTAGTTTTATAATGGATTTCTGCTAGATCGAATGTTAACTATCAATAATGCACCCACGAAACGTAGCTGAAGCAACATCCTCAATCATGGTTTAGTCAAGATATTTAGTGGTTGATTTGAGTGCATTATCAACTAAGCAGACATGGGAGGTGATAGGTCAGGGACTAAAGGAACAAGTGCATTTTTTTTTTTTTTTGGAATTGAGATGTAGGATCATGGAGACTAACACGATTGAATAGAATGGTATTTTAAGCTTGTTATTGACAAATTCTGGTGAACTCTCAGTCAGGGAAGTAATTTAGTCATCAGCTTGGAATATCAACAGCAATCAGTCATGGCATTTACATAACAATGGACCAATAAGCAAACCTTGAGGAATACATACTTTAATAACTAAGGGGCTAGAAATTGCATCATTCCATTTTATAGCTTGCATTCTGTTAGGTTGTCTGAGATGCATCTCATTACATGAGTGGAGCCATAACATTCTTAGGTTTCCATTATCTTGATTTGAAGAATTTGTATTAAGAGCTTTAGAAAGCTTTGGAAGGATAGCCCCAACATGTTTCTCACAGTCAAGTTGTTTTTGTGTATATGGTCCCATTTAGTGAAGTACAGTGCCTTTGCCATGGTTGCACATTCATGTTGTTTGCTTAAAATAGTATATAAGTATATTAGATGATCAAGAAGTTTTTGGAAAATCCTCTAGTATAGCTCTCCATTATAGCTGTTGCTGGTATATTGGAAATCCACCTCCTTTGCTTATCCGTCTCTTCATATATATCATACTTGATCCTTACCCCACTGGTACTCCTATCCCTTTGAAGTTACAAAATGCACTTAACATTTTAGACAGTGATAGCTGCTAACACTTGTTTGATCTATCCTCCTAAAAGATCACTATTAATGTATCTGGACCTTTGGCACATTAAGCAAATGTGTCTGTCATGGCTGTATCTCTTCCAAATAAAAGAAAATATAGCTGAGCTGAGACTAAACAACACTTGTCTTTCCAGTACCAATTTTTTAGTTTTTGTGTTATGTAAGTTGTCTTATGGTAATCATCTATTAGACCTCCACTGGATTCCATAGGTCTTACCTGGAATAAAGTCTGCTTGCTAAAGGAATAATCCGCAAGTGCTAAAGCAATGGAAATAACACACTGAAACACACTTCAGTGAACCTCAAACAAGATTTTTGGGTCACCCATATACCCCCATGAATATGTATGCATACATATATATGTATATATGAATCTACTTCAGAAGCTCAGTGTTTCAAACTTTCGAACTTCAAATGGCTGAGACCATAAGATCGAAGTTTTGAAACTTCAAAAACCTAATAAAATAAAATAAAAAACATTTTTTTATGTTTTTTGCAGGGGGCAAGCCCCCCTGCCCCCTCCTTATGCCCTGCTAAATAAATATACCAACTTAGAGATAACACTACAGTGAGGAAAATGGTAAATATCCTCTTCTGTGCTGTATGAAAATATATCTATTCAAAACATTCAAAGTTTCAATACTTTGATCTTATGGTTTCAGGCTTTTGGATTTTGAAGTATTGAAACTCTGAGCTACTAAAGGGGATCAGTACACACACACACACACACACACACACACACACACACACACACACACACACACATTTTTGATTTATTTATTTTTATTTTACATTTGTTGACCGGGCTAGTCTAGCTGGATATATTTCCATTTTCAGTAGAGGCCCGGGGAGAAAAGCTCCACACAGAAATACACATAAAAAGAAAAAAAAAACCTTATAATTAAAAAGCAATTACAATAATAACAAATGGCAATATATTGTCAAAATAAAAACTTAATTAAAGAAGATATATCAAAAGTATAACTTGTATGAGTAACTAAGATTCAGGTTAAAGGATGAGATGACAGTGAGAAAAATATAGGGTGACAAGTTGTTGTACAGAGAGAGTTAGAGGTAAGCAAAAGGGTAAAATATCAGAGAAAGAGGGCAAAAATACTATAAGTGGGTAAAAAGGAAGCCATCTAAGAGATGACTGTAAAACAAAAGAAGCAGAAAAGACTTGCTAGATATGAGACAAAGAGAGGTAGAGAAAAATAAGAGTAAGGAAGAAAGAGTTATAAAAAGAAAAGAAAATGAAAGAAAAAAGAAAAGAAGAGATAGTGGTGGAAAAACGAGGAGGAGGATAGACAGATGTAGGTAGGAAGATTAGTCAGGCTTTATACAGGAACAGAGCCAATGGCTTTTGAAGTAATTCTTAATTTCTTGTTTGAAGAGAGGCAGAGATGCGAGTAGAGTGATTTCACTGGGTAGTGAATTCCAGCTCCTTCCAATTGTATTAGAGAAAAGGGAGTCACCGGCTGAGTTATTGGACTTTGTAGGGCAGGCCATAAGTTTCTTAGAAGATCTAAGAGAGTTGAGATTATTATAAGGGATTAAAAGTTGAGAAAGAATAGGAGTGTTATTGGGCTGGTATAGTAATTTGTGGGCAATATTGAGTTGGGGAATGAGCAAAAGGTGTTGAAATTCCATCCATCTTAGTTGTTTCAGGTTCACACAGTATGTGTTCTATAAGGGTTACCAGTAGCAAATCTGGCAATGTTGTAATAGGATGTGGCAAGTTTGTTAAGGTTGGCTTTCTTAAGGTTGGTAAAGATAGGAGAAGCATAAAGGAGTGTAGATATAAGATGGGAGTGGGCAATTGTAGCTCTGGCAGAAGCAGTTAGGTAGGGTTTAATTCTATATAAGGATCCAATTTTTCTGTTTACTAATTTGATAGTGATGTTAATGTGTTGATCAAAAGAGAGATTATTATCAATTGTTATTCCTAAAAGTTTTGTTGTTGGTTCAGGGGAAATGACAGTAGCATTATTTGATGAGATGGTGAAATCAAGGGGTGGGGATCGAGAGGTAGGGGTGAAAAGGAGAAGTTTAGTTTTTTTTGGCGTTAAGAAGAAGATAGCGTTTAGAAAACCATGTTTCAACTGTGTTGAAGATGCTTTGAGTAAGTGAATGAAGTGTTGTAGAAGAAGACGCTGAGCAAATTAGGGTAGAGTCATCAGCATATTGTATGACGGTTGCTTGAGGAATTGCTAGATGTAGGTCATTAATGAATAGTGTGAAAAGAAGAGGTCCGAGAATTGAGCCCTGAGGGACACCAATAGTTACAGGTAAAAGAGAGGAAGTTTGGTTTCCCCAAAGAACTGCTTGTTGTCTATTGCTAAGATAAGATGTAAACCATTTAATGGCAAGGTTGTCAAAGGAAAGGGATGTGAGAATATTGATTAATATAGAGTGGTTAACCATGTCGAAAGCTTTAGAAAGATCGATAAATAGTGCAGAAGAGAGAAGGTTGTTGTTGCGGTTTCTATTTATGGTGTCTATGAAGGAAAGAAGAGCAGTGGTAGTACTATGATGGGGTCTAAAGCCATGTTGACAGTTGGCTATTAAGTTATGTACTGAGAGATGATTTAGAAGTTGTTGGTGTATACATTTTTCCATAATTTTTGCTAATGGAGAAAGGAGTGCGATTGGTCTATAGTTAGAATAGTCGATAGAGTTGCCTCCTTTGTGTAAAGAGATAATGTAGGACACTTTCCAGATGTCAGGGATAGTACCCTCTTGGATTGTTCTGTTTATGAGAATGGAAATAGGATATGCGATTGCTTTTGCAGCCTTTTGGAGAAAAAGAGAAGGGAGGTTATCAGCAGAGGGGGTACAAGGCTTGAGTTTGTGGATGAGTTTATAGATGAAAGAGGTAGAGATAGGTTGTAGTTTAAAGTTAGGGGATGAAGCAGCTTGGATTTGTGAGGAGTTTGAGTTATTGATGTTCATTTGCTTGGTTAGGGAATGAATAGTTTCAGTAAAGAATAGGTTGAAAGTGTTAGCAGTTAGGAGAGGGGTGTCTGGGTCCGCATTAAGTGGGCTAGGTGTTTTAGCTGTACCTGGGCCTTTGGATTGTTATGATGAGTCTGTTGAAGTTTGCAGTAATAGTTTTTTTTGTCTGCAATTATAGCCTTTTTAGTAAGGTTTCTAAGCTGGCGAAAGTGCAGCAGGTCTGGATTATTTCTGTAACATCTCCATTTAGACCAGATTTTATTTCTGGAGTGAATTAGATTTTTCGTTTCTCTTGAGAGCCATGGGGCTATATTGGACTTCATTTTAATGGTACGCTCAGGAGCATGTCTATTAAGTATGGATAAGAAATCTGTGTTAAAGTATGATACTGCATCTTCAAGAGGAAGTGTTTTTAAGGGATTCCAGTTGCATTTGCTAAGTTCCATTTGAAATGAGTCTACGTCAAACTGTTTTGTGGAGCGTATTTTTCTAGTATTAGGGAGGTTAGTAAAGTCAGTCTTTTCTCTTTCTATATAAGTCAAGGAATGGTCACTGATATCATCTGGCAGAGTTCCTACTTTGTAGGTGTGTTTGGTATTATTTATCAATATCCAGTCTAGAATACTTTCTTTATTATTAGGCTTATTGATTCTTGTAGTTGAGGTAATGGTTTGGGTAAAGCCTTGGAGGTATATATGGGAAGTTGGATTCTTGGTATTTATGCAGTTCCAGTGTATATTAAAGTCACCTAGAATTATTGTTTCTTGGGGGAGAGTTGTAGATACCCAGCTAAGAAAGGCTTCTAAAATGGGTATGTTATTACCTGGGGGTAGGTATATACAGATAATGTTAAGGGATTTCTTGGTGTTGAAGTGCAGTTTGATTATGATGGCTTCTACTTTGCTATCTGGGGTTGGGTCTATTGTTAGGGTGGAGATATTTAATTGATTGTTATAAAGAATTGCTACTCCACCTTTACGTTTAGTACGGTCATGTCTAACAATATTATAGCCTTGGGGTATAATTTCTGTGTCTTTAGTGTCAGGCTTAAGCCAGGTTTCAGAGAGGCAAATAATGTCAAAGGAATGGATATCAAGGAGAGCATGTAGGTGAGGTACTTTATTGTTTATGCTTTGAATGTTTAGATGTCCTATTAAGAGAGTATTGTTAAGTTTAGTTTTAGGAGTAAGAGGTGAAGGGTTGATAGGGCCAGGGTTAGGGTGTATGTCCCCATCCTGTAAGGTGTGGTTCTTTGGTTTGGTTATCACGATGTTGTTAAAGTAAGATTTTAGTTTCATTTTTCTATCTGTGGAGAGGCCATGCTTAATGTGTATGAGTCTGTGGAATTTAGGTAGAATGTAGTTGGGGGTAGAGGTACTGTTGGAATATGACTTAAAAGACATATCCAAGCAAGGTAGAGTTTGCTTATGTGAGAGGGTAGTCTGGCCATAGAGAGGGGTTTCAAAGAATGTCAGAAGGTAGAGTGAGAATAGTGTATGTAAGAGTAATACAGAAAGTATGAACATAGTTTGGAAATAGGAAGCCATAATTAAAGAGGAGATAAAAGCAGATTAAATGAAAAGATTATGTTAGAGGAATATAGAAAACTAAAGAGATTCTGTTTTGGCAAAGGTATAATGAGATAGAAAAGGTAGATGTGAAGAGAATGGTCAATAGAGGAATTATAAGTGAGAGAGGTAGGAAATAAGGAGGTTAGGCTAGCAATGGTAAAAAGAATGAATGGTGAGGTAGGATGTGTAGTTAATAGAGAGTATCAGAGGTAGGATAAGTAAAGGGTAGAGGTAAGAGGGGATTATACAGAGAATAGGGGTAATTAAAGGTGGAGAGGGAGGAGATAGGGGTGTGGTTAAGAAAGAGCGGGAATGAGAGAGTGTTCTGTATAGGTTGAGGATAATAGTGGGAGTGGTTAGAGGGGTATAAGCATAGGACCCCTGGAAACCACAGCAGAAAGGATTAGGAGAGGAAACTATCTAAAATGGAGGTAAGAGAGGTCTGTGAAGCTGAAGGTAGAAAGAGTTATGAAGAGACCAGGAACATCTAAGAGGGGATAAGTGAGAAAGGCTAAGGCACTATTAGGTATGGCATAGGAGTAAAAAGGAAAGGAGGGGTATAGAGGGGGTACTAGGGAGGGATAGAAGGATAGAGCAAACAATATAAGGATTGTTACAGGGAGAAGGAAAGGATAGTCAAAGGAAGAGTGAAACAAGCAGAGCAGGGATAGCAAGTGAAAATTCTCAGAGAAAAGGTAGGGTCAGTGGTGATAAGATACGAGCAGTAGAGCACAACAGAGAATACAATAAGGGGGAGGGGAGGAATGACTGCTGGCAGATCCGGTAGTTACACAAATACACCTGGAAGGTGCAGAGGGCTGGAATAAGCAAGCCAAAGTCACAGTATGATAAAGTGTACTTATATGACATACAAAATTATCCAGCGGCTTTAGTCCAAGGGCAATCTGTTAACCCAGGTGAGGATATGCCAGGCAGGTTTGGTGGATGGGTAACGCTGCTCCTTGTAGTCCAAGGGGTAAAGGCAGGAGTTGGAATAAAATAAGTGAAGATATATGTTCTGAATAGCTGGAGAGAGATAACAAGGGATGAAGGAGAGAGTTAGAATTAAGAGGGAGGTAAAACAATGCAGGTTTTACAATATCAATACAGTAGTATGCAACAGCTGTCTAGGCAAATGTACAAGGCATACTTCCGAATAATAAAACACTTGCAAGAAGAGTAATAACAATGCAGTA
>NC_056733.1:450942114-451129614 GCF_019279795.1 Protopterus annectens | reverse complement strand
ATTCATTAAAGTCTTAATCTGGGCCCTCATAACCTTATCAGTAAATCTTTTCTCATGCCTGAACAAAGTGGTGTCATTGTCTACCTGGTCAGCTCTTGGATATCCTGACTTGGTTTTATCTTCTCCAAGTCCTTTAACCATACTCCAAAAGCCCCTCCTCTGTCCTTCTAGAACCTATAAGAATTCCATGCTCCAACCCTATTGTCTGTTTGTAGAACATTCCATGTCCCCTGTATCATTAGTTACCACTGACAACCTCATAAACAAAATGCATATTTTCCATTCAGGCATAGTATTTTTAAAAGTTATAATCTGCCACCTTAGTTTCTTCTCCCAGCATGTTTAGTTTATATTCTGACACTAGTAAAGGGAAATACTTTAAATGTCTAATCCTTGGAAGAGAGTTATACTGTAATATTTTGGGGGGTACATCCATATCTGCCCTCCACAATTATTTTTCTAAGCTGAAGTGAGAGGCTGATGAAAAATAAGAGACTGGTAACTAAATGTATACTGTATTAGATGGAAGAGGATGTCTTTTTCATAGAATTGTGCTGGTGTTCTCTGTTATCATGCATTTGATACTGTAAGCAGTCTTCAACTTGGAGTAGATGGTAACTTTAAGAATTTGGATACTGAATGTGAAAAACTGTTTTCTTTTTCTTCTTAATTAGAACACATAAGCAAGTGCATAGGTTCATATGTTCATAGGTAGATACTAGGCTATCTGCCCTAGGGCATTTATAAGCCTAGCCAGAGTGTATTTGGCTTCCGCCTCCCTATTAGATTAGCCTACTGTGCCTCTGTAAAGTAGGTCACAGAAGGTACCCTTTACGATTAGTTTACTGTGCCTCTGTCTAGCAGAGACACAGAAGAGATCCCAGGGGTGAATTTGTGATTTCCCATCCATGCGTCCAGATTTCGCTTGAAGAGGGTTAGCAAGGGGCTATGTCTAACATGAATTGGGATTCTATTCCAGAGTGAGGGGAGCCTCTGGGAAATGAATCTGTCCCTCCAGCATGTCCTATTTATTTTTGTGCTGAGGTTTAAGTCCCTGGAGCATGTAGCTCTAAGGGACTTGGATTTTTTGAGGTGGAGCATGTCCATTAATTCTGGGTTTGACATGGCTTTGTATGTCAGGCATAGATCACCTCTGAATAGGCGGTAAGCAACTGAGTAGAGCTGGAGTTTCTTTAGTCGAGCTGCATAGGACATCTGTTTGTAGCCCATGATCCTCTTGTTGAGGTACTTTTGGGGTCTCTCCAGTTGCTGCAGGTGTTGGGTAAGGTACATCCCAAAAGGGGCATTGTATTCAATTATGGGCCTGATGAGTGACAAGTAGAGGGGCACAATGACCTCTCTTGATCTAGATGCGAACCCTTTTGTGATAAGGTGGGCTATATAGAAGGTCTTTCTAACCACTTTGGCAACGTGATTATCAAAGGAGAGATTACTATCTATGTTGGTCCCCAAATCTCTAATTACTTCTTCCATACTTAATGGGCACCTTGTTTTTCCCAAAGGGGATGACTATGCACTTTTTAGCATTTAGCTTGAGGCCATGGCTCTGGCACCAAGCATCCGTCTCTGTGAATCCCTTTTGGAGGATGCTTGTGTCAGCCGGAGATTCGATTATGGCCGCCAGTTTGCAGTCATCTGTGAACTTTGTCAGCCATAATCCCCCTGTGTTAGCCTGAACCTCAGAGAAGTATATACCGAACAAGAGAGGTCCCAGAACTGAGCCCTGTGGGATGCCACTTGTAACTGGTTTGGATTTGGACATGCCACTTGCGATTCTGACCATGTGGGTTCTATCCCTGAGCCAGTTTGCAACCCATCTTGTGATATAAGGGTTGATATTTAAGCTGGTAAGCTTATTTATGATGCCCGAGTGGGGTATTATGTCGAAGGCTTTTGCGAGGTCCAGGTAGGCTGTGTGGACAACCTTGCCCTCATCTATGGCTTTGGTAACTGTTTCAAAGAAATCGACTAGGTTTAAGAGGCAAGATCTGCCCTTAACAAAGCCGAATTGGGTAGGGTCCAGTGTCTGGAGGCTCCCAATGTCTTTGTTTATGAGTTCCATGATAATACGCTCCATAGCTTTACAGACCAGACTAGTCAGGCTTATGGGGTGATAGTTTCCGGGGTCCGTTGTGGCACCACCTTTGTGGAGTAGGACCACTGTAGCTGTACGCCATTCTTTGGGTACATATCCTGTAGTAAGGCTAAGTCTGAACAGTGACTTAATGTGAGGGTTCAGTTCTTCTTGGAGCTCGTGTAAGACACAGCTTGGGACACCGCCTGGTCCCATAGATGCTGTGTTTTTTGCTTTGGAGAGGGCAGCTTTCACCTGTGCATCTGTGATGTCAGGGAGGTTACATTCAGTTGGGATAGGCATTTGCTCCTTTGGGGGGGAAGGGGGGGGGTTTGCACTGAATCTGTCTGCCAGGATGTTGGCTATGTCTGTAGGTTCATTATATTTTGTACCGTTATGCAACAATTCAGAGCATATCTGGGAGTTTCCACCCATATTCCTGACATAACTAAAGAAGGCCTTGTGATTATCTTTAGTGTCTAGGGCAATTTTTCCTTCGAAACTGGCCTTTGATGATTTTATGAGGGATCGAAGTTTCTTGCTAATACTGATCAGAGATGCCTTCCCTTTTTGGGATTTTGCTCTGTCATGTAGTAGCTTCCTCCTTCTGTTGTATAGCTTATTTATGGCCGGGGTCCACCAGACAGGTCTCCTGTTTTTGGAGGAGTGAGTCTTGGTTTTATTTGGGATAGCACGATCCATGCATTCCTGCAGGTGCTCAAAGAATGCATTTGTAAAGGATTCTGCGGATTGGGCTGTATTATCCTCTGGCCCAGGGGCTTTGAAGGATTCCACCTCAGTCTTGAGAAGTGCAAAGTTGGCTTTTGAGAAATTCTTTACCGTGATTTCCTTGGCTGGGGGTGGGGATGGGTTATGGATGTCCAGGGAAATTTGTTTATGGTCTTATCTTACCAATGAGGGTTTACCTTTGGTGTGGAACATAGAGTCCCCATGTTGGTGATTACCAGGTCCAATATGTTGTTTCCTCTTGTGGGAGTGGTGACCAGTTGTTCCATCGTGTTAAAGTTTATAAATTCAAGGAACCGTTGGGTGAGGGTGTTTGGGCTTGAGTAGTTTTCCCAGTCAATGTTTGGGTAGTTGAAGTCACCCAATAACATAGTGTTTGGAGAGACCTTCATATTCTCCAGTGTTCTCAGGAATGCCAAGTGGGGTTCCTGTAATAGGGAGGGTGTTCTATAGCAGGCTACAAACTGAAAGGGAGTTTTGTCCACTGTTAGTTGCACATGGATGGTTTCCGATGCTTCGTGCAGTGCCACTAACCTGGAGGTGTAGGTATCTTTGATGAATATAGATACTCCCCCTCCTTTTGTGCTTTGGTCTGAGTTTTGGGGCTGAAACGCATGGTATGAGTTATAACCTGGTAGTGCTGGGGTGCTCTCAGGAGCCTTGCACCAGGTTTCTGTTACTGCACATACATCGATTTTCTCCATACTGAGGAGAGCCTCGAGTGTGTGCATCTTGAAGTTTAGACTTCTGGCATTGAGTAGCATTACCTTTAGTTTTTTTATCCTTGAGTTGTCTATGGAGGAGGGTTTATCCTTTGAGCCTTGCCTAAAAAAGGCACTATGGGGGTGGCAAGAGCCTTGGCCAGTATACGAAAGCCTAAGGGTGACAGGTGCAAGCCGTACCTAGCGAAGCAACGTGGCTTGTCGAGCATGTCATCCCAGGCTAACAGACACTGGATCCCCTTTGAATGACACCAATACTTTAGCCAATTGTTGAAACTGATCATTTTGTCTTTATACTGTGACATCATTCTTGGTGAGGGCAAGATGCTACTCAAGGTCAGGGTCATACCAGCCTGGGCTACATGATCAGAGAGCTCCTCTATGTCTCTTTTCATGTAGTCCAGGGAGGTACGTCTCAGGTCATTCACACCAGCATGGACAATGACGGAGTCATACTTGTACTTGCTTTGGAGTGACCTGAGTGCTTGCATTATGTGGCGGATCCTGGCACCCGACAGGCAGCTTACAGTGACTTTCTCCTTGTTCAGTCTGGTGAGTGGGACGTCAGTGTGCTGGACAATAGAGTCCCCTATAACAAGTGTATTTGTTGTGTTGTTTGGCCTTAAGGA
Source organism: Protopterus annectens (assembly GCF_019279795.1). NCBI lineage: Eukaryota > Metazoa > Chordata > Ceratodontiformes > Protopteridae > Protopterus > Protopterus annectens. The sequence continues at coordinate 451,125,421 of NC_056733.1, read as the reverse complement.
CTGTGACTGTGAGGCACACTGATTTTGTGAGATATGTGATTTGTGGGTATTGTTGAGGGGTGGCTGTTGCTTGGATATCTGCTTAGGTGGTCTTTGCTGTTTAGGTAGATTTTTATTTAGAGCCTCCAAGTATGTTTTTGTGTGTTTATGTGTTGGGTATGCAGATGCAATAGGTCTGTGTGAGACTGGATTTGTGGCGCGGGTGGTTACCTTTTCCTCCTGACTGACTGTGCCAGTCTTGGGTTGAGAGAGCTCTGCCTCCAGTTTTGCTGTGTAACTGCATCTCTCACATGTATTAGAGTTTGTTGGAAGGAGGAGAGGGTTGTCTATATACATAAGGCAATTGTAATATTGCCTCAAAATTCCCAGATTCACCAGCTGGACTGGAGAGTAACCCTGAAACTGATGCTTGGACATACCAGATTAGTATAGGGAACTGTTTTTTTGCTGATCAGATTAGGGAAGGGAACTGATTTTTCACTAGATCAGGAAGGACCAATCGGGAGCCTAATACTTATGAGAAGTCAAGGAGAGTGTAGTGCTTTTAGTTAGTTAGTGTTTCCTTATAAGAGCTGAGCAAGTGCAGGGCTTTAGAAAGAGAATAGAGTGATTAATTTGAGAGTTTGAACAGTTCTAAGGGAAAAAGTGAAGAGCAGACTTTGTGGAGCCTGGAATAGTTTAAACCTGTTTAGGTGGTGCTGCCCGACGCTGCTCAGTGTGCAAAACAGCGCAAAAAGAGAGTTGTAGGGTTTTAAGAGAGAGGGATCAAGGAGTTTAGAATTGACCCAAAATGGCCAATAAAACTACAGCTTCTAGGCAGTAACCACTCCTCCAGGGACAGGCAGGCTGTTCAGTGTTAACCACTGCCACTGGTGAACACAGAGACTTCCCTTTAGCCCAAGCAAGCACTGGCCTTCTAGAAACTTTCAAACAGTTCAGAACAGCAAATCTGTAACTGAACTTTCTTAACTTTCAGAAAGTGGAAAAAAAAGCAAGATTTTTTTTTTTTTTTTTTTTTTTTTTTGTAGTTTAAAGGTAGCAGAGATACACAAGCAGCAAAATATTCACAACAGTGCAATAAATGACCCCACACTTGAGTGCTAGGCCAAAATCAGGTAAAATGCAGTTTTTAGAGAAAAAAACTATTTTAAATTAAGTGCAACACAGGAAATGCAGTAAACAGGCTCTAGATGTGTTCCAAGTACTGTTACTATTACAGATATAAACTTTAGCAAGCCAGAAAATGCCAAAAAGTAGGCGGCAAAGCAGTACAATTTAACAAAAAATCAGAAGAAAATACTTAAAATTGCAAAATTGGCTCCTTTTCTTCTCTCAACATTTTCTCCCCTTGGTAGGTGCTTCAGCAACAACTAGCAAGCCTGCAAAGATGCCAAAACCATGAGGCAGCCTGGTTTTAAGAGAGAGGGATCAAGGAGTTTAGAATTCACCCAAAATGTCCAATAAAACTACAGCTTCTAGGCAGTAACCACTCCTCCAGGGACAGGCAGACTGTTCAGTGTTAACCAGTGCCACTGGTGAACACAGAGACTTCCCTTTAGCCCAAGCAAGCACTGGCCTTCTAGAAACTTCCAAACAGTTGAACTGCACTAGCCAGTGTTCCCTGTGTAGATGAAGTCCATTTCAGTCTGGTAAGGCTTGTTTAAACTTTGAGTTGATCCATATGGCTTTGTCAATGTGTTGGGAAAGCCACTGGTTTGTGCTTTTGTAGGAAGCAATGTTAGAAGCATGCTATATCCTTTTTATAACTTAGTGGTCATTTTTAAAGAAAGATGAGTCTTCAAACATTCAACAAGATTTCAACTGGCATGTTATATGTAAATAGTTATATAGCAGAGAGTCCAGGACTGATATGCACATTGGTACGGGTACGGTCAGAGGGAGGGGTTTAGAATTACTTTGTTTTCAAAATGGAGGTCTTCAGCTGCATGAAGCTGTTAAACATGTGTACATCACTAGTGTGAAGATTTAATTGTCAAACAGCTTTGAGTACAAGATGAAGAAGGATATTCCAGTCAAAGACAATGGACTAGAGATTGAACAGGTCTATCTATATTCCTGTACAAACAGCAGGGAGATTAAATAAGTGATGATGCTATGCTGTAATATCCCAGCAAATAATCATTCCAGATTATTTTAAATAGTGATAATCTATACACTTCTAGTATAGCCAGCATTAACACCATTCACTCAAAACTTTGCTATGATCATCCAACAACACTAGCAAGCAATGTATAGCTATTAAAAACACAGTTTTGCCACTCAGTAGTAATCTGACAACATTAAAATATTCAACATTAACTGTACAATATGCTAATTAAAAGTATTTTTTTAAGGAGGATGTGTAATGTGGTGAAATCTTTTATATTAGTCCAAACTGTCAGTCCATTGAGGCTGCAGTATTGAAGGTATAGGAGATTTTGGAGGGAATATATGCCGAACAGTTGTTTTACACACCACAGTAACAACAATTTCTGAGGTGAAGGTATAAAAGAGTAAAAGTGATAGGTGTGAATTTCCAGTCAGACACTAATTAAATGATTTTACAGTAAGTTGCTTATATTCCAGTTAAATGCTTTTGTATAACTTGTGTATATTCCTTGGATGCTGTGCATTACTGTAGTGTTCATTATTTTGCAGTCTTTCCAGACCTGATGTTATTATTAGGGATATTCCTTATTTAGTGCATGTGACTGTTTGGCTGAGCTAAAATGATTATCAGCACCTGTTTTCACATCACTAAATGTGTACAATTGACCATAAATAATACTTATTTTTTGGGTCATCTGAAGGCGGAGCATGAAAGGAAGTAGGCAAAAGGGAGAAGAGACTGGGCAGACACTACAAAAACAAATAAATACATACATACATACATAAATCATGCAGCTATTCCTGATGGAAAAAACTCTAAGCTTATATGGACATGACCTAGAAAGACTTGTCAGTGGCAGACACATGCGGCAATTACAAGCTGGTTGGACTTGGGGGGGTTGCTTTATTGATATGTTAGATTTTTTTTGGAAAGAAGCAGAAAGAGAAGAAGGTGGTGGTGTAAATAGTCTAAAACAGGTGGATGCACACATAGTGAATATTACTGAGTCATTGCAAACATTTCTAGATTGACAGAAGCTTTTTTTCAGTTGTCATATCACTTACTACTTCAAAATAATTGTGCTGCCATTCTGAATTCAGTCCTAGTAGAAAATTCAGTGAGATGTCTTTAAATCTGTGCTGTTTGTGAGCATTGCCAGAATTAATGTAATGAGAATGTCATTTGCACCAGAGAAAGAAAAATGATTCATAGTTTTTCACTTTAATCTTCATACAGTTAAAGGTTAATTTACATTGTTTATATTGAATTATAAAAATATTGTTCATAGGTTCATAGGTAGGTACTAGGCTATCGGCCCAAGGGCCTACGTAAGCCTAGCCAGCAAGGTTCCATAGCTTACGCCACCCAAGAAAGTTATTTTCCTGTGCCACTGTCCAGCAGAGACACAGAAGTGATCCCTGGGGTGTATTTCCTATTTCCCATCCACTCATCAAGATTTTTCTTGAAGAGTGCTAATGAAGAACTTTGCTTGACATAGATGGGTAGCTTGTTACAGAATATAGGAAGTCTCTGGAACAGGAATCTATCCCTTCAGCATGTCCTCTTTATTGTGGTGACAAGGTTTAGGTCCCTAGAGTGTGTAGCTCGGAGGGATTGGGATTTCTTTAGGTGTAGCATGTCCAAAAGCTCTGGGTTTGACATAGCTTTATATGTTAGGCAGAGATCACCTTGGAGTATGCGATATGCTACAGAGTAAAGCTGGAGTTTTTTGAGGCGGTCAGTGTAGGGCATTTGTTTGAGGCCAGTAATCCTCTTTGTGAGGTACTTCTGTGGCCTTTCCAGCTGCTGCAAATGTCTTGTGAGGTACATTCCAAAAGGGGTGTTGTACTCTATAATGGGTCTAATGAGTGACAAGTAGAAGAGAACAATGACCTCTTTTTTCCTGGATGAGAACTCTTTTATGATGAGGTGTGCCACGTAGAAGGACTTCCTGACTACTGTGGTGATGTGGCTATTAAAGGAGAGACTACTGTCCACCTGGGTCCCAAGGTCTCTTATCACACATTTGGTGTTAAGTAGATTGCTGCCTATGTGGTAGTTCATAGGTACAGAGTTTTTACCAAAGGGGATGACACTGCGCTTTTTGGCATTGAGCTTGAGGCCATGGCTCTGACACCAGGCATCTACGTATTCCTTTCCTATGTACTATATGTGCTTACTCTGATTATGTTTTATTGATGTCTATCAGTAGTAATAGTAGTACTTCTTATGAGTTAATGTTATCCCATTCTGCGGTCCCTTTCTTTCCCAAGTGAAAGATATGCATATATTGTAAGCATATATTTAAACTGTTAATGATCATGTAGTGGTCTGAATGCAAGCTATACTATTCTATTCACTGTTTGAACGTATATGATGTGTATTCCATGTGCTAAGAAAAATCACGTGTCTTGCCACAAATTCTGCATTATATTTTTGTGTTATACTACTCTCTGCCTTATTTTGTGTATTGATGAATTACAGAGAATAACATTCATAAACTGATGGCTATGAAGATCAATTTTCTCTGATTCTAAACTTTTTTGTTTTGACATAATAACCACTGTGATAAACAATTGTAGGCAGTGTGAATCGTCATTATCATTTACATGCTGTTTAAGCTCATTTATACATATCAGAGTAAAAGTGTTCCATTTGTCAGCATCCTTGTAAGCCAAATGTGGCAGTTCTTCCAACTTAGCCATAATCATCTTAACAATGCCAAATACCTGCCTGCTCTCTGGGAAAATAATTTCTGAACTTTTGGGGATTTTAGTTTTTACTTTTGCATGAGGAAATAGTTTTTGTGCTTTTTATTTTCACTATTGTGTATATTAGAACTTATTTTGTTGGTGTTTTACATTTGACATTAGGGCAGGTTGGTCATACACAACAGGTCTATTTATAGATAGGTCTTACACTGAAATAAGTGACTTATACTGAGAGTAAGTCTTTTGGAATCTGGCCCATAGTCTCTACAACCATGATGTCTGAAAAAGGCTAAGGAAATAATACTGGACATCATTCCACCATACACCTTTTTTCCATTTGCCACAATAGCCAAAAAGCATGTTATCTTTTATACCATGACTCACACTACACAATAATCATTTGTGGTTTACTGTATTTTTCCTTTAGGTTAAGGGCAACTAATAACCTCTTTATATTCTTAGCACTTATTTGGAAACTCATTCCAGAATTCTATCCTTATGTAAAAAATGAAAGATTTCATACTTTTCTTGCCTTCAGGTACCCTACAGTCAAGTTCATATTCCTTCACCTTATCTTATATTATCTATATTTTATCTTATCTTCCAATGTTACAAGCTATTGTCCAATACTGGCTAACTCTACATTTGTCTCAACTGCTTTGTCAAATACCTCATATACGTTTCTCTTTTGTCAACAACAGGGTATCATAGGTTCACAGTTTCATAGGTAAGTACAAGGCTAGCTGCCATTGTGGGTCATAGGTTCATAGGAGGTACTAGGCTATTGTCCCTAGGGCCTATATAAGTCTAGCCAAAAAGGTACCCTGGCTTTCGCCACCCAAGAAAATTATTTTCCTGTGCCGCTGTCAAGCAGAGACACAGAAGTGATTCCCGGGGTGAATTTCCTATTTCCCATCCAATCATCAAGATTTTTCTTGAAGAGTGCTAATGAGGAGCTTTGTTTGATATAGATAGGTAGTTTGTTCCAGAGTATGGGTGGTCTCTGGGACAGGAATCTATCCCTCTAGCATGTTCTGTTTATTGTGGTGACAAGGTTTAGGTCCCTAGAGCATGTAGCTCAGAGGGATTGGGATTTCTTTAAGTGGAGCTTGTCCAACAGCTCTGGGTTTGACATAGCTTTGTATGTTAGGCAGAGATCGCCTCTGAGTAGGCGATATCCGACTGAGTAAAGCTGGAGATTTTTAAGGCGGTCTGCATAGGGCATCTGTTGGAGGCCAATAATCCTCTTTGTGAGGTATTTCTGTGGTCTTACCAGTTGTTGTAGATGTCATGTGAGGTACATACCAAAAGGGGCATTGTACTCTATAATGGGTGTAATGAGTGACGTGTAGAGGGGAACAATGACCTCTTTTTTCCTGGATGAGAAACCTTTTATGATGAAGTGTGCCATTTAGAAGGATTTCCTGACTACTGTGGCGATGTGATTATCAAAGGAGAGACTACTGTCTACCTGTGTCCCAAGGTCTCTTATCACACTTTTGGTGTTAGGTTTACTGCCACCTATGTGGTAGTTCATGGGTAAAGAGTTTTTACCAAAGGGGATGACAATGCACTTTTTGGCATTGAGCTTGAGGCCATGGCTTTGACACCAGGCATCTGTCTCAGTGAGGTCTTTTTGTATGATGTCCACATCGTTAGGAGTTTCGATTATTGCTCCTAGTCTGCAGTCATCTGCAAACTTTGTTAGTCAAAGACCTTCTGTGTTAGCCTGTACTTCAGAGAAGTAGATACCAAACAGGAGATGACCCAGGACTGAACCCTGTGGTCCTCCACTTGTCACTGTTCTGAAGTCAGATTTGGAGTCTGCTACTTTCACAGTGTGGGTTCTGTCAGTGAGCCAGTTGGCAACCCATCTTGTGACATAGGGATTTATACCTAGTTTAGTGAGTTTATCTATAATTCCAAAGTGGGGGATAGTGTTTAAAGCCATGGCAAGATCTAGATAGGCTGTGTGAACCACCTTACCCTCATCTATGGCTTTGGTGACTGCTTGAAAGAAGTCTATCAGGTTTAGGAGACATGATCTGCCTTTTACAAACCCGAACTGGGTGGGGTCAAGAGACTGGAGATGTCTTTGTTTATAAGTTTCATGATGATTCGTTCCATGGCCTTGCAGACCAGGCTCGTCAGGCTAATGGGGCGGTAGTTCCCAAGGTCTGTGGTGGCTCCCCCTATGTGGAGTGGGATAACCATCGTTGTGCACCATTCAGTGGGTGCAAAGCCTGAGGTGAGGTTATGATTCAACATGGTACTTAGGTGGGGTGCCAGTTTGCTCTGTAGTTCATGTAGAATGGAGCCTGGGACATTGTCAGGTCCCATGGATGCTGTGTTCTTGGCTTTGGAAAGTGTGATTTTTACCTATGCAGCTGTGATTACAAGAACTTTGCATTCTCTCAGTATAGAGATGGGCCCTTTAGGGGGTGAGAGGGGGTTAAAGTTAGTACTGAACCTATCTGGCAGGATGTTGGTAATATCAGTTGGTTCTGTATATTAAATCCAATAGAAAGCCACAGTTATGGAGAAAAATGAAATGAACTGTTCATATAAAATATTTATTTTGCACGTTGCCAAAGTATCATAAACGCTTTAAAATCCACATGCGTTTTCGTCCTTGTATATTAGGACTTCATCAGATGATTAAATAAATCCTTTCATCTGTATTTATACCCATTAAAAACAATTAATCCAATAACATTTCCCCATAGTATTTCAAACAGTCAAATCACTATTCAAGTGGGCTCATAAATATTCATTAGCTCCTGCATTTTACTCTATTAAATTCATATTTTCTAATCAAAACCTGTTTATTAAATAAAGTGGATATATAAATAATACATATAAAATCATTTCAAGTTTAAAATATTATAAATAAAATTATTCCAAAAATAAATACATTATTAAATACAAACTATTTTACTACTTTAAACTCATAGAGAATAGCACCATCTACTGACTTAACCTATTATTACCCTGTATTTATTTCTTTATTTTTAGCAGCCTTTATTTTCAATAGAGGTAGTATGGAAAGGTGATCATTTAAACCTGGAAATCTACCTGCTTCCAGGGTTACTTGCCACCATAATTCTTTGTATTCAATTTTCTCCTCCCATATACCACCCCTAATATCATATTTAATTTGATCCAATACCAAAAAATAAAATTTATAACCTCCGCACGTTCTAGAGTGTTTAAATAATGCATTCATTTCCTTCCCTTTTGCAATGTCATACATGTGTTCATAAATTCTTCTTTTCAGGGACCTCTCCGTTTTCCCTGCATAAAATGAACCACATTTTTGACATACAGCAAGATAAACTAGTCCCTTTGTGTCGCAGTTATAATACCCTTTACTTTGAATCCATCTCTTTCTACTTTCCAAAAAAATCTCCCCTTTATTCATAATATATTCACACTGACTACACCTACCACATTTGAAGGTACCTACTTTCTTTCCAGATTCCTTAAAAAAATTGAATTGTCTACCATTATTTTTATTTTTATTTTCTAACATGTTTCTTATACTACATGAGTTTTTATAAACCACCTTTGGTAATGGTTTGGGTAAATCTTCCAAATCAATAAGGGAAGCAAAATTTTCCCACTCTTTTTGAAAAATAGCTTTTATACCATAATTAGTTGCGTTATATTCCAAGACCAAGGCATGTTGGTAAAGGTCTGTATTTTCCACCTCTTTATTCCTTATTTCATGATTTTCTTTCTCATTACTGTCTATAGTACCATTAATAGGTTTAAATCTACTTCTTCTACCATTTATGACTTCTGACTTAATATTTTTAATAAATTCCTTGGGAAATCCCCTATCAAGAAACATTTGCTCAAGTAATCCACATTCCACATTAAAATCATTCTCCAAACTAGTCATTCTGCACCCTCTCACAAATTGTCCCTTCACTATATTTCTTTTACAGTGTAACGGGTGTGCACTGTTATAGTGAAGGAAGGAGTTGCAAAATGTATCTTTTCTATGTACCCTTGTTTCAAATTCATTGTTTATTTTGTAAATTTCTAAATCCAAATATTGAAGAATGTCATAAGATTTTTTATAAGTGAACTTAAGAATGTCATACTTATATATATCATAAATTCTTCGAATTTTTCACTACTTTCTGTCCAAAAAATAACTATGTCATCCAAAAATCTATGATATAAGGACCATATATTTGGAGTGTAGAACAAAAGTTTCTTCCCATTTAGCCAAAATAATGTTAGCAAAGGTAGGAGCACAAGTAGCTCCCATGGATACTCCTTGAACTTGTTGGAAAAATTCGCCATTAAAAATTAAAAAATTATTCTTCAAAACTATATCCATGAGTGCTGTGCTCACTACGTTTAGTCTTGATAAATCACTTCCTCGAACATTTTCATACCTTTATCATACGGTATACAGGAAAACAATTCAATAATATCTATAGTAACAAATAGCAAATTGTCTGAATAATATTCAGGTTTAATTTTTCTTAACAAATCCCAGGAATCCCTTAAAATAACCTTATTCTGGACGCCAAATATAATTGTTTTTTGTATCCACATATTTAGCTAGTGGCAAGGTTTTAGCTCCGTCAGCTGATACTATTGGCCTAAGGGGTGGATCATCAGGTTTTTTATGAATTTTAGGAATTCCGAAAATAATCGGAATTTTTGGTTTTTCTACTTTCAAATATGCATACATTTTCCCATCAATCAGTCCTTCCTGTAACATATCTTGTAATTTAATATCAATCTTATTATATGCCAAATTAATTTCATTCTTGGAAACACAAGCATATTTAGATTCATCTCTTAAAATTTGATACATTTTTCCTTCGTAATATATAAAATCCATAATACCTATCCCCCCACCTTTATCTGGTTTCATAATTCTGACTTTGGAATTAGATTTTAGTTCTTCCAAGATTGTATTTTCGTCCTTACACAAATTAGTTTTATATTCAATTTTTCTTTGTACATCCCTTATTTCTTTTTCCAAAATGAGCTCAAAATTTTTTAATTGTGGATGTAATGGGGGGTTGTAAATGGATTTACCCATTAAAACTTGTAAATTTTGCCTAGTTCTGCTTGTATTGTTCTTGGCATATAATATCTCCAAATTTATTTTCTGAATAAACAATTTAATGTCTAATAAAGTTTTTGTTAAGTCCCCTTTAATGTACGGTATGTATTTAAGACCCTTAGCCAAAAGACTAAAATGTTCCTTGGTCAATGCAATATTACTAAAATTGTAGATAGAAAAACCTTCATACGTATTTTTAAAAACTTCCTACTGCTATATCCTGAAACTGGCTCAAGGGGAAGGGATTGATTTAATCATCTGATGAAGTCCTAATATACAAGGACAAAAACACATGTGGATTTTAAAGCGTTTATGATACTTTGGCAACGTGCAAAATAAATAGTTTATATGAACAGTTCATTTCATTTTTCTCCATAACTGTGGCTTTCTATTGGATTTATTGTGACTTTTTGGAAGCCTTCACACTTTTTTTTCGTTCATGGTTCTGTATATTTAGTGCCATTGTGCTGTAACTCAGAGCAGATCTGAGTGTTGCCATTGAGATGCTTGACATAACTATAGAATGCTTTGTGGTTGTCTTTAGAATCAGTGGGAATTGGTGGCCAAGGATGAACACAGGATAGCAGCAGATTTCTTCAGCTCCACCAATTTCATTACATTGACAGGAATTAATTACTTAAAAAATTAATTCTTGAAGTAATTTTCTTTCTAAATATGTTTGTTTTATATAGTTCTTGAACTATATCTAAAAAAGAAAGGAAATCTTAATAATATTCCTGTCAGAAATTACTTTGGAAATTTTCCTGTCAGTTTATCAGTCTGAAATGAGTTCCAGTAAGACAAATTCTCAAGACTCCAGCATCAAGAAAGAACTTCAGTCTCTGATAATTATAGTCCAGCAATTTACTGCTAAGATGGATAAAATGGATACTAAAATAGACACTTTCATAGAAAAACTACAAAACAAATAGACTTGTTACATATGGACCTGCAACAACAGAAGATCCAGATGACAGGCATAGAAGAAGCTGTGAATGACATGGAAAATAAAATACAAGAACAGGAAATCAACATTGAGTTTCTGCTGAAACAAAATACACACTTACAAACAAAGCTGGATGACCTGGAAAATAGATCTAGGTCGAATAACATTAGGATTTTCGGACTGCCAGCAAATATTGAACGTAACAATATTACTTCTTTTTTAACAACATGGCTCCCTAAAACTTTAGATTTACCAGAAGCATTCTCTTTTGGTATCGAAAGAGCACATAGATCTATAGCTAATACTAACTCTAACAAAAACTATCCTAGATCAGTTATAGTTAGATTTCTATCATCTTTTGATAAAGAGATGGTTCTTAAATCTGCTTGGGCTAAAGCTCCTGTTAAGTTTAATGAGACAACTGTGCGTTTTGACAATGACTATTCTTCCATGGTAATTGCTAAAAGAAAAGTTTTTCTGCCACTAATAAGGGAGCTTAAAAAGCACAGTTTAAAACATACCTTCTGTTTCCTGCCAAGCTTAAAATCTTCCTTCCTGATGGTCCTAAGGTCTTGATGATTTAGACTCTGCTTTACTGTTTGTCAAAGAAAAAGGATTTTGGATAAAATAGAAGAAATGGAATGGGCTAGTTCTTCATTAAAGAGATTGGCAACTGAAGCTTCCTGGAAGACTTCAGAGAAGAAGAAGAGACTAAAAACAAATGATTTGTTATATGTTTTTTTCTCTCTCATCATTTTAGTTCATTATTAATCTTTTGAATATAGTTCCTGCATTTCCAGAAAGCCACAAATATTTTGGAAAAGATTTAATCAAAGTTATTCTCTATGTGCAAAGAAATGTTTTGTTTCATAACCAGTCAAAATGCCTGAGGATTTAATGGCAGGCTGTGACGATTTGTTTTCTTTCTGAAAAAGTAAGGTTAGTAATTTGATACATTTTTTATCTTTACCTTGTTTTACCTTCTTCTTTTATCATTTTCTTTGTTTAAACAATGACATTCTATTTAGATTATGTAGTGGGTAAAGGGTGGGGGAGGGCAGGGAGAGAACAGTAATGAAAATATCATTAATAGAATAATAACATATTTATTTCTTGTAAAAGTTTATAAGTTCTTCAAATGCTATTTCTAATTATACTTTCTTAATTATACTGCTTATGCTTGTTTGTAAATAATCTGTCATGCTTTAACTAATAATAATCAGAACATAATAAGAGTAAATAATATGTTTTATTTTTAACTCTATTAATATAAACAGTAAGTAACATTCCATTGTATATACTTCTTACAGCTTTCTCTTACATTTTTTATTTCTGCCTCACTCCCTTTTATTTTCTACTCTCTTTTTCTTTTCTTTATTAATATATAGAAATGCTTTAGACTGTGTGGGCACAGTGAATAATAGGATTTGTATGAAAATTGAGTTGGGAGAAGAATGCTGAGTTTTATTGCTTGTTGGTAATTTTGAGTTTAATTTCACTTGCATAGAGGCTGTGATGATCTGTGGAATACATTGTGGAGGTTCTGTCATGTTTAGATGCATTTACACTGCTAAATGAATGTTTGTCAATAGTTTTTAATAAGTTTCCCGCCAAAATGTTAAGAGAGACAATCTGGGATGTGGGCTGTCTTATGCACAATGTCCTTGAGTTACCTCAGAATCTTCAAATCACAGAATTCTCACAGAGAAACTGAAAGCAGTTAGTATAAACATTGACAAGGTTATCACACTGGCACACCACAGATTCAGGAAAAATACTCTGTTCATAAAATATGTCAGTTATAATGAGTTTAAATGATGTAGTTTCTTGTAGTAAGTAAATGTCTTATTTTAGAAGGCATAAAAAGTGAAACATTTATTTAAATGTTTTTGAAAATCTACTTAACAGCAGCATAATAATCTGTGTTAAAAATTTGTGTTCCAAACATATACTTTACTATAACTCATTTAATCCATCTGATTGACAAACATAAATAATCTTATAACTCTATTCTGGAAGAAATGTCATGTGATATATTTTAAAGCAGTAGGTTAGCATGATTGTAAAATCTGGTTACCAATATGTGTTTGCTGTGCATTATTTTGTATAAAGCAGACAGATTTATTCTAGGGACAGCAAGTAGGATAGTGCTGTACTAACACACAACTCAGTGAGATCAGATATATATATATATATATATATATATATATATATATATGTATGTGTGTGTGTGTGTGTGTGTGTGTGTGTGTGTGTGTGTGTGTGTGTGTGTGTGTGTGTGTATGTATGTGTGTGTGTGTGTGAGTGTGATGGCTTTTCTTTCTGAGAATCTGCATAACTATCCAATATGATTTATAATAATTTCTATGAATACAATATTTTACTCTATTGACAAAATGAATGTTTGCCACAAGTTTTAATAAGTTTCCAAAAATGTTAAGGGAGACAATCTGGGATGTGGGCTGTCTCATGCATAGTGTCCATGAGTTTCCTCAGAAGCTTCACTCACAGAATTTTCACAGAGAAACTGAAAGCAGTTAGTATAAACATTGACAAGGCTATCACACTGACACACCACAGATTCAGGAAAAATACTCTATTCATAAAATATGTCAGTTATGATGAGTTTGGATGATGTAGTTTCTTGTAGCAAGTAAATATCTTATTTTAGAAGGCATAGAAAATGAAACATTTATTTAAATGTTTTTGAAAATCTACTTAACAGTAGCATAATAATCTGTGTTAAAAACTTGTGTTCCAAACATATACTTTACTATAACTCATTTAATTCATCTGATTGGCAAGCATAAATAATCTTATAACTTTATTCTGGAAGAAATGTCATGTGATATATTTTAAAGCAGTAGGTTAGCATGATTGTAAAGTCTGGTTACTAATATGTGTTTGCTGTGCATTATTTTGTATAAAGCAGACAGATTTATTCTAGGGACAGCAAGTAGGATAGTGCTCTACTAACACACAACTCAGTGAGATCAGATATATATATATATATATGTGTGTGTGTGTGTGTGTGTGTGTGTGTGTGTGTGTGTGTGTGTGTGTGTGTGTGTGTATCTATGTATATATGTGTATGTGTATATGTATGTGTGTGTGTGTGTGTGTGTGTGTGTGTGTGTGTGTGTGTGTGTGTGTGTATATGTGTGCGTGTATATGTATGTGTGTGTGTCTGTGTTTATGTGTGTGATGGCTTTTTTTTTTTTTTTTTTTTTTTTTTTAGGTAATAACGCAGGTGTTTCTGAGAATCTGCATAACTATGCAATATGATTAATAAAAATTTTTATGAATACAATATTTTACTCTATTGACAATAATGGAAGTTTTAAGTAAATATCATATACACACAAATTTTTTTTTTTGGAAGCTGTTGATAGAATTCACATGACAGAAAATAGATGCATCTTAATGCATGTAATGTCTGAATCATATTAGCCAAAGTTTTTGATTTAAATGAATGTTAGAACATAATTTTCTCTCCTCTTGATTTCTAACATTAAGATTATTTGAATGCTATTAGAATTCAAGTGTTATATATTACATAGATCTATATAATAGTATGAACAGTTTTTTTAAAAAAAAAAAAAAAAAAAAAAAAAGTTTATTTTAGTTTATATGATGCTGTTTTACCAAATGTGTAGTTTTGTCTTGATAGATAATTGAATTGAAAACTGTTAACCTCAGTTAAATATAACTAGTATTAAATTGATAAGGTGGTAGCTGAGGTACTGCTGCTTAGGGTAGGGGGTTAACTTGAGTAGTAAATACTGCTCTAAGTTGGAGTTTTCAACTCCAGGCGGGATGCAAGGTTTAATCCTTACATTATTTTCACTTGTTCATTGTTATATGTATATAGTTTTGACATCCACAATATATTTTGTACACTCATTGTCACTACAAACAAAATTGAATCCTGTACAAAATCCCATAAGAGATTTAATAAATACAGCTATATTTAAAGGCACACCTAAAAGAGGAGATGTAACATTATTTATCTTGTTATTTGTTATTTCGATCATAAGATTCTTGAGTTTTAAAAATGCCAAATGACATCTTTAAAAGGAATTTCTTTAAACATTAATGGATTGAATAATCCGTGTAAAAGGGCAAGCCTAATAAGATACATTAATCTACACAAGGCCAATCTAGTCTTCCTGCAAGAAACCCATCTCTTGAAAAAAGATATTGATAAACTAGCCACTAATAAGTATGCAGTATTGGCTAGTTCAGAGCACACTCAGAAAAAAAGAGGAGTGGCTATTTTATGGAATAAAAGTATGCCCATTCCTAAAACCATTAAGTCTTATCAAAGGAATGTTTTGTATGGTTACAATACAAATTAATGGGAAGACTTACACTTTAATTAATGTATACTGGATACCTGGAATTGGTATTAATACAGTGAAACATCATATTGCTAAGATCATATCATTCTCTATAGGGGATATTATTTTAGCTGGTGATTTTAATTGTATACTACATGAAAGTGATACTACCACTATAAAGAAAAGAAGAATTACATCTAATGCAAAACATTTAAATGATTTTGCTAATTCTTATCATTTGAATGATATTAATAATCAGATAGAGTCAAAATCATTACCATACACCTTTTTTCTAACAGATACAAAACTTATTCAAAAATAGATAGGGCCTTTATTTCTAACCAGATGGTAACAGATTTAATTAATTCCAAAATCATTTCATGTCCTATATCTGATCATAACTCAATTGTTTTTGAATTCATGATAAAAATACTCATAATGTTCAGATCAAAAGGATACCAGCATACTTAACTCAGCTAAAAGACTATAAAGAATATATACTTTCAGAAGTACAACATTTTCTAGACATAAATAATACTCCTGAAGTCTCCATTGTCTATGTTTGGGATGCCTTAAAATCATATCTATATGGACAAAGTATCAGATGGTATAATAACAAAAGGAAATCTTGGGATAAGGAGTTGTTAGATATTCAAAGTAAACTAGACTCTTATAAACATAATAATAAAGAAAATATTATGGACAAGAAAGTTATTGAAGAAATAAACAAACTAAATGAGAAATACAAAGAAATTTTAACTCATAAAGTTAAAATAACTTTAGAGAAATACAAGTTTTTGTCTTATTCAATAAGCCCCAAATACCTACATAGACTTAAAAATAAAACAAAAGGATTGAATAAACAAAACCATATCAAAGAAATCTTTTCTCTAAGGAAAAGAAGAATGTTTCTAGTATACCAGAAATACTGGATGAATTTAGAAATCACTTTCATAAGATTAACCATAACAACATTAACATGGAACCTAAAGATAAAATAAAGGAGTTTATAACCACAAACATGAATAAAAAGCTTAATAAACAACAGATTAAACTATTGGACAAGAGTATTTCATATACAGAAGTTATTACACAAATAAATAAGCTTAAATCAAACAAAGCACCGGGTAATGATGGTATTATACCAGAGATATATAAAATCCTTTCTAAAACTACATATTCATTAATACATAAGGTTTTTATTCTGGCCCAAACTGAGTTAATAACCCCCCCATCTTGGCAATATACATTTATTTAACCAATTTTAAAACCTAATAAAGATCCAACTAGATGTTCTTCATATCGACCCATCTCATTACTTAATGTTGATTATAAAATGTTTATGAGTATTTTTGCTGATAGATTGAAGACAATTATCCCTGGCATTATAGACATAGATCAGATGGGCTTCATTGTAAATAGAAATACTTTTGATAATATAAGAAGAACTTTAACATTAATTGATTTTGCAAATAGGAAAAAGAAAGATTTAACACTTATTAGTCTTGATATAGGTTCAGCATTTGATTCAGTAAGTTGGGACTATCTGTTTACCTTACTGAAGTGCACAAATTTCTCTGATGCATTTGTAAATTTAATTGAGCATTTATACAAAGGAACGCTGGCTTATATTAAGGTAGGAACATATGTTTCACAAAAATACCCATTCTTAAAGGTACAAAGCAAGGATGTCCACTTTCTCCACTATTATTCACTTTAGTAATGGAGCCTTGGGCTAATTTGATTAGAAACAGTACTGACATAGAGGGTTTTGAAATAGAAGAAAATACAACATCAAAAATTCAACTTTTGCAGATGATGTTCTAATTACATCAGCAGGATCTAATTCTTCTATGCAGTCTTTATTTGATAAAATGATGAATTTTAAAAGTATTTCTGGTTTAATATTCAATGAAGAAAAACTAAAATACTACCTATATATACACGAAAAATACTCTCATTAGTGATTTTACTAAATATGTACCCAACTCAGGTCAGATAACTTATTTAGGTATAATACTATCTAAAGATATTAAATCTATTATATATAATAACTATAATACCTGTTTTCTTAATATACAAAATTTTTTTAATACCTGGAATAATATGTTTTTTACTATGGAGGAGAGACTTACAATTATTAAAATGATAATATTCCCCAAGATTTTATACTTAATACAATCAATAAGAAACTGAATACACTAATGTTAAATTTCTTATGGGCACCTAATAGACCTAGGATTGCATTAAAGAAACATACTAATAGCTGGTCTCAAGGGGGTATTTATTTTCCAGACTTTAATTTATATATTATCTCTTCTATTATAAAAGTTATTACTTTATTAATAGATCGGTCATATGTCGCAAAATGGAAAGATTATTGGGAGCTAATTAGTATGCACTTCATGAAAATCTCCTTAACACATAAAAATATGATTATAAATAACTCCATGTTGTGGTTGCTAAAGGAATTTTGTACTTCACCTATTACACCTAAACATATGGTCTGTTACCCATTAAATATTATTATTAGTTATCGTAACTTTATATTCATGCACCCTAAGTATAGGGAATGGAATTGTATTGTATTCCTATAATTTATACTCAGGGTATGCTTATGTCATCTACTTCTGAAGGAGCTCATTTAGCTATAGATAATAATCTAAAGTACTGGTATCAGCTGATATCTGATAATAAAGTTAAAAATCTAGATTTCTTAAAACAAGAATTTGATCTAAGAGAAACTTGCTGGTTAGAGGTTCAGATCTTTAGACAACATCTCATTGATAGAATAGATCTAATGTCTATAACAGTTAAAGAATCTATTCCAAAACTGATTGATTACTTGATAATAAATTTACAGCATAAAGTTTCTGATCAAGGTAAACTTTCATATATACATAAAATTATCAGACAAGAAACTTTTTACAATGTAGATTCATACTGGAATTATTTCACCTCTATTAATGGGGACCCACCAACTCAACAAGATAAACAATATATATTGGAATCTGCTTATAGAACTACATCTTCCATTGTCTGGAGACTTTATACATGGAAATTTTACATAGATCTTTTTATACACCTTTGATGATGAATAAAATTAATAATAAAGATAATCTATGTAAGAGATGTAATGTAGAAATTAATGCTGACTGGGCTCATATGTTTTATGACTGTATGAAGTTGAAAGAATACTGGAAGTCAATTAATGAATTTTTGCAGGCTCTTTTACAGATAATTTCATTATTTCTAAGTCTCTTATATTATTCAACACACCTGTACCTCAATGTGTTAAAAAGATTAAGCTTCCCTTGTTATGGTCTATCCTAGCAGTGGCTAGGAAAATAATAACTAGAAATTGGATTTCAGATACACCTCCTTCGTTCAATGAATTTAAAAATGTTATGAATATAATGTGTCATATGGAAATAAGCACAATTAGAATGAGAACAACTAGAAAAACATCACATTTTATTGTATGGGATAATTTACAAAATTTGTTAAAAAAATTCTAATTTCAATAGCACAGTATTTTAGTTTAATTAATTGATCTGATTGTAGTGGATGTCTTTGTAAATACTTTAGTTGTTTTGTTGAATATTATAATAATACCTATTTTTAATTATTTGTATAAAATTGTTATGATATTTCTCTTATATGTTAAAACAATAAATTTGTTTTAAAAAAAAAAAAAGAATCAGTGGGAATTTTGTTTTCGTAACTAGCTTTGGAGGATTTTATGAGGGATCTCAGCTTCTTACTGAGGCTGACCAGGGGGTTCCTCCAATCATGGGATTTTTCTTTTTTTTACAACTGTTTCTTTCTTCTGTTGTAGAGTTTGTTTATGGCAGAGGACCATCAGATTGGCTGCATTTTTTTTGGAGGATAGCATCTTAGTTCTGTTAGGGATAGCACGATCCATGCACTCGTGTAAGTGCTTAGAAAGTGCAACTGTGTAGGATTCAGCAGCCGTACGTCTATTGTCCGTCTGTATGGGTGTTGTGAGGTTTGCCACTTCTGTCTTAAGAAGTGTGAAGTTGACTTTGAAGAAATTTTTTACGGTAATTTCCCTAATGGGGGGACGAGAAGTGGATGTCTAGGGTGATTAGATTGTGGTCAGATCTGACCAATGAGGAACTGACCTTTAGTGTGGAACACCAATCACCCATGTAGGTAATGACCAGGTCTAGGATATTGCTGCTCCTGGTGGGCGTGTGGATAAGTTGATCCAAGGCATTGGAATTTATGAATTCCAGAAAACGTTCAGCAAAAGAGTTGGTACATGAGTAGTTTTTCCAGTTAATGGTGGGGTAGTTGAAATTGCTAATTATTAGGGTGTTGGCTTGTACCCTAATATTTTCCAGTGTATCTAGAAATGAGGAGTGGGAATCCTGGGCCATGGTGGGGGATCTGTAGCAAGCTACAATTTGGATTGCAGTCTTGCCCAGAGTTAGTTCCACTTGGATAATCTTGAATGCATTATGCTGAACAACTAGCCTGGAGGTGCAGGTATCCTTAATAAATATGGACACGCCTCCGCATTTAGTGTTTCGGTCCAGGTTAGGTGGCCGAAAGGTGTGGTATGAATTATAGCCTGGTAATGCAGGGAGCCTTGAACCAGGTCTCTGACACTGCACAGATGTCAATGTTCTCCATTTTAAGGAGTGCCTCGAGTGAGTGCATTTTGAGGTTTACACTTCTAGCATTAAGTAGCATTACCCTCAGATTTTGCTTGCCTGTACCTGTTACCGTGGTGAATTTGTCATTTGAACCTTGCCTAAAAAAGGCACTATAGGGGTGGCAAGAGCCTTAGCCAGTATCCAGAATCCCAAGGGTGACAGGTGCAGGCCATCTCTGGCAAAACGTTGTGGTTTGTCGATCATGTCATCCCAGGCAGACAGATACTGGATCCCCTTAGAATGACACCAAAAGCTTAGCCAATTGTTGAAGTAAATAATTTTGTCCTTGTACTGTGGTATCATTCTGGGTGATGGCAGGATACTACTCAGGGCTAGGGTCATACCTGCCTGGGCTACAAGATTGGAGATCTCCTCTACGACTCTTTTCATGTAGTCCAAGGAGGTACATCTGAGGTCATACACATCAACATGGACAATGACAGACTAATATTTGTACTTGTTGTGGAGTGACCTAAGTGCATGTTTATCTAAGATGAACCAGGAAAGTAGTCAAACAGTGAAAACAGGAAGCACACATAGGTAGAAGGACAACCAGGACCACTTTAATTTCAATGATAATCCAATATTTACATCCAATGTTGCAAAGTGCTTTTCGTCCCTTACAATGAAGGGACTTCTTCAGGCAAACAGTTTAAGACAATCAATGTTGTTTAAATACATTGAAGACTCTCCCCTAATTAACACTAATTAACATAATTAGTTAATTCCTTTCATCTGTATTGAAGGGTAAAGTGTAAATAAAGGTTATGCTTTTCACCAAAGTGCAAATGCTTCATTAACAATGCATATATTAAGTAAAAAGTCACTCACGATCTGTGTAACTGTTCCTCTAACCTCTAACAATACTAATTTTTACAAATATTTTATTTCAAACACACAATAAAAAAAAAATAAGTAAATAACCCATCATATTAAAAGTGGTTGTAAAAAACAACTTTAAAAGCTTTAGAGCACAACTTCATACTACTGGACAATGCTTATAACATAGATATTGAGCATACATATATTTAAAAATGTATGTAAGTATGTCAAAATATAAAATATATAAGTACAAAATTACTTTAAACTACCTCAATAAGTTTTTCAATTTTAGTACACTTGTAATAGAGTAAACTTCATTCAAACCAGGTGGTAAACATGCCCTGGTTCATAATTGCCAGCAAAGTTCTAGTTTTTCCAGCAGTAATGATTCTGGACCACCTCTACCATGACTATTGATACAGTCAATTGCCCTAAATCTAAAGGTGTGATCTGGATGGGCATCAATATGTCTGGCTAATGCACTTTCTACTTTATGGTTCTTAATATAATATAAATGTTTATATACTCTCTCTATTGGTCTTCTATCTGTTGGGAGACTATGGTTATTCCCAATAGCTTAGTCTGTGCCACTGGAGCAATTGGAGTAGCATTTGTGGAGTATATAGTGAATTGACTGTTAGTGTTTTTGTTAGAACTGGTTATAATCATAAGCTGAGTTTTCTTTGGATTGAGGATAAGTTGGGCTTTGGTAAGGTAGTTTTCGATGTCAGAGAATGCTAGTTGAGTTATTTGCAAGAGGGTGCGAATGTTTTGTGCAGCGCAGATTAAAGTAGTGTCATCTGCATACTGAATTATAGATGCATGCTGTGTGGAGGTATGGAGGTCATTTGTGAAGACTGTGAATAGTAGTGGTCCTAAGATAGAACCCTGTGGGACTTCTATAGTTATGGGCAGCTGAGGAGAGAGAATGTTCCCATTTCACAGCTTGGTACCTGCCAGTTAAGTAGCTTTTGAACCAGGTAAGAGTGGAATTTGATAGATGATATTGGTTTAGTTTGTTTAGCAGGATCTGGTGTGAGACTGTGTCAAATGCTTTGGACATATCCAAAAAAAGAGTTGATACTTGTAGGCCTTCATTTTTGAGACGGTTTACTGTGTCTGTGAAGCAGCAGAGGCTGTAGTGGTACTATGGGCAGGTCTGAAACCATGCTGAGTAGGTGTTAGGATGTTGCTGTCTAGGAGATAGTTTAGCATCTGGGTATGAATGCATTTTTCTAGGATTTTGGCCAGGGGGGGAGAGAAAGCAATGGGTTTGTAGTTATTAAGTTCAGTGGAGGTCCCGGCTTTATGTATGGGTGTAACATAGGATATTTTCCAGAGATTGGGCACATAGTTTTCAACAGTTGATCTGTTTATGAGAGTGGAGACTGAGATAGCAATAGCATCTGCTGTGAGTTTCAAGAAATAGCTGGGGAGTAGGTTGGCTGCTGTTGATGAGGTTTTTAGTTTGGAGAGCATGCTTTTGATTGAAGTGGTGGAAACTGTTTTGAGGGTAAAGCTTGTATTAGTATTCTTTGTGTTGGGGGGATAGTGAGGAAGGAACTGTCCTGTGATACTAAGGATAGAATTGAGTTCACAAAGTGGGAGTTGAATTGTGTTTCGATGGGAACTTTAGTGTCAGGGGTGGTTGGTTTGGGGGTAGATTTTTGGGTGGATTTTAGTAGCTGGTTTACATTTTTCCAAAATTTTTGCGGGTTGTGTTGGTATTTAGTTTGTAATGTCGTGTAGTAGGATTTTTTGTCCAGCCTAATGCATTTTTTTGCACGGTTGCACAGTTCTTGGTACGTAGGCTTCGTGTTTCTTTGTTTTTTGATAGTAAAGCCAGGCAATGTCTCTGGACTTGAGGATTTGTTTGGTTTCTTTACTGAGCCAGGGATTTGTAGACGTTCTAACCTTGATTTTGTGCAATGGAGCGACAGTGTCTAGGTGTTGTAGAAATGTTTTGTTGAAATATGCTACAGCCTGGTCAAGTGGGAGGGTTCTTAGGGGGGGGGTCCAGTCACAGTTACAGAGTAAATTGTTGTGGACCTCAGGCGAGAATTTGTTTGTGTTTCTAGTGGATATATAGTTAGTGGTTTTGCATATGCTTGTTCTACTACGTATAAAGTATATTATGTTGTGGTCATTTAAGGTGTCTGGGAGACTGCCTGTGTGAGGGTACAATGTGGGGTTGTTAGTTAGGACCCAGTCAAGGATGGATTCCCTTTTAGATTTTTTATCACATCTAGTTGGAATTTGGACTAGCTGCTGGTAGCCATGGAGATTTATTAGATTACTTGGTGGTTCTGATATACAGGTGAACCAATCTACGTTGAAGTCCCCCAGAATAAGGGTTTCTTGTGAGTATGTGGAAGAACACCAGGATAAGATGTTTTCAAGGCTAGCAGGTGTATTACCAGGAGGAATATAGATCACAATTGTGGTGATGACCTTTTTAGGGTGAAGTTGAAGTTGTGGGATAAGTATGTCCCAGTTATTGGGGGAGGGGTTAGAGTTTGGTAATTGATGGACAGTTAAGTTGGACTTGTACAGTCAAGCAGTTCCACCCCTTTACGAAGTGGTCTGTCTTGTCTAATAATATTGTAGCCGGTAGGGAGAACTTCTG
The DNA here is from genome assembly GCF_019279795.1 of Protopterus annectens. Lineage (NCBI taxonomy): Eukaryota > Metazoa > Chordata > Ceratodontiformes > Protopteridae > Protopterus > Protopterus annectens. The sequence goes on along the minus strand of NC_056733.1, from coordinate 451,102,092 downwards.
AGTTAGCTACATTTTTATTTAGCCAGGTTTCTGTTAAAGCAACTATGTCTGGGGAGTAGTGTGCTATTGTGGCCTGGAGTTCAGGTATTTTATTTTTGATACTTCTAATATTAATATTTAGCATAAAAAGATGATTGGTTTTGCTGCTGTTGTAGATTTGCCCAGGGATGAAGAAAGTGGGGGTGTTATGTTCTGACATTTGTGTTGGAGCAGTTTGTGTTGGACAGGATGGATTTGGGCCTGGGTTGTGGTGGATATCCCCACTTATGGTGAGCCTGGAGTTAAAATGGTTATACAGATGTTGGAGTTTGGTGAGGAGTGTGAGAAAGTATTGTGTTTTTTTGGAGTAGGAATGAGAGCATATGTATTTAGTTCTGAATTGGTCCGTTATGTAGTTCTTGAATAACTGTGGGCAGATATTATTATAATGTGTGGTGTCTGTATACGAGAGTGCATAATGTAGTGTTGTACTACTAAGTTTAGGGAAATTGCTAGTGTGATAACTTGTGGTGTTGTAAAGAATTATGAGAAGACAGACTAGACTTAGTTGTGTGATAGTCATAGTTATAAAGTTTAAGTTGTTTCTAGGTGGGGGGGGTCTGAATAGGAATTATAGGGTTGCACTATATCTGGATGGGGAAGTAGTGTGGGTGATGTAAAAAATGCCTAGTGGGAATGAGAGTGATTGGGATTATTTTGTGTGGAGCAAGTTGGTGTGGTATAATGTGGTATGACTTCAGGAGCTGTGATTGGTGGAGGTGATGTGAGGGTGAGCTGTGGGTGTGGCTGTGATTACTATAAATGTAGAGGTAGTGGGGCAGGAGAGAATAGGGGGCAGAGCAGGGGAGCAGAGAGGGTCCGGGTGTTAGTGAGGGCGAATGGAGCGGGGCAGAGAAAACCAAGACAAGAGAAAAAAGTAAGTATTACTTTTCAGATCTGAACACTTTTAAAACAAATTCCTGAGGTCTAATAGTTTACCGGCAAGCAGAATGTAATTGCTGAAGAGCACTTGTGTCCTTGTGGGAGACTAGAAATTTAAAGATGGCTCCATTCTCAGCAGGATTCTAATATTGACTTTGTATTGGGGGAGGGAGATAGCACAAGGGGTGTAAACCCGGTGGAATGCAACGAAACCAGAGAAGCAATCAGTGGAAATCAGTGAAGGCCTCAGAGGGGGTAAGTAATAATTCAAACAACCTGTAAAGTGAAGGAGAGAAGAGACAGCAAAGTTTATTAAGGTTGGGAGTGTGTCTTCACATTGACTTGCTGATTAGTAACCAGTTTGTGCACAGATTCGAGTAGGGAGATACATTAGCAATGAAGGGGAATGTAAAGAGATGCAAATAAACAGGTGGGCCTCCAAGTGATACAAACTAAGGCAGAAAGCACTGAGAGGGCTGCTTGATGGTTAATTTAGTCACAGGGATGTGAATTAAATGTATACTGTCTATTGGACAGTTAGGATTACTGTACTAGCGGGGGGGGGGCACAAAGCTACAACAGTCAGTTTTATTAGCAAGCTGAGAACTACTAAGAAATACTGCTAATGTAATAGCTTCACTCTCATAAAACATACAAGTAGAATTCCTAGGTGGACTGACCCTGCTCTTGAGGCTCAAAATGTATATCCTTGTTTAGTTTGCAGTACTGGTTCCTTCTTATACTGTATGGGTGGAGTGGTAGCCGCAGACTGCAGATTTGCTTGAGTGGGCTCTGAAGAGAGAGAGAAAGAAAAAGAGAGGATTAAGCTAGTAGAAGGAGACAAAGACATGTCAAAGGAAATAATGAGGAGATAGGAGGGTGTAAAAGATACAAATCTGAGGATATTGTGGATAAAACAGGAGAATAGTTGCTACTGCTACAGTCTGAGAGTGCTTCAACAGTAACCACATCACAGTGCCATAACTTAGTTTGAAAACAGGTTAATAAAACATGCACAGATTAATAAATCATGCACAATATTGGATTATCATTGAAATTAAAGTGGTCCTGGTTGTCCTTGTACCTCTGTGTTTCCAGTTTTCATTGCAAGTGTTATCTGGCAGATCCTGGCACCTGACAGGCAGCTGACAGTAACTTTCTCCTTGTTTAGCCTGGTGAGTGGAACATCAGTGTGCCTGACTATAGAGTCACCTATGACTAGAGTGTTGGGTACATTGTTGTGCCTTATGAGCTGTGGTTGAGTGATACAGTGAGTCTGTGGGCTATGTGTCATTTGGGTTGTGTTGGGGGGGTGGAGGTTGCATGCATTTCTGCATTGGAAGGCTCTGTTGCTTGGGCAGATTTTTATTGAGAGCCTCCGTAAATATAGATGTGTGTTTTGTGTTTCTATGTGTGTGTTTTGGTGGTGTAGGTTTTGAGGGACTATGTGATGAGTGTGGTCTGGTGCAAGTGTTTACCTTCTCCTTTTGATTGTCTAGTCCAGTTTTGGGTGAAGAGAGCTTTGCTTCCAGTTTGGCTATATAAGTGCATCTCTCACAGGTTGTAGTATTGGGTGGTAGGAGAAGAGGGTTGTCTGTGTACATGAGGCAATTGCTGCATTGCCTCAAGATGCCCAGATTAATCAGGTAGACAGGAGAAAACACTGGGAGCCTAGACATGCCTGAATAGGTGCTTATTTATTAAGTACTAAAACTGTTTTCCTCTAGATAAGTGAGGAAAATTGAGTGCTGTAGTAATTAGTAGCTTATTTAGTGCTTACAACAAGTTCTGAACAAGTGCTGAATTCAAAGAAACAGATTTGAGTGCTAAAACTAAAAAAACTGACTAGTTCTAAGGGAAAATTTGATGAGCAGATTTTATGGCGCCAGGAATAGTTTAACCCTAAGTGGTGATGCATAAAGTGTATTTTTTTTAATAACAGTAGCAAATGAGCAAACTGATTTAAACAAATTAACCAGTTAACCAATAAGAGCTAAAAACTGAGCACTGTTCCAGCAGTCTTTGATCAGAAAAGTTCTAACTGTACACTCCTGCCACTAGGGCCCCTTCTCCAAAAAAAGATGGCGTGGTTTAGTGCTTGAGTTATATAAACAAAGCTAGATTCAGCAGGTCTGAATCTAGTCTATGCTACAGCAACAAGGTGTACCAATTTCAGAAAGAAACAGTTCAAATAGGCAGGCACAATAAGCCTCTAACCAAAAACTCCCAGCTCAGAAGGGCAGAATCTACCCTCTCCTCCCACAAGAGTACAGACCACACCATCTTAATGTAAAATAACTGGCCCAAAGCCCTAGTGCTTAAACCAGAAATGATACACTTTTAGAACAGACACTAAGGCTTCAATCAGCAACTTCCAATTTAGAAGAATGTAAGCTACCTGTCCTGCCACAGCAGTGCAGACCACAAACCCTCTTAACGTAAAACAACTGGTCTGAGGCCCAAGTGCATAAACCAAAAACTTAGAATAACAGTTAAAATTTAATCAGGCTACTAACAAGCAGTAATGAATGCAGCAGAATAAATGCAATTAAGTACTTTTAAGAACAGGCAGAAAAAGCAAAACAAAGCAATAAAGTAGGAAGAAACACAGATACAGTAAATGCCGATGAATAATGTGCAATTTTTTTCTATATAACAATAGAAAATGAGCAAACTGATTTAAACAAATTACCCAGTTAACCAGTAAAAAGCTCAAAACTAAGCATAGTTCCAGCAGTCTTTAATCAGACAAGTTCTAACTGCACACTCCGGCCACTAGGGTGCAGGGGAACCTTCTCCAAAAAGATGGCCTGGATCAGTGCTCAAGCTATACAAACAAAGCTAGATTCAGCAGGCCTGAATCTAGTCTATGCTACAAAAAACAAGGTGCACCAATTTCAGAAGAAACAGTTCAAATAAGTAGGCACAATAACCCTTTAACCAGAAATTCCCAGCTCAGAAGGACAGAATCTAGCCTATTCTCCAAGAGTGCTGACCACAAACCTTCTTAATGTAAAATAACTGGACTGAAGCCCAAGTGCTTAAACCAGAACTAATACATTTTTAGAATAACAGACACTGAGCCTTCTATCAGCAATTCCCAACTTAGAAGGATGTAAGCTACCTGTCCTTCCACAACAGAGAAGACCACAAACCTTCTTAATGTAAAACAACTGTTTTGAAGTCCAAGTGCTTAAACCAAAAGTTATGAATAACAGTTAAATTTTAATCAGGCTACTACCAAGCAGTAATAAATGCCCAGAATAAGTACAATTGACTACTTTCAAGAAGAGGCAAATGCAAAAAAATGTAATAAAGTAGGAAGAAACACAAATACAGTAAGAGCAGATGAATAAAGTGCACATTTTTTCTCTGTATTAGGTAGAATGAGCTAATGACAACAGATTAGGAGGAGTGTCACAGATCAAATATACAGCAGGGGCAGGCAATTGCAAAGTCACCAAGTGTAAGAAGAAGATACCAATAGTGAGGGAGGGTGGGAAACACACAAAAGTTATTAGACCACTATTTAACATAGCAGGAAAAAGAGTGGGAGAAAAACCAGCAATTTCAGCATAGACAAGAAGCCAGCATATATATATATATTTAAATCAATCAAGTAAAAAATTAAGCTAATGCAGAACTTTGAAAAGAAATGCCACAAAACTATATTTATCACTTTATATTTCAAATTGTTTCAGTAGCACTTTCAGTCAGAACACACAGAGTTTCAAGCAATGAATGCAGAGGTTAACACCAGGGAATATTAATTATACTAGCAAGCCTTGAATAAATAAAACACAAAAGTTGTTAGACCACTATTTAACACAGCAGGAATAAGGGTGGGAGAAAAAAAGAGCAATTTCTGCATAGATCAGAAGCCAGCAAATATATATATATATATATATATATATATATATATATATATATATATATATATAAATCAATCAAGTAAAAAAATTAGGCTAATGCAGAACTTTGAAAATAAATGCCAACAATATACTTATCACTTTATATTTCAAATTGTTTCAGTAGCAATTTCAGTCAGAACACAAGGAGTTGCAAGCAATGAATGCAGAGGTAAACAATAGGGAATATTAATTATACTAGCAAGCCTTGAGAAAATCAGATAAAACACAAATGTTGTTAGACCACTATTTAGCACATCAGAAATAAGGGTGGGAGAAAAAACAGCAATTTCAGCATAGATCAGAAGCCAGCAAAGATGTATATATATATATCTAAATCAATAAAGTAAAAAAATAGGCTAATGCAGAACTTTAAAAAGAAATGCCAAAAAAATATACTCATCACTTTATATTTCAAATTGTTTCAGTAGTACTTTCAGTGACAACACACAGAGTTTCAAGCAATGAATGCAGGGGTTACCAACAGGGAATATTAATTATACTAGCAAGCCTTGAGACAATCAGATAAAACACAAAAGTTGTTAGACCACTATTTAACACAACAGGAATAAGGGTGGGAGAAATAACAGCAATTTCAGCATAGATCAGAAGCCAGCAAAAAAAAAAAAAAATGTATATATATATATATATATATATATATATATATATATATATATATATATATATATATATAACAATTAAGTAAAAAATTAGGCTAATGCAGAACTTTGAAAAGAAATGCCAAAAAATATACTTATCACTTTATATTTCAAATTGTTTCAGTAGCACTTTCAGTCAGAACTCACAGAGTTTTAAGCAATGAATGCCCTCATTTTAAGCCTACCTAGCGTGCCTTACAGTGTTTGAATTAAATTGCCCTGTTTTGGTGTTAGATTTACATTAGCCACCCCAGACCAAAAATGACATATAGAGTGGATAACTGGGATGATACCATAGATAATTTGAGGGTGCCCCATGTATAGGACAAAGCATTAGGAGCTGTCTCCAACCATTAGTAGTACAGGGGGCAGTCCTGTGGTAAATTATCTATTACCCATTCATAGATCCAAGTTGTGCTTGAATATGCAGCAGGGATGAACTTTGCTTTACATGGATGAAGAGTCTGTTCCATTGCATCTGTATCCTCTGGTAGATTAACCTGTCCTCTAAGCAGTTCTGTTGAGGTTCCAGAAGAGGTTTGGATCCCCAGAGTCAGTAATTCTGATGTCATTTAACTTTATGTTGTGCAGTAGGTTCATTATTATTGGGGTGAAGTATGCTTTGTCTGCCAGACACAGGACACCTCTTAGCAGTCTGTAGGATACCAAGTAATGTGACAGGACTTTGAGGTGGTCCATGTTGGACATATTGTTTAGGCCTTATATCCTTATAGTAAGGTGTCTCTGTGGGCATTTCAGCTGATGTATGTGTCCGGAGAGATACATGCCAAAGAAAACATTATACTTAATGTGCTGGCCTAACAAGGGATGAGTAAAATGGAACAATGAGATCCCTAGATCCAAACCCAATCCTTTTGTTTATAAACTGCACAATAAAGAAGGACTTTCTTATGACAGTGAACACATGCTGGTCAAAAGTTCGGTCACTCACATAAGTTCCCAACTTCTGAATAAGGGGGTCAGTTTTTTGGGGCACTTTGTTAAATGGGTAGTTTTTTATGGTAGACAACTTCCCAAAGGATATAATAATGCATTTTTGGCATTTAGTTTTAGTACACAATTCTAGCACCAGTTACTTTTTTGGAGACAGACCTTCCTGCAGGATGGCTAAGTTATTTGGTGATTCAATGGCTGTGCATGGCTTGCACTCATCTGCAAGCTTAGTCAACAGAGCCCTTTGGGAGTGACTTTTACTTCTGAGAAGTAGATGCCAAACAGGAGATGTCCCACCACAAAACCATGGGGGACTACACTTGTGACCAGCCTTTTTGTGGAGGTAACTTCCCCTATTATGGTCTCCTGCATTCTATCTGTGAGCCATTTGATAAACTAGTGGGTGATGTAGGGATCTATTCCAAGTTCATTTAGCTTTTATACTATGCACGAGTTGGGGATTGTGTCAAAAGCTTTGGCCACATTGAGATGTGTGGTATATGCCATTTTACCTTCAGCCGTTGCTTTGGTGACTTTTTCAAACATCCAGCAGGTTGAGTAAACATGGCCTACCCTTGAAAAATCAAAGATGAAATGAATCCAGTGTGTGGAGGTTTGCTATGTCCTTGTTGATTAATTCCATAAGTCTTTCGATAGCTTTTCATATGAGACTGGTCAGACTTGTGGATCTATAATTGCCTTGATCTGTGGAAGGTTCTTTCTTTTGTAGGAGAATGACTGTAGCTGTTCTCCATTTACTTCATACAAAACTTGTATGGAGACCGAGATTTAACAGTGCTGTTGAGGGTTTTGCTAAATTGTTCTTCACGCAATTTAAGATGCATCCAGGAGATATTGTCAGGATCCATCAATACAAAATTTGTAGCTTTTGATAACCCTTTTAGGATATGGTTTTGTGTGATTGCTGGTGGTAGGTCAATTTTAGGTATATCTTATTGGATAACTGGAGGGGAGAAGGGGTAAAGTATGAGTTGAATTTATCAGCCATTAGGTTCACTATATCTCTTCAGCCTCAGTGTAGGTAACATTGCTCAAAATCAGCTTAAAGCATTTCTGTACTGTGCTGTGCCTTTGAAATTACGAAGATAACTAAAAAAGACCTTGTGATTGCCTTTGGCTTAGATGGACTCTTTAGCCTCAAACTATGCTTTGGTGGATTTTGATAAGCTCCTGAGTTATTTGTTTATTTCAGTGATGAGGGCTCTAGCATTCTAGAAATTACTCTTGTAAGCTGGGGTCAGAATTATCTTCCTTTTACTGTAAAGCTTGTTGGTATTATGATTCTGCTGTAGGAAATTGTTTCTTGGGTTTGTTCTGTGCTTCTTCCTACAGTGTACAGCTACATTTGTTAGATGTTTATAAGTTGGGATAGTGTGGGGTAGCATTCCCATGTATTCAGTGAATTAAATGAATTGCTGTGGAATTAAAGCTTTCCAATGTATCACCTAGGAGTATTAAGTTTGTCTTACAGAAATTTCTAAAGTTACCTTCAGTGGCTTTATGGTCAAACCTGACAAGTGACAAAGATATGCAAGGAATAGTGCAATATGCCCTTATATTAGTAAGGATGTCGTTCTCCCTTTTGGGTACACTGACTAACTATTCCAGGGTGTTTGTATTTACAAAGTCCAAGAATCCCTGTACTTGGGCACTAGTGGTAGTGTAGGTTTCCCAGTCTATAGTTTCATAGTTTAGATCACCTAGAATAGGCATTGCAGCTTTCATGGGTCATGGAGGGAGTTCTATACCTAGCTAATATATGGTATGGGACCTTTCTGATGGTGCTTTGGACATGGAGAATCTCCAGTGCATCTTGCTGCTTTACCAGCCCTGATCTGAGTTTATAGGTTCATAGGTTCATAGGTTGATACTAGGCTATCTGCCCTAGGGCATTTATAAGTCTAGCCAGAGTGTGTTTGGCTTTCACCACCTTTTTAGATTAGTTGACTGTGCCTCTGTATAGTCGGTCACAGAAGATAGCCCTTTTAAGGTTAGTTTACTGTGCCTCTGTCTAGTAGGGACACAGAAGAGATCCCAGGGGTAAACCTACGATCTCCCAACCACTCGTCAAGATTTCTCTTGAAGAGGGTCATTGAGGGGCTCTGCCTAACATGGATTGGTATTTTGTTCCAGAGTGAGGGGAGCCTCTAGGATATGAATCTATCCCTCCAGCATGTCCTATTTATTTCTGTGCTGAGGTTTAAGTCCCTGGAGCATGTAGCTCTAAGGGATTTGGATTTCCTGAGGTGGAGCATGTCCATTAATTCTGGTTTGGACATGGCTTTATACGTCAGGCGCAGATCGCCTCTGAGTAGGCGGTAAGCAACTGAGTAGAGCTGGAGTTTCTTTAGCCTAACTGAGTAGGGCATCTGTTTGAGTCCCTTGATCCTCTTGATGAGGTACTTTTGGGGTCTTTCCAGTTGCTGCAGATGTCGGGTAAGGTACATCCCAAATGGGGCATTGTATTCAATTATGGGCCTGATGAGTGATGAGTAGAGGGGCACAATGACCTCTCTTGATCTAGATGTGAACCCTTTTGTGATAAGGTGGGCTATATAGAAGGTATTTCTAACCACTTTGGCAACATGATTGTCAAAGGAGAGATTGCTATCTACTTGGGTCCCCAAATCCCTAATTACTTCTTCCGTACTTAATGGATTACCACCTATGTGGTAATTTGTGGGCACTTTGTTTTTCCCAAAGGGGATGACTATGCACTTCTGGCATTTATCTTTCGGCCATGGCTCTGGTACCAGTTATCTGTCTCTGTGAGACCCTTTTGGAGGATGCTTATGTCAGTCAGCGAGTTGATTATGGCACCCAGTTTGCAGTCATCTGCGAACTTGGTCAGCCATAGTCCTCCCGTGTTAGCCTGTACCTCAGAGAAATATATACCGAACAAGAGAGGCCCCAGGACTGAGCCTTGTTTTACGCCACTTGTAACTGGTTTAGAGTCTGACATGGCACCTGCAATTCTGACCATGTGGGTTCTTTCCCTGAGCCAGTTTGCAACCCATCTTGTGACATAGGGGTTGATATTTACGCTGGTGAGCTTATTTATGATGCCGGAGTGGGGTATTGTGTCAAAGGCTTTTGCGAGGTCCAGGTAGGCTGTGTGGTCTACCTTCCCTTCATCTACAGCCTTGGTGACTGTTTCAAAGAAGTTGACCAGGTTCAAGAGGTAAGATCTGCCCTTAACAAAGCTGAATTGGGTAGGATCCAGTGTTTGGAGGTTCCCAATGTCTTTGTTTATGAATTCCATGATGATACGCTCCACAGCTTTGCAGACCAGGCTAGTCAGGCTTATAGGGCGATAGTTTCCGGTGTCTATTGTGGCACCAGCTTTGTGGAGTGGGACCACTGTTGCTATACGCCATTCCTTGGTTACATATCCTGTAGTAAGGCTGAGATTGAACAGTGACTTTATGTGAGGGTTCAGTTCTTCTTGGAGCTCATGTAAGACGCAGCCCATGACACTGTCCGGTCCCATTGATGCTGTGTTTTTTGCTTTGGAGAGGGCAGCTCTCACCTGTGCATCTGTGATGTCAAAGAGGCTACACTCTGTTAGGATAGACATTTGCTCTTTTGGGGGGGAAGGGGGGAGAAGTTTGCACTGAGCCTGTCTGCTAGGATGTTGGCAATGTCTGTGGGTTCAGTGTATTTTTTGTCATTTTGCACTAACTCAGAGCATATCTGGGAGTTGCCACCCAGGTTCCTGACATAACTAAAGAAGGCCTTGTGATTATCTTTAGCGTCTTGTGCAATTTTTCTTTCGAAGCTGGCCTTAGATGATTTTATGAGGGATCGTAGTTTCTTGATAGTATTGATCAGAGATGCCTTCCCTTTTTGGGATTTTGCTCTATCATGTAGTAGCGTCCTCCTTCTGTTGTATAGCTTATTTATGGCTGGGGTCCACCAGACAGGTCTCCTACCTTTGGAGGAGTGAGTCATGGTTTTATTTGGGATAGCATGATCCATGCATTCCTGTAGGTGTCCATTGAATGCGTTTGTAAAGGATTCTGCGGTTTGGGCCGTATTTTCCACTGGCCCGGGGGCTTTGAAGGATTCCACCTTGGTTTTGAGAAGTGTGAAGTTTAATTTTGAGAAGTTCTTCACCATGGTTTCCTTGGCTGGGAGTGGGGACGGGATATGGATGTCCAGTGAGATTAATTTATGGTTAGATCTTACCAATGAGGGGTATACCTCTGGTATGGAACATAGAGTCCCCATGTCGGTGATGATCAGGTCCAATATGTTTTCCCCTCTTGTGGGAGTGGTGACCAGTTGTTCCATTACATTTGAATTTATAAATTCTAGGAACCATTGGGCAAGGGTGTTGGGGCTTGAGTAGTGCTCCCAGTCTATGTTTGGGTAGTTGAAGTTAGCCAATATGATGGTGTTTGGAGAGACCTTCATATTCTCCAGTATTCTCAGGAAAACTGAGTGGGGTTCCTGAGTTTGGGAGGGTGGTCTGTAGCAGGCTACAAACTGAAAGGCAGTTTTGCCCACTGTTAGTTGCACATGGATGGTCTCCAATGCTTCATGCAGTGCCACTAACCTGGAGGTGTGGGTATCTTTGATGAATATGGATACTCCCCCTCCTTTTGTGGTTTGGTCTGAGCTTTTGGGCTGAAAACCATGGTATGAGGTATAACCTGGTAGTGCTGGGGTGCTCTCGGGAGCCTTGAACCAGGTTTCTGTTACTGCACAGATATTGATATTCTCCATACTGAGGAGAGCTTTGAGTGCGTGCATCTTGAGGTTTAGACTTCTGGCGTTGAGCAGCATTAACCTTAGTTTTTTTTCCTTTTGTTGTCTATGGAGGTGGGTTTGTCTTTCGAGCCTTGCCTAAAAAAGGCACTATGCGGGTGGCAAGAGCCTTAGCCAGTATTCGAAAGCCCAGGGGTGACAGGTGCAAGCTGTCCCTAGCGAAGCAACGTGGCTTGTCGAGCATGTCATCCCAGGCTGACAGACACTGGATCCCCTTTGGATGACACCAATACTTTAGCCAATTGTTAAAATTGATCATTTTGTCTTTATACTGTGGCATCATTCTTGGTGAGGGTAAGATGCTACTCAAGGTCAGGGTCATACCAGCCTGGGCTACATGATAAGAGAGCTCCTCTATGTCTCTTTTCATGTAGTCCAGGGAGGTACGTCTCAGGTCATTCAAACCAGCATGGATAATGACGGAATCATATTTGTACTTGCTTTGGAGTGACCTGAGTGCTTGTGTTATGTGGCGGATCCTGGTACCCGACAGGCAGCTTACAGTGACCTTCTCCTTGTTCAGCCTGGTGAGTGGGACATCAGTGTGTCTGACAATAGAGTCACCTATTACAAGTGTATTAGGTGTGTTGTTTACCCTTAAGGGCTGTGACTGTGCGGCACACTGACTTTTTGAACTATGTGATACATGGGTATTGTTGTGGGGTAGCGGTTGCTTGGATGTCTGCTTTGGAGGTCTCTGCTGCTTGGGCAGATTTTTATTTAGAGCCTCAGAGTATGTTTTTGTATTTTTATGTGTTTGGTTTGCTGTTGTGATAGGTCTATGTGAGACTGGATTTGTGGTGTGTGTGGTTACTTTCTCCTCCTGTCTGACTGCGCCAGTACTGAGTTGAGAGAGCTCAGCCTCCAGTTTGGCTATTTAGTTGCATCTTTCACATGTATTTGAGCTTGTTGGGAGGAGGAGAGGGTGGTCTGTGTACATAAGGCAGTTGTAACATTACCTCAGGATTTCTTCTGGATAGCAAATGAGATACCTCACCGTTTCCCCTTTCTATGATCTAATCATGTGGAAGGTGTTATACCCCTGCAGAGCCAGAGAGTTCTCTGTCATTTTAAGCCATGTCTATGTAATTACATAGATATCTACATTCTCCATGGTGAATAAGGCTTATAGGGAGTTAAGTTTCTTGTTTAAGCAACTTGCATTGATTAGTAAAATATTCATATTTCTCTTTCCTTGCTTCACTACATTGTTAGGTTTATCATGCTGGCATTGCATAAAAAAGGATGAATGAAGGTAAACAACATCTTTGCCAATAATCAAAACCATAGAGGGAAGAGAAGCAGGCCATTCATGGAAAAGAATTGGGGTCTGTTGATCATATTCTCCCAGCTCACAAATATTATAAATATTCTCCATCTTTATAAATGCTCTAACTATAAGTACCCCCCAAGCAACATGCATGCAATACGCAGATGACTCCCCATTAACATGCTCAGCTACAGGTCCATCTGAACTGTGGTCCCTCACCCAAAATGTCTTTGAGCTAGTAGAAGAATGTTTTTTACAGCATTGTCTTCTCCTTAATATCAAAAAGACTAAACTATTGTTCTTTACTCCTACACAAAAGTCCACCCCAATTGACTTCATTATTAAATCTAATAATGGCACAGTCATATCTCCTGACACTACCACCAAACTCTTAGGAGTAACTATTGACCACAACCTTAACTATGATACTCATATCAACACCATAATAAAATCAGTTAACCGAAAACTAGGCTCCCTCTATAAAATTAAACCCTTCCTTACTCCCATAGCTAGAACTACTATTGCCCACACCCACCTTATCTCAATTCTCTTTTATGCCTCTTCTGTTTACACAAATCTACCTAAAAGCAACCTCAATAAGCTGGCAATCTCCTACAATAACATTGCCAGATTTGCTACCGGCTCCCCTTTTAGAACCTACCACTGCCACAATCTGAAACAACTGGGTTGGCTGGAACTGCATAATCAAATTCTATTCCACCAACTGATTATTGCCCATAAAACCCTATAACATCCAGGTAAAACACCAATTCTCATGAGTCTAATCAGCCCATATAAAAATCTCACAAACCTACGCTCAGCAAATAAACTACTGGCATCCAGACAAAAACCCAGCAATAAAGCAGGATATTCTCTTTTCTCTAACACTGTGGGAAAAAGCTGGAACCTTCTTCCTGTTTAACTCACATCTCTTTCTTCAACTGCACTATTCAAAAATAAACTCAAATTATACCTTACAACCCACTGGCTATGCCCTTGTACTAACCCTGACTAAGTTTCTCTTCCTGTTATCCTAGGTTATAGCACCAATTTACTACTCACTCTATAACCACTTTAAGACCACTACCTTCTAAGTTAGACTTATTGTACCCATGAAAGACTGTATGGTCATTTCACTGCCTTACAGATGAGTCACTGCCCTTAACAAATTCTCCCAGTCTTGTTTATAACTATTCTGTTCTCCCGTGCCGTATTTATAACTTTGTTTTGGGAATCTCCCACATCCTTCTGAATACTCTTTTCTTCTACTATTGTTTGGTCAACAAAAAAAAAAAGAGATTTTCTATTTTGTTTTACTATTATCCATCATGAATGCTAAGTTACCATGTAACACCTGTTGTGTCTCACAAGTAAACTGTAACTGACGTTGTAATTTTTTTTTTTGTTCTTGTTTTTTATGTGGAGCTTTTCTCCCCGGGCCTCTACTGAAAATGGACATATATCCAGTTAGACTAGCCTGGTCAACAAATGTAAAATAAATAAATAAAATAAAATAAAATTAGACTCCCTTCAAATGACATCAAAAAGCAAATTATTGAAGTCAATCATTTCTTTGCTCATATTGTAACATTATCCCTAAAGAAAGAAGAATGTTGCTCATTGCTAGACTCGTGCTCACCTGGGATATGTAGACTAAAAGCTCCATCTTGTCTCTCGTCTTATAATCCTGGGAGGTACGTATAAAGTCACTGATGACAGAGTCATACTGGTACTTTTTGTTCAAAGACAAGAGTGTGTGTGTGTGTGTGTGTGTGTGTGTGTGTGTGTGTGTGTGTGTGTGTGTGTGTGTGTGTGTGTGTGTGTGTGTGTGTGTGTGCATGTGTGATCTGATGGATCCTGATTTCAGAAATGTGAATAACTATCAAATAGCAAATGGTGCATCTGTATGTCTTATAAGGGAGCCATCTATAACTAGAATGTTTTGCCGGTTAGATGCATACCTTAGGGCTCGGCATCAGTGACTTTGGGATTCTTTGTGCTACGTGAGGTGGTAGACTTAACTTGCCAAGTGTGCCTTGTGCCTGTATTGCATTTTGAAGGTCTTTGCGGTTTAGACTAGTTAACCTTCAGAAACTCAGTTTATGATGGATCATGTGAACTGTGATGGCCTTGGAGCAGTATGGTGTTTGGTGGACTGCTGATGATTTTGGGGGTTCTCAACAGCACAAGAGTTCCAGTGGCAATGTGAGCCTGAGCAGAAGTAAATAAAGGGAGGAACAACAAGGTCAGAGCAGCTGTGCAATGGGAGGTAGTCACTTGTACTCCTCTAGGAGCACTATAAAGCACCAACAAACTATGGAACAATGAAAAATCCTGAAGCGGCACCATGGCTGAGGCTCTATAAAAAAACTAAAGCATAAAAGCAAACGTAGTTTAATTTGAAAAAAAAAAAATAAAAGGCCTAAATACATAGATGATCGCTTTTGGCGAAAGTTTGCTTTCTTCAGATCATACAGTACAAAGGACCATGTGGTTAAAATAACAGTAAATAGCCAGTCTTGTTGTTATAGCTGACACAACTTCACAAATTGACAAATCAAAAATGCCAAACATAAAATCAGGAAGTATAATGACAAAAATTACATCTGACCAATCCTAAGCTAGGAAATGTTCGAATGACCAATAGTAGAAGAGTTAAACAAGGCAGTTCCTGGATTGGGACAGTAATGTTGAGAAATCTATTAGGAAACAAACATCAATGTGAAAAGCCTTATATAAGTTAAAATTATATGTGTGTATGTCATAAAATATTACCAGTAAACTTCGTAGCACTTTGTGATCAATGTATATGTGTAATGAATAGATGGATGCTTAAGTCTGCTGGCTTTCATGGCCGTGGATAGTGGTTAGATGTGTCTATATCAGATTGTTGAATGCTGACAACTTAATCAAATTAATTAAAAATTAGCCAATCACATATTTGCTTGTATGTTGAGAGACATGCCCTTTTTTTCTTTTTAGTCTTATTGACTATAGTACATATTATTTTGCTCCATTAAATATGTGATTGGTTAATTTTGTTATTTTGTAATGTTCATTGGTTATAATGTGCACAAGTGCAATTTGTATATTTTGGAATACTTACAGGAATATTGGTTAACACTTTTTCTGAGGTTCAGTAGCCATAGTGTATCTAAAGCAATTTTATACTTGTACACCATGTTAAATAGATATGCCTCTTGCTATAGGTCCATTTACTTGTTTTATATTATTTACAAGACACTCTGTTATATAAGTACGTATAACGTATGTTCACTGACATAGATAGATTTTACGTTATACAATCAGTCTGTAACATTCCATATCTTATGTGCCATAGTCACTATATACTTCTTAAATTAGTCATACACATATTTGTATTCTTAAGTATCCATTAACATCAACATGTTTCATGTTTTATTTTAAGTCAATGAGATTTTTTGTTAGTTCAGTTCCAGTCCTGGTTGATTTGCTCACTTTTTTTATGCTTCCTATCTATTGGCTGAGTTACAGATTCACTACCGAAAACTAACCGAGATCTCATTGACCCTTTGTTGATTGGCCATATATCTGTCTAGCTGATTTGATTGGCCTCTGCCGTGAATGTGGACGGTCTTTATTATTCAATACACATAGGTTTTTTGCTGAACTACTGACTGGCTGACTGGCATTTAGCCAGCACCTATTGCTAGATCCCAACCGTGAATGTGGAAGCAACTGTAGCAGTGAATATGGACAGTCTCCCTTTACCTGTTACAATTAGCTTTATATGCTCTTATGCATTTTCTTGAACATCTTAATACATCAGGACTAACAATATTTTCAGTTAACATCAAACATCAACCTTGTATGCGGAAATGGCAGTAGCCGTGAAAACGGACGGTCTCCATTCTCAGTCTTTTGACTTTGCACAAGGTTAACTGTAGAGCTTTCTGGCCGAATTACTGATTGGCTATTTGTGATCTAAGTAATATTTTGACTGACTGCCACTCTTCCACAGCCATTCTGATTGGCCCTATTTGTATCTGTGGAAATAGCCATAGCTGCAAATGTGGACAGCTTCTGTTTTTAGACTTGCACAGAACTCAGTCTAGCTTTTAACTAAACTGTGGATAGACTGACCATCATCCAATCAAATTCAATGCCTGGTTCCATCTTCAAATGCGGAAATGGCTGTAGCCGTGAAAATGGATGGTCACCGTTTTAGTTCTCTAGCTCTATATAAGTTTAACTGTAGAGTTTTGACTGATTGGCTGCTTACAATTTAATTAATTTATTGATTGGTTTTCTACTTAAATAATGTTTTGAATAGCTGTAACCGCAAATGCAGATGGCTTTATTTTGGATTTTATGATTTTACTTTCCATTGTCCATTAGTAGTTTAATCAAGAATCAAATGCCCCAAATAGGTTGTTGATATTAATTATTATTTTGCTTAGCTTTACCGTGAATGAGGACCTTTTTCCAATAATATTGTCTAACTGGGTCTATATCATGATGTCAAATGATGACAAGTTCGAAGCACTAAACTTCAAACTTGAAAGTTCGAAGTGTACAAATGTCAAAATGTATAACAGAGATTGCCATAGAGTGCAGGAAGGGAAGATTTCCCTTTACTGCACTGTAGTGCGACCTCGGAGTTGGTATATTTAAGTAGCGGGGTGTGGGGGGTGATGGGGGGCTTGCTCCCCTGCATAAAGCATTTTTTTTTATTTGGGTGTTGAGTGTTTTTTTTTTTTTTTGGACATTTGATGTTTTTAGACTTCAAACATTCAAGTTTGAAGTTTAAAGCTTCGAAGTTGTCAGCATTCGACAATCTGATATAGACCCATCTAACCGCTATCCACGGACGTGAAAACGGGCGGACTTAAGCATCCATCTATTCATTACACATATACATCAATCACAAAGTGCTACAAAGATTACTGGGAATATTTTATGACATACACACATATAATTTTAACTTATATAAGGCTTTTCATATTGATGTTTGATTCCTAATAGTTTTCTCAATGTTACTGTTCCAATCCAGGAACTGCCTTGTTTAACTATTCTACTATTGGTCATTCAAACATTTCCTAACTTAGGATTGGTCAGATGTAATTTTTGTTATTATACTTCCTGATTTTATGTTTGTCATTTTTGATTTGTCAATTTTTTAAGGTGTGTCAGCTATAACCAACACGATAGGCTATTTACTGTTATTTTAACCAATATGGTCCTTTGTACTGTATGATCTGAAGAAGGTGAAGTTTTGCTGAAAGCACTCATCTATGTAGTTAGGCCTTTTGTTTCTTTTCAAATTAAACAATGTTTGCTTTTATGCTTTAGTTGTTTTTTATACAGCCTCAACCATGGGGCTGCTTCAGGATGTTTCACTGTTTTGCTTTCTTTTGACCTGAAACATCTTCAGCATGAGTAGGATATATATTTTTCAACAAACTATGGAAACATTTAAAACATTAGGCAGTAACAGCGGTAAAAATTCTAGTGAGCTACAGTAGGACCTGTGCACTTAATTAAAATCTTAAAGAACAGCATAGGAGACAGCTCAGAATGTAAAACATTTTTCTGTAGATTGAATTGGTTCATGTAGGGTGGACACTTCTCTTTTGTTATAGGTTCATAGGTTCATAGGTTAGGTTTTGTGGCCATCTATTGCCAAGGTCAGTTTTATAGTTATGAATAGTTAGTGGTTTTGCTACCACCCCTTTAGTTTCTATAAAAACTATGCCTATCATTGCTGCCTGCTCTTCCAATTAGTTTGAATACCTGGGTGCCTCTCAATATCTGCGATCAAATTTCCATTGGTTCTGTCTCAGTCTCAAGGTGATGATCCTGTCCCTCCCTCACAATTCTCCATTTATAACCATCTATAGGGAGCCCTCTCAATGAATCTGGACCCTCTTACTCATGCCTTTAGCATGTGGTAGTCAGTTTGTCTGGGTTTGTCTTGTGGTTCTGAGGGATTTAGATTTTTTGAAGCTGTCATATCAAATCAGTTTGAGTTGCCCTTCGGAGTCAGGGGATGGCACAGGTTGAAGAAGAGCATTCATCAATACTGCAAAGCTGTGTATATAACTTTCAGGGCAGCAGACATAGACTGGTTTGAGACTGAATTTATTCCTTTGGTGAGGGTTGGGGCCTTGGAAGCTGGTCAGAGTTTTTGAGACCCTTGGGGGACTTGGGGAGGATTACTCAATCAGGGGTCTTCAGAGATGAGTTCAGAGGACGATATCCCTGGACTTTCATTGATCTAGATGTGATATATGGGGGTATCTGAGTACAGGGAACTAGAGTGTCAGATTCAGCACTAGGAATGACAGGTTCAGGTGGGCGACCTAGAAGGACTTATAAAATGGATGACTACCAACTTGATTTTTCCTGTCTCCTTAATCTTGTTTTCTTGGATGAACTTTTTTTTTTGGCTTTGGTGTGCCCTATATGGGTCGTTGGCCTTGCTTTTTAGGTCTGTTTAAACTGTATGTTTTCCTTATCTGTGAGATTTTTTGGCATGAGGCCAGTGGGCTGCATCTGTCTTTTCCTTCATCTTCTGTAACGGCCTGTGTCATGTTTTGTTGCCTGTCAGCCATAACCCTCTTCTCTCCAAGATTTTGTCCTCAGACTTCAGCCAGTTTGGCCCCGAGGTGTCCAGTGAGTCTGACCTGGAGGACACCCTTTGTGTCTCTGACCTGCCACGGCTTTGGCTCTGCTTTTGGCTCCAGCACAGCCAGTTGGCAACCCATCTTGTGATGTGGGTTCCCAGTTTTGTTTGAGGCTTTTGATTTGATTTATTTGATATTTGGGGGTGTACCTGCAGGCTTGTGAGTCAGGCGTTGCAGGTCTTGTGCCTAGGGCCAATCCTCGCCTTTGGCCTTTGCTGTCTGCCTTCCAGGCTCAAGAAGCCTGAGACAACTCCAAAGTGGACACTGCCAAACTGGGTTCCAAACCTATGAGTTTATTTATATGTCTTATGATGATCATCTTATGTCTTTATTCCATTATTCCATTTTGCAGATAAGCAAGGTCTTGCAGATAAGGCTTTAATGGTAATGTCCAGGGGGAGCCACCGGTATCACCCTGCACAGTGGCCCCCAGTAAGTGGATCAGTCGCCTTGGACCTGATCCTGAGGTGGTGTGAGGCTAAGATTAAACTAATTCCTGAATGAGTTCATGAATTTTTAGCCGGGGACACATGCCGTCCCATGCATGCTGTGTTTTGGATTGCAGGGTGGGTAGCCTCACCTGTTCTCCAGAGTGTGGGGGGCTGGTTTGGGCTGGAATAGATCTCTGTTGGGGGGAGGGGGGGGGGGGAGAAGTTTCAGCTGAACCTGTCAGAAGCAATGTATAGCAATGTAGGTAATTTTCTAGGTTTTTTCAATTATTTGAAGCTTATCTGGGAGTTTTCTCTTAGGTTTCTCTGGGAGTTAAAGATATGGTTTCTAACTTCTTCTTCCTTTTTCTTTTTTTTCCTTAATTTTTCTTCTCAAATTTTTTTTATGAGATTTTTTTTTTTTTTTTATTATTTTTTTTATTATGATTGTCTCAGCTTTTTTAAGGTTTTCTTGTTTTAGCTCCTTCTTGTTTGTCTTGCTTGCTTTTGTTGTTTTGCTTGTCCACCTCCTTGGACGCTTGCCTTGGACGCAGAGAGTCTTGTTTTTGTTTTTGGATTTTTGTTTCCATTGGGATTGCAGTGTGCCTGCAGTTTTGTGGGTAGAAGGCATTTGTGTTTGTGTAAGTGCTTTACCAATGTTTCCCACTGGGTTTTAAGAGACCACACTAGTTTTTTTGAAGTGTTAAATTTACGGCTTTAAGTTTTTTTTTTTTGTTTTTTTTTTTTCCTTTGGCGAGTTGAGGGATTCCAACGAGGACGGATTGGATGAGTTTATGATCTGATCTGAGGGGTATACTTGAAGTGTTTGACATTTTTGATCCCATTGATGGATGATTGATCAATGATTTTTTCTGACTTGTGTGGGGTGGTGACTTGTTGTTCCAGCATTTTTGAGTTTATGAACTCCAGGAATCTTGGGTTTTAGTTAGAGGGGCTTGAGTTTCCCAGTCTAGTAGTTTATAGTTAGTTGAAGTCACCTAGATGGATGTATTGTGGATGGTGTTTTATCATTTATGTTCCCTCCAAGAGGGAGAGTGAGGTGTGTGAGAGAGAGAGAGAGAACATGCTACAAAAATTGCAGAGCAGTGCAGAGCAGTCTTAATTGCATGGTTGATTGCCCGATGATATGTATCGTATGCTGCCCTTTGGAGGTGTGGGTGTGGGGTGTTTATGAATATGGACCCCCCCCCCTTCTGTGTGTTGTTTTTTTGGGGGGGGCGGGAACGTGATGATATGGTGAAACCTGTTAGTGCTGGGTGCTCTCTCAGAGCTTGAAAACAGGTTCTGTCTGTCACACAGACATCATCATCTCATATTGAGAGAAGCCTCTGTGTGTGTGCATCTTGAGATTGAGACTTCTGGCATTGAGCAGCATTACCCTTAGTTTTTATAAGTCAGACCTTCAAATTTATTCTAAGTACAGTGTCTGATGTTTGCCAAGACAGAACTCATCTATTTGAAATTACAGAGCTCAACCATCCACCACTTAAAAGCTATAATGGGTGGCTAGGAACAGAGCGCAGGTCATCTGACAAGTTTCTGTGGACTGAGTCCATTCATTAAGGGTGTGACTTTGTTTTTTGTTATAACTGCAATCTTTAGTTTTACTGTTATCATGAAGCTCCTAGTTTGCCAAGCAAGATCTCTTTCTTTGAAATTATAGCACCTTGCCATTCATCACCCTAAGGAATTCCAAGTCCTGCTTAAGGGGCGACATGTTGCCCACATAATTTTTTATGTTGTTAGTTTCCATTGCCTGCTGACCATCAACCCCTTCCTTGCCAATCTGATCATTGCTTCCTTATTGCCAAGAAGAGGACCACTTGAGAGCAGCCCACATAAATACAGTCATCATGAGTAGTTTGTTTTCAACTTAATTCCTACATTCTCCATGAGTAGCCATCTCACATGACATGCAATATGCTGCCTGTACTGGTCATCTTTCACTTCCAAAAGGGACAATGCCAGCAAGAAATCCCACTCCCTTCCCTCAAGCATGTGAAATCATTTCCATCATCTCAGCCTGAGAAATTGCATTCCCATATATGCTCACTGAGCACCCACTCCCTAGGAGATACAAACTGGCCACACCCTTTCACTCTTCTCCTTCCCTGACAGGCTTATTCACTAATGGAGCTCCTAATCAAATTCCAGCCACCTGAGTTGCAGCAAGTGTGGCATCCCTCTTCACCATAGAGCCAGATCATTGATTTCTTGAAAGTACTCTAATGGCTCAGTAAACTGAGATGGAGGTAAAGCATAATCGTACTCTCCTTCATACACCATGCAGACACTCAACAGTGGGCATTAGCTCAAGTTGCCATTCTAATCAGAAAATGGTGTCACTTTCATGAAGAACATCTAGGTAGCACATGAGTCATTCCTAGAATGTGATTGCTGAATTGTGCTGAACACAACGTGTAGCTGTGAAGTATCAAAAAAATGAAGAGTCTTATAGGTCTCCAGCATGCGCTTATGGTTACAAGCTTTCAAAGTCAGGCATTGGTAGTGGACTAAGTTTTAAGTCATGCACTAGTGGCAGTAAAAATAAAACTATTAACAGACATCCATTCACACAGGCCAAACTCACCTATGTGTCATAGAAAAAGGTATAAAACTAAATTGTTTTAGAAGTGCATCACTGGTTTTGTTCTAAATTTTGCAGATTTGATAAACTATCAGATAGACACTATTAGGAGAATGGGGCATTAAAATTTGGACATATATACATCCCTGAGAAGTTACATGCTACTCTGAAAAGTGTGGCAAACTGATTTCATCTAATTTCCTAAGAAAGTACATCCTTGCACTAGAATTCTCATTACAAACATCTAGCAATAAGAATATGTGTACCTGTATATGTAGATTGCACTGGCAACAACATAGACTACAGTATTAGGATAACCTATCTCTGCTTACACCTGCCACAAAATATGGGAAGATAATGACCTGTCTAATGCAGTGGGATAGTCAGCACATTGAGGTTATGCCTTCAAAGTTGTATCTATCCATATTGCTTGGATGTGTCTATGCCAACAGCATTTACCTATGTGTCCACTAATGGTGACAGCAGGGATGACTGCTTCACTCTATCCATACCTGTAGATTCTAACAAAGTGAGTAAGCCATGTGAGGAGTGGATGTGTGAAAAATATTCTTCTTGTATGTTTTCTCATATCTGTCCATACACATACTCACATAGCTGTTGCTTTGCATCCAGCATGGTATAACTAGGTTACCCCTTTGTCTGTAACTATCATCCTACTAATTCCAGCAGTAGGCAGTCTGTAAATCTGTCATGTTTTCAAAGGCATCTAAGCATGTGTAGGGAATGCAGAAGACTACAGAGGATGGACAGTTTCAGCCTTGCTGAAAATTATGTCCTGTAGTATGCACCCAGGATATATGGCTAGCTCTTGCTGATGACCAAAATTTATGGGATTGCATTTGTCATATGATAGTCAATTACATAAATATCATGGGTGCCACAACTGCACTGTACAGCTATACTGTATCTGTGCCTTTAACTTTCAGTGCTATGCCAAGGCAAAAGGACAATCCATAACAGCTGAAGTGGCTAAAACCTTGCTCTCATAGGTGCAGTCTGAAAGTAGATAGCTAACAGTGCCAGAGACATTTCTGATGCCCCTACAGGGGCATGATTATCCCTGGGGGAATGACCCCTGCCATGCGTATGGACCCACCCCTGTGGGTTCAACAGATTTCTGTATACCAGCATTGAGTATAGCGAGATCATAATCTGACTGCAGCATAGGTTTCTTACATTTTGATATGGGAACATCAATTATCCAGGCATATGAAATCAGTAATGATTGTGTGATGCATCTTGCATAGATGTCATTAGTGTGCAAGCCACAGGCACACAGTTTTAACACAGACATTCATTCTTACTCAAGTATGCATCATTTTGCACAATCACATGACAGAGTATTGCTACAGTGATACTTGTAGAAGCTGGAACAGGATAACTGGCTGATATTGGCACTTGTATAGGGGATGATGATGATGATGACAAGGCACAGATAGCTGTACCAAGAGTCTGATGATAAATTGCACTGTCTGTATCCCTAATGGGTGTGCATCCAACCACAGTCCAGATGAGGCTGTATTGTCTGTGTGTTCATCATCCTACTTGTGGAAGGGGGGCCACATAGATCAGACTGCTAGCATATACACACAGAAATTGTGGAAGCAAAGGGGTGCACTGTATCTGATGTTGGCATGCCCACCATTTTGAAGCCTTGCATGGCTACCTGATTCCATCACATGTTTCCATTGGTCCCACACATGCAGAAAACAACATTCAACATCAGATAGGCCAGAATGAAATCTAAGTACAATCTGCTGCAACCCTGACTAGAACAGACACAATTACTATGCTTCATAGAATGACTGATGATTGGCCTTATGAGGTGCATGATGACACAAAAAACATCCATCTCCACCTCCATGTGGGGAAGAGACAGTGCCACGATTACAGATCCCACTACTGCCATAGTTTAAGGTTATAGTAGAGTACATAAACCAAATAAATCACAACGCTGTGGATAAGCACTCAAAAATAACCAAACAAACAAGCAAAAGAGTGCTAGAGTAAAAGCTGAACTCGAACGAGGTATATGCAATTCTTTTATTTAATCCACACCATGCAGCAGATACACCAGGATACATAGTCCTCATCTGTGATTGAAAGTGTGTGAATATTTGCCACCCCTAATCTTATGAGGCATAACAGCTGACGACCATTAACAGGACACCTCTTGAATGGACTACTTTCAAGTCATTGTCCCACAGTCCTCACCATCCCAGCAATACATGACCTCAAGTTAATTTGCAGCAAGCCAGCAGAGACATCACAGGTCACTGTTACATACTGGCAGCACTACTCCACTGCTGGAGAAAATTGCCTTTGCACAAAGTATCCCCACTTCAATATCCTGTCTCTTTCTGTTATGCTATACTCCTGCCCCATGTATGTCTAATCAGATGTATCATTATCTTCCTAGTCAGTTGTGCATATGATGACATGACAGCTGTCACTCAGTTCACCCTCCTCCTGTGTGATGTACAGAAGAACGAGACTGTCTTTTGTAGTGTGGCTAGACCATATTGTGCATAGTTTAATACTAACACTGCATTCATCACTTTTCCTTTTTGTGTTACCATGCTGTCATTGTTTGCTTATAACGAATCACAGGTATGGACTACAGATCACTTCTTCAGTCCCTTGGGCCATTTACTTTGTCTATCACTGGCACTGCCTGGTGGGTGTTTTGTAGCTGCTACTTGCTGCTGTTGCACCATTCTCAGATCAGACAATGGCATTGATGCATCTTCCCTGCTTACAATATGCGTGTGTGTGTGTGTGTGTGTGTGTGTGTGTGTGTGTGTGTGTGTGTGTGTGTGTGTGTGTGTGTGTGTGTGTTTGTTTGGTTCTGCTTGTGTGTATACTCATGTATGCAAGCAGTTAATTTGTGAATGGGCAGGTACATTTATGAGGGCTCAGTCATGATGGTCAGGCATTCCTTTAACATGACATTATACTTATTACAGTGCACATGTGGTACATGCTTACACAAAAACAAAGACGATAAAAATACCCTATAAAATATTTGTGTACATCAGAGTTAAGAAAATTGTATTTGCCTTGTTTGAAAATATGAACGAAAAATACAGTGGGAGGAAACTATGATTCCTTACTGAAAATAAAATAACTCTGTTGGCAATTTTAACTGAATTCTGAACACATATGAATTATACGTACTCTGATTGTTACGCCTATTAAACAGTACTTTTTTGTTACTGAAAGGGGTTTTACTCACTTAAATATCTGCAAAGATTTTATCAAATGATCATATCATATGACCTTGTAACATTTCATTGTTGAGATAAAGGAACTTAACACGAGTCTTTTAATACAGGTATGGAGTACAGTTACTTTTAAGAAGTTTCTTTGTTGTTGTTTTTAATTCATAATAGTAGTCTGTATAGACTGGGTACCTGAACTGCCTAAAGTGAACTCATGTACTCTTGCAATCATTTCTTTCCTTAACTGATTTGCACTATCTGTTTATCTTCTTTATTCAGTAAACATTGCATGCTATTTATCACTTCTTTAAAAGGAAAAAAAGCTGAACTGATTTCCTCATGATGGCCTCTGCTCCATTTTACCTTTCTTAGTAACTTCTTCAATTGTTCAAATTTCAGTGTCATTTTCAGAATACTTTTGAATATCTTTCGGTGTCTTTCTTTGGTAATATGATATTACTAGGCTATGAAGACTGAATGACTCAGCTTTTCAGTTACATGTGTCTCAGTTAAAACTTAATACTTTAACCTCATGGGCATTTCTATGTAAATGCAACAGCACTCTTTCCAACTTTACTATGCACTGAGTAGTGACATCTTGCATATTTATTTCTTGCACTGTCTTATCATCCCTTTCCACTGGTATTTATTTCTCATTATTATATTCCCTATCCATTTCAAAGGCAGCTTGCTGCATCTGTGCATGTTTCCTTACTGTTCAGAAATTAATAAGCCACATACAATGACTTCCATTGTGGATTAGATTTACTTGCAATGTCTTTGGCATGTTAACACCAAAATATTCCGGAATAAAAACTCTTGTTTTTGAATGATCTTGTTTTTATATTCTTTACTATACTAACAAAGCAGAGGTTGTTTCAATAATTTACTGAATGGCAGACATTTGAGGAAACTTCAAAAATTGCTATATACATTTCATAAGTACTAATCTATCATCTGGTGAAGGCATATGAGTCAATGCCTCTGATTTTTTGTTCTGATCCCTTTGAAGTCAAAACATTCCACATTAATCTCAGTTGTGTAACTGATTTTAGACTACCTCTTCTTCAGCTTGTGATTGTACTATCTCATTTTACTCAATAACTAAATTAGCATTTTGGCATGCTTGCACTCAGTACTGGTATATTATCCATGTTGCTATGAAGGCCTTCTAGCCCATCAGTCATCTGTGCAATAACTCCTTGAAACAAATATCACAGGAAGTCTGAAGAATTTAAATCTTCATGAGTTAAGTTAAATGTTCACAGCACTGAACGACTTTCCTCAAGATTAATCAACCAACTTCAAGTTCATAGGTGGATACTAAACTAGCTGTACTTGTGGGCCACTTTAGGTCTAATCAATTTCCTCTTTCAGAGGTGAAAATCAAACCCTGTACCTTATGACTGCGAGATAAATGCCTTAATGATTACAACAACCCAAAAATTCAAGTTAAGTCCATACTGTCCTGGAGTGATATCTCCATTGTGCCTCTTCACAACTGTATTTAAATACGTTTATGGGTGATTATGAGGCTAATGATCCCAGGGTACCTTTTTAACCCTAGCCATGCTTCACAGTAATCATAACCTGAACCTTGTAACTTTTAGGTAAGCACCTTAACAATCATGCCAACCCCAAAGACTTTATTGTTAGCATAAACCACAAAAGGTTGTTTTACAGTTGGCATAGCAGGCACCACTTCTTCTCGTGTAATAATGTGGCCTTTTATGGTTTTATTAAAGTTTTGAGTGTGTGTGTGTGTGTGTGTGTGTGTGTGTGTGTGTGTGTGTGTGTGTGTGTGTGTGTGTGTGTGTGTGTGTGTGAATTGTGTATTTCTGTATTTGTGTTTATATATATATATATATATATATATATATATATATATATATATATATATTTATTTACTTATTTATACACACATTTGTGTGTGTAAAAAAAATAAAAATAAATATATATATATATATATATATATATATATATATATATATATATATACATATATACACACATATGTCTACATTAATGACTGCACCTCTAAGGACTCCCTCTGTCAAACTTATTAAATACGCGGATGATAAAACTATCATCAGGCTCATCAGGAATGGTGGTGAGTCTGCATACAGATGGGAAGTTGAGCAATTAGCCCTTTGGTGAAGTTATAATGATCTGGAGCTTAACACTCTTAAAACTGTAGAGATGACAGTGGACTTTAGGAGTGGTACTACAATATTATCCCTCCCTCTTTATATTTAATACTGCTCTGTCAGTTGTGGAATCCTTCAAGTTTTTGGGATCTATAATCTCCTGCGACTTGAAGTAAGAGACCAATGTAGGGTCCATCATAAAAAAGGCACAACACCGAATGTACTTTCTGCGATAGCTGAGGAAACTGAACCTCCCCCAGGAAGTCAAAGTCAAAGAAATCTTTGTCATTCAGAACTACACAGCAATGCAGCTAAATGAAATAACAATGCTTCGTTCTCAATGTGCGAAACAGTTTCACATGCAGACAAAGAAAAATTGATAAAATATCACAGTAAAAATTTAATAAATAGCAATTAGTAAGTATAAAGTAGGACAGCAGTAACCCACACCCCTCCCAGAACAGGAGACAAGGAAGACAAGGAACAATATGAAGGTAATATTCTCAAAGTGAAAATGAAACAATAGCAGCATTTCTATGATTAGAGTGAATTATTGCACAGTTGGTATATTGAACTTAACAGTCCTTCAGTGTGGTAGGTGAGCTACCTTAGTATTGCACTTGGTTATTGCACATCCAGAAAATAAGCCACTTGATAGGCTAGTTATGTAACAGAAGTGGTTGAGTGTTTCGACAGACTCATGGTTAATTTTTCCCAAAAGTTCAACAGTCTAATGGAGAGCAGAAAGAAACTGTTATTTAGTCTGGTGGTCTTACAATACAGGCTTCTATATCTCCTGCCTGAGGAGAGGCGAGTGTACAGATCGTTGGCAGGATACGCTCGATCACTGGAAATCTTTTTGGCCCTGTCAATGTGCCAGCATTTGTGTAGATCTTCCAGAGGTGTAAGGGAGGTGTCAATGATTCTTTTGCTGACTTTACAACTCTCTTGAGAGCCTTCCAGTCCTGACTGTTACAGCTCCCATAACAGACTGCAATACTGTTGGTCAGGACACTTTCAATGGTGCCCCTTTAAAAGGTCTGAAGTATGGAGCTTGGTAATTTTGCCTTACTAACTTTCCTTAGAAAGTGCAAGAGTTGCTGATTTTTTTTTTTACTTTGCTGGATACATGGAGTTACCAGGATAAGTTTCCCATGTTATGAACACCCAAGAACTTTGTACTCTTGACCCTTTCCACTGTCATCCTTTTCATCACTAGTGCTTTGTGTGGTACTTGAGATCTTCTGAAATCAACACTCAACTCCTTTGTCTTGCTGACATTCAGTGCTGGCTTGTTGTCACACCAGAACTGTAGTTGATCAATCTCATTCCTGTAGGCCTCCTCCTCTCCTTCTTTGAACAGGCCTATAACAGTGGTTTCATCCTCGAATATGATGATCCTATTCATCTCATGTCTGTCCATGCAGTCATGTGTCAGCAAAGTGAAAAGGAGAGGGCTTAAGACACACCCCTGCAGTAAACCTGTGTTCAGGATGATACTTCCAGAGCTGTAATCTTCCACACGAACCTTTTGAGGCCTTTCAGTAAGTAAGCTCAAAATTGAATTGCATAAATGCAAGTCTATGCCCAGTTGAAGTAGCTTCGATATCAGATTCTGAGGGATGAGAGTGTTGAAGGCAGAACTGAAATCGATGAACAGCAGTCTTGCATAGCAGTCTTTGCCTTCTAAGTAGTTCAGTACAGTGTTTCATGGAGAGCTAGTGAGATGGCATCCCCTGTACTGCAGTTTGTCCTGTAAGCAAATTGCAGTGTGTTCAGTGTACTGCAGTTTGTCCTGTAAGCAAACTGCAGTGTGTTTAGTGTCACACGTAAGATTTAGGCTATATGATCCTTGACCAGCCTCTCCAGGCACTCCATTACCATCAAGGTTAAAGCAACAGTTCGGTAGTCATTCAAAGTTGTTGACTGTGGTTTCTTGGATAGAGGAATGATAGTAATTTCCTTGAAGCATTTCTGAACACTGGCTAGATGGAGTGAGGTGTTTGTCAGTGAGTACTGGAGCTAGTTCCATCACACATTGCCTTAGTTCCCTGCTCAGGATGTTGTCAGGGCCAGCTGCTTTCCTCTGGTTCACACAGTTTATGTTCTGGTGACACTGATTGTATTGAAGCTCAATACCGCCCCATCATTGTCTTCAGGGATTTTCCATGCTGCTGTTTTGTTGTAGGCATCAAACTTACTGAAGAAGTTGCTCAGTTGGTTCAGAAACTCAATGCTATCTTCACATGAAGCTGATGTAGACTTGTAGTTGGTGATGGTTTTCATAGCCTGGTCCCTGAAGTGACTTTGGATTTTTCTGCCATATGATCTTTTCACCTCTTTGATACCTTTGTTCAGTTTGGCTCTGGCCACACTTAAAGCTTCCATATCTTGGGATTTGAAAGCTGCATTTCTTACTTTCAAGAGCTGGTACACTTCACTAGTTAGCCAAGGTTTTTCATTTGCCAATACAGTGCTGAGTTTGGTGTATGTTATATCCTCCACACACTTAGAAATGTAAGCTGTGACCGACTCAGTGTATGTGTCCAAATCAAAATGGTTGTTTGTCACAGTAGTCTCTCTAAACTCTGACCAGTCTGTACAGTTGAAGCAGTCTTGTAGAGCTGTGATTGCTCCCTCAGGCCAAACTGTTGTTTCAGTTCTGTGCAGCAGTCATTGGGTCTGCTCTCAGCTCATCCATAATGATGTGATTTGGATCTCTTGTCTAATCATGACAAAAATAGTTTAAATCAAATAGTCAGGTCTGCCAAAAATATAATTGGTACTAGTTTGCCCAGGACCTATACTATTCCAAAGTAATGAAAAGGGCAGGGGAAATCATCACCAACCCTTCGCATCCAGGCAACCATCTTTTTGAACTATTACCATTAGCCAAGCATTGTAGATTAATATGCACCAAAACAAGCAGATATAAGAAGAGTTTTATCACAGGCCATAAAGTTCATAAACAGTTAACTCAACTTATTAGGCTGGGGTATTCTTTTTCCTAAGCCTCTGAGGATTCTGCAGTATTGTTTACATATTGTTAATGCTTGTTTCTTTCAGAGTTTATTTCAGTATCTCTTGCACTGAGTTGCACTTTGTACCTAGCACGTACATGTATATGTTTATTTATAAAAAATAATAAAGCACGAAGACCAGTACACAGGGACAGATTACACTTTAATATGAGGGCTTTCGTCGCCGTAAAACCATCTGACTTCTTCAGATTAGCTGAACATAAAACATCACTTCCTTTTATACAAAAAACATCGCTTTCATTTATACAAAATCAGTCACATGATCCCTGAATAATGCATTTTTTAAAAGCTTTGCATTCAAATTAAATAAAATAAATCCACTACAACACCACGGTACCTTCTTCATTACAATCAGGAATATTTGTGCAACATAGAATAAATAATATAAATAAAGTGCAATATGCAAGTTTGGCCATAGCCTGTTCATTTACACAAAACCCTATTAAATACCACTTATTTCAGAATTTCTTCAAATATGAAAATCTGCCTTTAATTTTAGTAAGCTAGAAACAGAAGCCATATCAATGAGTCCAGGTGGGTGTGTGACATCACATCTCAGTTGCCACACTAGCTCCTTGTATTCAAGGAACAATGGGGTGTGTGTCCCCTCCCCTGGTTCACTACTTGTTCCAATGCACTGAATTTAAAGTGGTGGTTGGGAAATTCATGGATATGTTTTGTTAAGGCATTATTCATGTTGCCTTTTCATATGTCATATAGGTGTTGGTAAATGCGTTTATTAAAGGAGTTAATGGTCTTCCCTATATAAAAATTGTTGCATTGTTGGCAAATAGCAACATAAATCAAGCTCTTGGTTAAACAATTAAGACGCTGTTGTAAAGTCATTTTACCATACCCTTTGATGTAAACAGTGTTGTTTTCCAAAATATAGGGACATTGGGCACAATGCCCACATTTTTTCATGTGCCCTTTTGTTTTAACAACATCCCTCTTTCCAACAGGTTTTTTTATACTCAGAACTTTTTTGTATATTATCATAGGTTTCTCCCCTAGTTTTTAAAGATTTTCTTCATCACTACTGAAAATTATCCAGTTGTTCATAAATACCTATCTAATGCTTTCAAAACAGGGGTTATATGATAATATCATGGCATTAGTAAAGGGTTTAACCACATTCCCAGTGTTTTCACTCATCATTGCTGTTGTTCTCATTTCCACAAGTGCTGCACTCAATAGGGGATAGAAATGCCTCTTTTGTCTCTTTATCGTGACTTTATCTAGTACAGGTTCTATAAAATGACTAGGGTAGCCTCTGTTTAACAACATACTTTTTAAGATTTCCATCTCATTTAGGAACACCCTATCATCACTGACCATTCTATCTAATCTGACAGCCTGCCCCATGACTAGAGATCTTTTTTGATGCCTAGGATGGCAGTTGTCGAAATGCAGTCGAGCATTAGAATAAGTTGGCTTTCTGTATAACCCCAAGGTAAAAGTCTCATTCTCTCTGTCCTTGCAAATGGTAATGTCCAAAATGTTGATCATGTCACTACTAGTAGTCATGGTAAATTGTAGGAATTGTGTACTTGTTTTTAAAATAGTGAAGAATTCACCTAACTGCGCCTCAGAGCCTTCCCAAACTATTACTATATCATCCAGGAAGTGCCGATAGAGCCTACAGTATTTAAACAGTTCTGATTTAAAGACAATAGTAGTCTCCCATTGAGCCAACACACTACTGGCAAATAGGGGGGAACAAACCACCCCCATTGCTACACCCATTTTCTGCTTAAACAATTGATTTTCAAAAATAATGAAATTACCATTCAAAATAAGTTCCATCAGAGTCCTGAACATCAAAATTCTTGAATGACTGAGCTTAGTATTGGTACATAA
The DNA here is from genome assembly GCF_019279795.1 of Protopterus annectens. Lineage (NCBI taxonomy): Eukaryota > Metazoa > Chordata > Ceratodontiformes > Protopteridae > Protopterus > Protopterus annectens. The sequence goes on along the minus strand of NC_056733.1, from coordinate 451,069,598 downwards.
AAAATCATAAAACATTGTGGTGCCTTGTTCATGGGGGATTACTGTAAATAAATCTTTGACATTGACTGTAACCAAAATTAAGTGATCTGAATAGTATTCCTTGTGTATTTTCTTTAGACAATCCCAAGAGTCCTTGAGTATGTGTGGAAAAAGGTCTAAAGTTGCTTTTAGGTTGTAATCAATGAATTTAGCCAGTGTAAAAGTTTTAGATGCCTTAGCATCAAAAACTGGTCTCATTGGGGGGGTCACTGATGCATTTATGCATCTTGGGTATCCCAAAAATAGTTGGTGTACGGGGACTTTGCTGTGTGAGGAACTGGGATTCGGTGATAATATTCTGGTTGTCAAGTAACAAATCATTTAATATAATATCAATATTGCAGTAAGCAATATTCAATTCATTCACCGATATCTCCTCATAGGTGTCATTGTACAGCATTGTCAACATTTTGTCCACATAGGCACGTTGGTCCATTACCACCAAGCCCCCACCCTTGTCAGGTTTTATGATTCCTATGCATTTATTGGCCCCAATATCTGCAAATAAGTTTTCTTCTTCATTTGTCATGTTGGATGCAAAATTCCCTCTCTTGTTTTTATATATCTAATTTGACTTGCACAGAGGGTTTCAAACACATATAAAAGGGGGTGTAAAGGTAGATTAAACACACTAGTCTTTTTATATCCAACAGTGTTATCTGTTTGGTTTTTACAGTCAAAGAAAAATCTAAAATTCAGTTTTCTGACATATAATTTTAAGTCAAGTAAGGCACTCCCAATTTTAGGCATTCTGGTAGGAACAAAAGTATGGTCTTGTTGAAACAGATTAGCCCATTGTTTTGTTACACAAGCATCACTAAAATTGTATATCTTAAAAATCACCACAGTTATTTGCTACTATATTGCATACATTTTCCTCATCAAACCCTTCCTCTGTTACCACTGTGTCCTTCCTCCTTTCCCCCTCCCGTGGAATATTCTCCCCCAGTGGGAGTAAGAATTCAAGGAGATTAAATTGTTCATCCACCCCATGTTGTAATTTTGCTGTCTCTGATTCTGAATACGTTCTGACCTCCGAAGAGGTACTTCTAAAGGGGCTTGTTCAGCGTTGTCATAAGCATCATTATTGTTGTAATTCAATAAAGGCATTTCATATACATCATCATAGTTCACCTCTTGAGGTGTCATGTGCTTGTTGTTAGAAATAGGTAATGGATAAACCCTCCCCCCTTTATATTCAATTCTATCCCTGTTCAGCTTTTTAGCTTTTCTTGGATTTTATAGCTGCCACAACCTTGTCAACATTAACAAAAACAGCCCTGTATTCATTTGATTTTAAATCAAAACATAAATAATTCTTAATATGGTCATTCAAATGGTCAATGTTGACTTTTAAACAATTTATTTTCCTGTCATTGCCGCTCACCAAAAGTTCTAAAAGCTCACAACCATGGAGATTAAACATTGTTAATAGTTCTTTATACAATTCAGAGCCATTTACAGTAAAAATAGCGGCATCTTGACATACACTCTGGGTTATCACATTATGAAAACTGTCTAAAATGAAAACTGGGCCGTAGTCACAGAAAACCCTTATCTGATTAACATCTTAAGCAAAGCCCCATCCTTTGTTTACAGGAAGGCAAGGAGCATTAGAAGTTCTGTTGAATTTAAACCTATATTATATGTGAGAAACACTAAAAGATCTGAAACTAATTGTACATTCTGTATATATATATATATATATATATATATATATATATATATATATATATATATATATATATATATATATATACATAGGTTCACTTTATAATCCCAAAATCCTGAAATATCGAATTTCAGAATCTCGAGATCATAAACCCCAAACCTTAAAATCCCAAAACCCCAGAAGTGTGAATTTCAGAATCACGACTCCTACACTAACCATACACCACACATACACATACACACACCTTCCACCCACACACAACCCACAAACCTACACTACATACAAGCATGTGGGCAAGCCCCCCTCCACCACACATGTGGGGGGGCTATGCCCCCACCCCCCCTACTTAAACATACTAACTCCAAGGTTGTACTACACAGACAAACACACAAAAACATCACCATACAAGCTACATTCCCCTCGAACAAACACATAACAGTAACAAAACACACTGACACACACTAAAGCCCCTAACCAAAACCCTTGAAAATAAATACTTACCTGAACTTCCAGCTATCCATTCACACAGCGCAACACCAGAAGTGCTACTTCAACATCTCCGCACTTTGGGATTTTGAAATTCGTGCTTCTGGGGTTTTGGAGTTTTGAGCTTTCGGCTTTATAATATGTAGATAGATAGATAGATAGATAGATAGATAGATAGATAGATAGATAGATAGATAGATAGATAAATATACGCATATATACAGCAAGGTGAAAAGGTGAAAGTTTTTATTGCCCTTATTTAAAGAAAATCATTAAGATCAGTGCAGGGGGTGACTGTAACACTACAGAAGTAATTTACACAGCAGACTGCAACAGATATAATGCAGTTTATGTGGGCAAGACTATAAATAAACTTAAGTGTAGGATTTCCTGTCATTGGGAAGAAATCCACTCTGGTTGAAAAAACAATGCACTAGCCAAACACCTTTCTCTGCATATGAGACACATAGGTTTTAAGTTACAGATACTAGATTGAATAGACATTGGTGATCTTGAAGGTGATAAGAATATAGAGTGATTAACTAGACATACAGAAATTGAAAAACTTCCACACAGTGCAGTTTTTTACACTGTTTTGTTTTGGACCCACTATACCTGTAAAGTGGGTTGTTTGAGACTTAAGGGATACCATAGAGATTACGGGTTTTCATTGCAAAAAGTTTGCTACAAAATGGTACCTGATCTTTGTTTTGTAGGTATTATTTTATTGAAATTTGAACAATAATTGTAGGTGAGTATAGTATAATTTAGTAGCAAGGTCAGGAATGTATACATGTGTTAGCACAGTGACTTCCACTGTTTGTGATATCTACCTGGCTAACCTCTACAGCAGTAGTATGGCACTATAATAGTTTTAAGTATTTCTTCTTGTTCACAGTGAATTATTATTGTTGACGCTGTGATCTATTACGCAGTTACACATCCTGTTCTCTGAAATTACAGAACTAGTATACATTGTTGTTATTTTCTTAATATTTTGTGTGGGGTAGTACCAACATGTGTATAGTCATGAGGAACATTACCTTTTAAACTGTTGTTTGTATGATGGAAGCATGCATTCATAAATACTTGCATTCACAGGAATCTTGTAAGTGCATGTGTATCTTTATTATATATTTCATTTTGTGTCTGCTTTCTGTTTCATCTCATACAGGGATATAGCACCAAAGAAAAAATCTGTACCCCATAAGACACAATTCACTGATGCAGAAAATGGGGTCGTTATCCAGGTCTTACATCACCATAGAACTTTTATCATAGGGAGAGGGAGAGGGAGAGGTGACCAGTCTGCCAAAGAGTAATATGTCACCAGGTAGTCAAGGAAATCAGTGCTGTCAGAGAGCATGGAAGAAGTTACTCCCAGGTATGACACTGGAAAATTAATATGATAACCTCTACCCACCATAGGGAAGCTGCAGTTGCCCAGGAACAGGTGGCTATAGGAGGTGCTCCTCCTACTAAACCACCACTAACTGAAACAGAGAAGCTCCTGTTCACTGTCAGAAATGCAAATAGTTCAGCAGAGGGTTCACAAAAAATTCTTGATGTTGATGCTGATGTAGACATCAGACCCAGAGTGTCTCAAGCAGAACTTCCAAATATGCAAAGTACATGTGTCATTGTTATATCTTTATATTCATTTATCTTATTTGTCTAATACATGTAGAGCCGGTAATAAGTGTTTGTCAAATGACACAATACTAGAGAGACAGAGGAGGGTGTTGGGGGGATTCAGCTGGTCAGTATATTTTTGTATGAGAACATTCTTAATCTGCACATGTAAAGGGGATTGTTCTCTGTTTTTTGTTTCATTTGCATTGTAATGTGTATCAGCTTTCTTTCCTTATTACATACGGGAACATCTGTATTGCAGGCTGTAAGACCACCTGCACATGGTAAGCACACATTTGATTATTATTATTATTATTACTGTATAACTGTATATAAGGTAGATTCAAGTCTAAGGGAGAGTAAAATTTGTGTTGCCTTAGCATCTATTATGTTTTAACATATTTTCATATAGGAAAAGATTTTGATCAATTTTATTCTCCATTTTTTTGTCTGTTGTGTTTAATGCTTGTTATCATACTTGATCCTGACAGTGGCACTCTGGAACATCTACCAGCTGATGTCAGAGTATCAGTAAATGATGGTGGCAATAAAAAGGCACCATCACTGGGTGCAGAGTGCCAGTCTGATACTGGGGCTGTGGCTCCTACATCCCCTGCCCATATTTTGAACACAGCCAGTAGGTCTATGCATACCCATGACACAGAGACCTCTGACAGACTGAAGGTGGCACAATTGATCATGGTAGTGTAGTTATTCCAGTTGCAGAGCTGGTTGCTTCTTCCCATAGCCATCATAAGGGTGAGGTGCCACACAGGAGGGATGCTAGAGGTTCTCAGAAGAGGCCTGCTGTTCACCCTTCTGCTGATGCTAGTGTGTCATTAGGTGCTGCCAGATCTATGTGTAGGTCAGTAATGGAGGCACAGGCACATTTCACCATGGCCTCAGAAAATATACTGCGAGTACTAAATGTTGTGCATTCTAGCGTGCATGACTCCCTGAACCATGTGAGTGACTCCTTGGACAGTATGAATGACACACTACATTTGGCAGTGTCTGTTGAGAAATGTTTACTGGGAGAGGGTGGGCATCCATGTGGCTAGAGAGGTGCTACATCATCTTGTGTTAGCAGACATGGCTAAGCAAGATCCTGCTGCAGTACTGACACCACTTCTTCTACTCCATCAGTGATTGCAGACCACACACCGGATGTGGTAGGCCATGGGTTTGTGGTCCTGTAGTTGTGAGAAGAGCTCATTCAGCAGACATTACTCATGTTCAGGTAGCACTTTGACTTCTAGCCAGGGCCACAGAATTAGCAGTGCAACTCCTTGCTGATGCAATTTTTGGGTTTCTCTACCATACATGTGTCACATCTGTATGAGATGCCAGGATGTAGTGCTAGCACAGTGCTTGACTGTGTTCGTGCAGACACACACACACACACACACACACACACACACACACACACACACACACACACACACACACACACACACTGAAAAAAAAAATCACTTTCCCGTAACAACTAACACACGTGCAAGCTATCTAAACAGTACAATTGAGTGTTATACCTCTGTTGTTCCTGGCCCTGAACACTGTATACTCTGACAGATGCATGTGTTTCTTTTATGCACACAATCAGATTATGTTGTCAGCCTTGCCCTCTTAACCCCACCCTGAGCAAATGATGGTGATTGTGCCCTGTGTATTGCATATTTCTTTGTCACTTAGGGTTGCATATATGTGTGATGCAGATTGGTTAGCAATGCTTGCTTACTCAAAGCTTCATTTCATCAATATGTATTGCTGAATAAAAATTTCTGATTTCTTGTTCCTACTCAGTTGAGAAGGCTTGCATATATAATTGTTGAACCCATTGTATTTCAGTTGCTACTTTAAGTAAAGTAGTGGAACCAGTATGTACCTTATTTTTGCTTCTTGATATAGCCATGCAAATATGGGTATAATTGACCTGTTCCATGTTTTATAGACAGTAGACAACTGAAATGCTTGATGTACACTATTGCTTAGAATAAGTATCTACATATTGCATAAATCAGACATAGGAGATATTACTGACATAAATATATACCTCAGACAAATGGACAGCTTAGGGGTTATATACATGATATAGTCATGCAAATATGGGTATAATTGACCTGTTCCATGTTTTATAGACAGTAGACAACTGAAATGCTTGATGTACACTATTGCTTAGAATAAGTATCTGCATATTGCATAAATCAGACATAGGAGATATTACTGACATAAATATATACCTCAGACAAATGGACAGCTTAGGGGTTATATACATATTTCCATAAGAGAGTACACTGTTATGTAAACTTCTTATTTTCATTACAGGTTTCACAGTCACCTTGTCACTACTGCAGGCAACAGCTGTCCTTAGGTGGCTGTCTCTATCTCATGCTATCAGAACACAGCCATTACACAGTAAAGTAAATGCTGTGGAGTTTGACAGGCAATAGCCTCACCTCAGGCTTCATGCCCACTGAGTGGCGCACAGCTACAGTTGTCCCACTCCACAAAAGGGGATTCACCTTGGATCCCGGGAACTACCATCCCATCAGTCTGACGAGCCTGATCTGCAAGGGCATTGAATGCATTATCATGGAGCTTATAAACAAAGACATTGGCAATCTTCAAACACTGGACCCCACCCAGTTTGGGTTCATGAAGGGCCGATCATGTCTCCTGAATCTGATTGACTTCTTAGAATCAGTCTCCAGAGCTGTCGACGAGGGTAAGGAGGTCCAAAAAGTCTATCTGGACCTCGGCAAGGCCTTTGACACCATCTCCCACTCTGGAATCATAGATAAACGTACTAAGCTGGGCATAAATCCCTACGTCACTTGATGGGTTACCAACTGGTTTATTGACAGAACCCACACTGTAAAAAAAGTAGCTGACTCCAAATCCAGCTCCAGACAGGTGACAAATGGAGTACCTCAGGGTTCAGTCCTGAGAATGCTCTTGTTTAGCATCTACTTCTGTGAAGTACAGGCCAACACTAAGGGACTCTAGCTAACAAAGTCTGCAGATGACTGCAAACTGTGAGCCATTATTGAATCCCCAAATTATGTGTATATTCTACAAAAGGGCCTTACAGAAACAGATGCTTGGTGCCAAAGCAATGGACCCAAACTTAATGCCAAGAAATGTATAGTTACCCCCTTTGGGAAAAAACATGTACCCATGAATTACCACATAGGTGGCAGTACACTAAATACTGAAAGTGTGATGAGAGACTTAGGGACACAGGTGGACAGTGGTCTCACCTTCGATAACCACATCGCCACAACAGTCAGGAAATCCTTCTATGTGGCACACCTCATCACTAAGGACTTTTCATCCAGAATAAAGGAGGTCATTGTCCCACTGTACTCATCCCTCATTAGACCCATTATAGAGTACAACACCCTGTTTGGTATGTACCTTACAAGAAATCTGTAACAGCTGGAAAGGCCACAGAAATACCTCCTTAAAAGAATCACAGGCCTAAAGCAGATGCCCTATGATGACCATCTAAAAAAGCTCCAGTTATACTCTGTGGCATATCATCTACTCAGAGGTGATCTCTGCTTAACATACAAGGCCATGTCAAACCCTGAGCTGTTGGACATGCTCCACTTAAAGAAATCCCAATCCCTCAGAGCCACATGCACCAGGGATCTAAACCTTGTCATCACAATGAACAAAACATGCTGGAGGGATAGGTTCCTGACCCAGAGACTACCCATACTCTGGAATAGACTGCCCATACATGTCAAGCAGAGTGTCTCCTTGGCCCTTTTCAAAAGGAACCTTGACAATTGGATGGGAGATAGGAAATTCACCTCAGGGATCATGTCAGTTGCCCTGCTAGACAGGGGTCCAGGGAAGTAAATATTGTGGGACGAAATATCCAGGGAATTGTTATGGCTAGGCTTGTATAGGCCCTAGGTCTGATAGCCTAGTACCAACCTATGAACCTATAGTTTTCCTATATGTGTATGTGTGTGGAATCCTAGGCTTTGACTTAGTGACTGTATGTGCTATAATTTTCCTCTTAGCCAGAGCCAGGGCATACTTTGCATGCCTCCATCTACAAGCACTATCTGCAGCTGGTGTTTCTCCCTTAGAATTCTCATCTGTATCTGTAAATGTTGCTGATGATGTTACTCGCCCTGCTTTTGGTCCTTGAAGCTGTGGTCCTGCCTATTGCTGTCCTTGTTGAAGCAGATAATTGTATTGTGTAGCATGGCACAGACTGTAATTATTTTGGCAGAGGTGTGTGGGTCATACTACAGAGCACCTCCTGATGTGTCTAGACACCAGAACCTTAATTTATACAATCCAAACACTCATTATGGGATATTCCTTGTTTGAGCACGGGCCTCATTATATCCTTGCTTAGTGAGGTTGTGTGGGTTTCTCGGGGGTGTCATAAACCAGGGATCCAGTGCATTACCTGCATCCTCCACTAGATGCCCTTGAGGAATGTCACCACTTGCAAACCCTGTGTACAGCTCACAGGTGTGCCACATGTGTGAGTCATGGAAACTGCATGGGTTACCTACACAGGCATTATAGATGATCCCCTGAGCATTACAGACAACCTGACAGTTTATAGTGTGTAACCTTTTCTGTTTATGTACCTCCTTCCCTATTCACTCGGTGGGCTTTTATTTCTATGTGTCTGCATTTTATAGCCCACAACACTTCAGGGAAGTTTACCTACTGCATTGAATTATTGCATTGTTCTTGCTTTCTCCTGTGGGGTGTGTGGGAAACAGATGTCATCCCTTGCATGTTGTAGCATTGCATTTAAAAACTAATGTAATATTCTAGAGGCTGATGCATGTGATATCTCTAATAAATCCCCTTTGGGTCTCTGGAAAGTATAAGTAGTTAGGATACGTAATGCTACACATAAGTTTGGTCCAACCAGGATGGGTTATCCATTAGTTCCCTGGGACTTGAAGTGGAGGAGGCAGAGGTTGCATATTCCCTCCAGTATTTCCCTGTCTGCCCTGAATCTCTCAGCAATTTCTGTGTCATGCAGTCTATAAGTCAGATGGGTCTAAACACCCTTCTTACACTTGTTCAGTGTCTGGCAACAGCAGCAGCAACAGCACCCTGATTTAAAGCTTGCATAATAATAGCAGCAGCCGCCCCAAGCATGCCTGCATTCCAAGACTTTTAGTATTCAGAACAAGTGGCCACAGTTAGTGTAAAACATGTTTTATAACTTCCTGAATACCTCCGCCATGTCAGATTGGTTAATTAGCATGTAACTCAACTCTTTATGCCGTCGTTAGTATATTTTTCCATTTGCCTTTGGTTTGCAGCTATACATATTGTGTAGAGCTGTCTAATGAATAACAAATAGCTTGCTATTGTGTAGATGTTAGCGAATCCACCCTTGTAATTAACAGTGTTTCAGCTGGCTGATTTCTGTGTGAGGGTGCACTGCAAAAGGGTCAGGGAATTCAGGCTTAACACACTGTTGTGCCATTTTTGTGTCAGTCTATAAATATTAATTTTGTTTTTGTGTTAGTGTGTGTATGTGTGTGTGTGTGTGTGTGTGTGTGTGTGTGTGTGTGTGTGTGTATGTGTTTTCATCATTTTAGATTCACACCAAAATGATTGTCTTGCTTGGTTTACTCTTTTTGAGTATTAGATATTCGATGATGCACACACACACACACACACACACACACACACACACAAACACACACATATAATATATATACATATATACATATATATATATATATATATATATACATATATACGTGTATATACATATATACATATATATATATGTGTGTGTGTGTGTGTGTGTGTGTGTGTGTGTGTGTGTGTGTGTGTGTGTGTGTGTGTCCGTGTGGGGGGTAGATATATACATACTATATATATATATATATATATATATATATATATATATATATATATGGGCCTAGGACTATTCACTGAAAGCACATTTCACTGAAAGTCAAATGATTGTTCACAAATCACTGAAAGCTCAATTCAGTGAAAACACAATTCACTGAAACACATTTCACTGAAAGTTATATATGGCCTTTTTCCCACTGTAGTGCGACCTTGGAGTTAATATATATAGTAAGGGGGGTTGTGGGGAGCACCGCTCCCCGCACTGGGGGTGTGGGGGGCATAGCTTGGATATATATTATGTTCAGAAAAGAGTAAATTATTGGAATTGCAAGTATCCATGTATATAGTTCAAAATATTTAAAATAGGGGGGCTATGCCCCCACACCCCACAACCCCCCTTACTATATATTAACTCCAGGGTTGCACTACAGTAGTGAAATGTGTTTCAGTGAATTGTGTTTTCAGTGAATTGAGCTTTCAGTGAATTGTGCATAGTCAAATGTGTTTCAGTAAAATGTGCTTTCAGTGAATAGTCCTAGACCCATATATATATATATATATATATATATATATATATATATATATATAAATATATATTTATATATGTGTGAGTATGTATATATATATATATATATATATATATATATATATATATATATATATATATATATATATATATATATATATATATATATATATAGGTCCCTATCAGTTGATTGAGATTTCAGAAACTCGAAATTTATAAGGTGGGACCATACGATTGAGTTTTTGTAACCTCAAAGCTATTGAATAGGGATTGCTGTACATTGTGGATCAGGAAATGTACCCTTTTCCTCACTGTAGTTAGATTTCAGAATCGGTATATTTAATTTTCAAGGGTTCTGGGGAGCACAGACCCCCACTTAGAGAGTGTAGGGGAACAAGTAAAAAAGGGAGATTTGTGTTTGATGTTCGAGTTTTCAGAAACTCGATCATATAGTCTCAATCGTATGAATTTCGGGTTTCTGAAAACTCGATCATCTGACATAGACCTATATATATATATATATATATATATATATATATATATATATATATATATATATGTATATACACACAAAATATGTATAGTTACTCATTCCTCCCTTATGGTTTTGTTGAGATTCCATTCAGACATTATCTTTTATAGCTGTAGTTTTTGGGTGAATGGGGCAAAAGTATGTACCGTTGTTAAGTCAGGTTTTGGCAGATCGTTCTAAACAGGAGAAGGTATATACCAGAAAAAGTGGCGTTTTCTCCAGTTTCTACCCCTAGTCATTCTCCCAAGTTTCACTAGTTGGAAAACTTACTTAAACATATTATAATTTCACAATACAAAACTGGGCACCTGATGTTCTCTTTCATCAAAATAATCTGTAGAGTTTGTAGATTCCAATCAGAAGTACTTTTAATGTTTACTTTTTGTCCATTTTGGTCTTTATATTTAACACATTAATTAAATTTCAGTCAGCAATAGTTAATAAATATAAATAATATCTAGAAGCAGTAAACTGATCAGAGTCTATCCTTACTTGCATCTATTCTGAACACCAGTGCTTCAGGACATTTAGCTGTTATCATTATTTTGTGACTGCTGATTTACTGTACAAGGATTTGATATGGCTCAATGCCCTATAAATTGTGTTGCATCAACAATTTCACTATCAAAAAACAACCTTTTTCCCCTTTGTACATGTTGTTGAAATTCTTACACAGATGTTCTTATAAGAGTGCATGAAACAGAAGTTCACCTTTTTATGAAATGAGCCTTTGGCAACCACATTCCTTCTGTGCTTAGATTTCAGTTTGATGTGAGGGCACAGTTACTTTTGAAGTTCGAGCGGTTGCCTACAATACAGAGTATTTTATGAAATATTCAGTGAGTCGTTGTCACTCCTGTTAGTCAGAATCCTGCATACTTGTTCATGGCCAGTGTTCATGTACTCCCCCAAGAAACTGAAGGAACATGAAATGAGCTACCTTACACAACCTCACGAATCACCTGAAGCTGGAATGTGGGGGTTGATCAGGTAAAAAAAATTCTAAAATAATAAATGCACTGGGATAACAAAATATTGAAAAATGGATTTAATATTTTGTTCAAATTTTTAACATTACACTAAGTAAATCATTTTTATGCAAGCTGAAAAATGAATTGTTTTTGCTGCTTTAAACTTTATATTGTGATAGATGACTGAGCGATCATAGAGGAAGCAGCTTTCTTTCAGAATATTAAAACTGTATAAGAAATGTTATATTCAGAGAAGCTGTTAGCATTCTAATACATCTACATTAATCATTGTTATATTGTCATAAACTGTCTGATTACTGCAATACAGGAATTCATCCTGTTGCCGTTTTCTCCTAGACTACCATCTAATAACTGACAGAAAAGGCATGTTTTGACTTAGAGTACTCATTTAGAGGATAAAGTATTTTCAAAATGTCAGTCAGAATGAGAAAAGTATTCAAAAGTTATATATGCTCTTTGCTTTTTGGATTAATGTGTAGAATTACAATGCAGGCTTTTTCAGAAGTAAATTGACATTAATTTCTTACATTCTTGGGGTAACATAAAGTCAGGTACAATAAACATCATACCTTAATCACAGTTGCAAAAACTATTTAGGCAGGGTTATTTTATTCATAGGTTCATAGGTGTATACTAGGCTAATGGCTCTGGAGCTTATATAAGCCTAGCCCAAGAAGATTCCCTGGCATCATGCTGCCCAAAGTTAGTTCTCAGTGCCCCTATCAAGCAAGGCCACTGAAGTAATCCCCATGGTCAAGTTCCTATTGCCCATCCATTCATCAAGATTTCTCTTAAAGAGGGCCATTGAAGTGCTCTGCTTGACGTGAATAGGAAGTTTGTTACAGAGTATGGGAAGTCTGTGGATTAGGAACCTGTCCCTCCAGCATTTTCTGTTTATTGTGGTAATGAGGTTTAGGTCCCTGGAGTGTGTGGCATGGAGGGATTGGGATTTCTTTAGGTGTTATCATATCTAGCACCTCTAGGTCAGACATGACTTTGTAGGACAAGCAGAGATCACCTCTACGTTGGCAATAAGAGACAGAGTATAGCTGGAGTTTTTTGAGTCTGTCCGTATTGGGCATGTGTCTAAGGCATAAGATCCTCACAGTGAGGTATTTTTGTGGCCTTTCCAGTTGTTGTAGCTATCTAGTGAGGTACATACTAAATGGGGCATTGCATTCTATAATAAGCCTAATGAGGGATGAGTAGAGAGGGATTATGACCTCTTTCTTCCTGGATGAAAAACCTTTTGTAATGAGATGTGCCACATAGAAGGATTTTCTGACTACACTGGCAATGTGGTTATCAAAGGAGAGGTTGCTGTCAACCTATGCCAATAGGTCTCTTATCACACCTTTGGTGTTTAGTGGACTATCGCCTATGTGGTAGTTCATGGGCACTAAATTTTTCCCAAAGGGAATGACAATGCACTTTTTGGCATTGAGCTTAAGACCATGGTTCTGGCACCAGTCATTGGTGTCAGTGAGGCCTTTATGTAGAATGTCTACATCAGTTGGAGAATCAGTAATGACTCCCAGTTTGCAATCATCTGTGAACTTGGTCAGCCAGAGTCCCTTTGTGTTGGCTTGAACTTCAGAGAAGTAGATGCTAAACAGGAGCGGACCTAGGACTGATCCCTGTGGGACACCATTTGTAAGTGGTCGGTAGTCAGATTTGGAGTCTGCTACTTTCACAGTGTGGGTTCTATCAGTGAGCCAGTTGGCAACCCATCTTATGACATAGGGGGTTTTGCCTAGTTTAATGAATCTATCTATGATTCCTGAGTGAGGTATGGTGTTGAAGACCTTGGCAAGATCTAGGTAGGCTGTGTGAACTACATTGCCCTCATCCACAAATCTGATGACAGACTCAAAGAACTCTACCAGGCCGAGCAGGCATGATCTACCTTTCACAAACCCAAACTGCCTGGGGTCCAGAGTGTGGAAATTCCCCATGTCCTTATTTATAAGGTCCATGATGATGCGCTTCATAGCTTTACATATTAGACTCATCAGAGTAATGGGGCGGTAGTTCCCAGGGTCTGTAGTTGCTCCCCCTTTGTGGAGTGGGATGAACATAGCAGTGCACCAGGAACAAAGTCTGAAATGAGGCTGTGATTGAACAGGGTACTCAGGTGTGGTGCCATTTCACTTTGTAATTCATGTAGAACACAGCCAGGTATATTATCAGGTCCCATGGAAGCTGTGCTCTTGGCTTTGGACAGTGCGTTTTTTACCTGTGCAGCTGTGATAACAGGGACTTGGCATTCCTCAGGTATTGTGATAGGCACTTTAGGGGGTAAAAGGGGCGTAAAGTTCACACTGAACCTGTCGGCCAATATGTTGGCAATATCAGTTGGTTCTATATATATATTGCCATTGTGCTGTAACTCAGAGCAGATCTGAGTATTGCCATGTAGATTCTTGACATAACTATAGAATGCCTTGTGGTTGTCTTTAGAATCTGCAGAAAGTTTGTTTTCGTAGCTAGCTTTAGAGGATTTGATGATGGATCTCAGTTTTTTGCTGAGGCTAACAAGGGAGTTTTCCAGTCTTGGGAATTCACACTTTTCTGCAACAGTTTTTTCCTTCTGTTGCAGAGTTTGTTTATGGTGGGGGACCACCAGATTGGCTTCCTTTTTTTGGAGTAGAGTGTATTGGTTCTGCTTTGTATGGCCTGTTCCATGCACTTGTGCAAGTGCTTATACAGTGCATTGGTGTTTGATTCAGCAGTCATGCACCTATTTTCCATTTGTATGGATGTCGTGAAGTTAGCCACCTCTGTTTTTAGAAGCCCAAAATTGGCTTTGGAGAAGTTTTTTACAGCGGTTTCCTTTGGGAGGGGGTGAGGGTGGGATGTGGATATCCATGGTGATTAGCTTGTGGTCAGATCTGATCAGGGATGAGTTGATTACTGGTGTAAAGCAATGGTTGTCCATGTTAGTAATGACCAGGTCAAAAATGTTTCTACCCCTGGTGGGGGTAAGAATGAGTTGGTCAAGGGCGTTGGAGTTAATGAATTCCATAAAACATTGAGCAAGTGTGTTGGTATATGAGTAATTTTCCCTGTTAATGGAGGGGTAGTTAAAGTCTCCCAGTATAAGGGTATTGGGTTGTACCCTAATATTTTCCAGTGTGTTTAGGAATGTGGAGTGGGAGTCTTGGGACATGGTGGGGGATGTATAGCAGGCTACAACCTGGATTGCAGTTTTACCCAGTGTTAGCTGTACCTGAAGTATCTCTGATGCATTATGTTGGGCTACTAGTCTGGAGGTGTGCATATCCTTTATGAATATGGAGACACCACCGCCTTTAGTGCTTCGGTCCAGGTTTAGGGGTCAAAAGGTGTGGTATGAATTATAGCCTGGTAGTGCTGGAGTGCTCTCTGGGGCCTTGAACCAGGTCTCGGTCACTGCACAGTTGTCGATGTTTTCCATTTTAAGGATTGCTTCGAGTGAGTACATTTTGAGATTTAGACTTCTAGCATTGAGTAGCATAACCCTCAGATTTTGCTTGCTTTTAGCTGTTATGGTGGTAATTTTGTCTTCAGGACATTGCCTAAAAAAGGCACTATAGGGGTGGCAAGAGCCTTGGCTAGTATCTGGAATCCATGGGGTGACAAGTGCAGGCAATCTCTAGTGAAGCATCGAGGTCTGTGGATCATGTCATCCCAGGCAGACATATACTGCATCCCCTTACAATGACACCAGAAACTTAGCCAATTGCTGAAATCAATCATTTTCTGCTTGTACTGTGGTATCATTCTGGGTGATGGTAGGATGTTACTCAGATCTAGGGTCATACCTGCCTGGTCTACAAGATCTGAGAGCTCCTCTATGTCTCTTTTCATGTAATCCAGGGAGGTACATCTCGGGTCATTCACACCAACATGGACAATGACAGTCATATTTGTATCTGTTGTGGAGTGACCTAAGTGCATTCATTATATGGTGGATCCTGGCACCCGACAGGCAGCTGAATGTAACTTTCTCCTTATTCAGCCTAGTGAGTGGGACATCAGTGTGCATTACTATTGAGTCACCTATAACTAGTGTATTGGGTAAGTTGTTTTACCTTATAGGCTCTGCTTGAGTAGCCCACTTTTATGTGAGCTATGTGTCTCATGGTTTGTGCTGGGATGTGGTGGTTGTTTGCATTTCTGCCTCAGAGGTCTCTGTTGTTTGGGCAGATTTTTATTGAGAGCATCCGCAAAAGCAGGTGTGTGTTTTGTGTTACTATGTGAGGGTTGTGGTATTGTAAGTTCTGGAGGACTATGTGTTGAATGTGGTGTGGTGCAGGTGTTAACCTTCTCCTCTTGACTAGCTAATCCAGTCTTGGCTGGAGAGTGCTTGGCCTTTAGTTTGGTTGTATATGTGCATCCCTCACAAGTCATAGTGGTGGGAGGTAAGAGGAGAGGGTTGCCTGTGTACATGAGGCAGTTGCTACAATGCCACAGGATGCCCAAGTTCAGCAGATTGACAGGAGAAAGCACAGGGAATTGACCTTTAGACATGCCTGGATATGAGGTCAATATATTAAGTACTGAAGCCTTTTACAGGAAAAATGTCACTTAAAGTGTCTGAGTCTGTACAAAGCACTGCCACATACTTGAGGGGAAACTAATACATAGACCCTGAAAATTTAAGGATGAAGTATTTAGGCAGATATTCTGAAGTTAGGAGGAAATCAAGTCGTACTTACTGAAAGTAAAGAATTAGCTTGTCAAGAATGATGAAAAGAGGGGAGTCGCATGAATGGCTACTGCTTGGCCACTACTAATGCTGGTTTCAGCACAGCTTCACTCTGTTGGGATACAATACTCCTTTGCTTCTTCTCTCACCAGAAGCAAAATGTTAGCACCAATCCCAAGAACAGAAGCAGGCCACGGCCTGTTTGGTGATCAACAGTCTTGTTCCAGATGTTGCAAGGGTCTGCAGGCTTGTAACCTTTTTCTGGTAGATGCCTCAAATAGCAACTAGACCAATCAAGTACGTTAAGCACAGACACTCACTCTCTAACTAGAAATGCACTTTGCTCCTACTGTCACCAGGATCAGAATATAAGTACAGATTCCAAGCTGTCACCTATAAAGCAGTAATTAAGATTTCTGGTGATCAGCAGTCTCCAGGAAATAATGTAACTGCACTCCTTCTCTCACCAGGAAAAAACAGAAGCACTAATCCCAAAATGACTACTGAGAGTCAAAATGTGGGCTCTCCAATAACTGGTGGTCTTGCAATAGATGCTTAAAGGTAAGATGAAAAAATGGTTTATCCTAAACACTGCAGTGTGCACTAGAGGAGTTAGATGTCAACATAAGTAACTTAAGTTTTACCTATCTAAAAAGTTAAGTTTTACTGGAGAGTCACTATTTTTAAAACAGCAAGATAGATTGAAAAGGGCTGGCTACTTTTTTATTCTGGCACTATGGAATACAGTAGGATGGCCAATAAATTTAAATAGTTGAAGGGAAGTGATTTCACAAAATGATAATTTTGTGCTTATTCACACCAATTAGTAAAAGCAGAGAGGAAATTAGTTATATGGTCAAATTAACATAAGGGGCAGGCAACTAGAAAGACAGTGGTGTTTAAGAACACAACAGTAACCAGGTGGGAGGGTAGGAACATTTTCTGTCTGACTCACAAGAGACAAAGCTGTGGTGTCTTTTCAAGTTTTAATATTCAGTTAAAAGAAGAATACAAGTAAATACAGTGTAAAGAAAACAAACCACAGTATACAAAACAGAAAAAAGCAATAAAGCAATACAGAATACAACAAATAAAAAGCAAACCACATTTCCCTCACAGCAAACTGCAGCAGAGTCTGGGTGAGCCTTTCCAGTAAAGCTCTAAAATGTTTTATTTTACCCCTTAAATGGAAGGTTTAGTTCCTAGCTCCACCCTCTAAGTTCACAGATGATTAACCTTAAATGACCTCTTCTAACTTATGTGTGACTTGTTAATTGACCTGTTCTAATTTCTGTCTGACTCACAAGAGGCAGAGCTGTGGTGTCTTTTCAAGTTTTAATATGTAGTTAAAAGCAGAATACAAATAAAACACTGTATAAAGAAAATAAATCACAGGACACAACATAGAAAAAGGCAATAAAGCAATACAGAATACAACAAATAAAAAGCAAACTAACCTTTCCCTCACAGCAAATTGCAGCAGAGTCTGGGTGAGCCTTTCCAGTAAATCTCTGAAATGTTTTATTTTACCCCTTAAATAGAAGGTTTAGTTCCTAACTCCACCCCCTTAGTTCACAGATGATTAACCTTAACTGACCTCTTCTAACATATGTGTGACTCCTTAACTGACCTATTCTAATTTCTGTCTGACTCGCAAGAGACAAAGCTGTGTTGTCTTTTCAAGTTTTAATATGCAGTTAAAAGCAGAATACAAGTAAACCACAGTGTAAAGAAAATAAATCACAGCATACAAAATAGAAAAAGGCAATAAAACAATACAAAATACAACAAATAAAAACTAACCTTCCCCTCACAGCAAACTGCAGCGGAGTCTGAGTGAGCCTTTCCAGTTTACTTGGCTGTATTTAATGTCCTGGTGTTCGCTTTCATTATTTAAAAATGTATAATGCTGCAGCTGTTTTGATCCATCAGTAAGGCATAATTGTGCTTGTTTTTATTTACTCATACCTTTATATTACCAGAACTGTTCCAGCTATAGTTTTACAGATGATACTTACTTTTGTATTGAAACACACTAGATGTTTGACACACATATTGTTGTTAGTGGTACAGGTTAAACTCCATAAAAATGAAATTATTTCATTTGTAAATCTAGCTAATTTGCACAAGTGTCCATTCAAATATTCTGTTTTACACAAATAATCATCAATGAGTTTGTCAGTAATGAACCAACGTATATTTGTGTCTGTACAACAACTTGAGTGAACTTGAAATAACACCAGTGGGGGGGTGGAGCCCAGATGGCTAACTGACAGCAGTGAATTTTGAGAGCTCCATAAACTAGTATAATAATACAGGAGAATTTTATTATTTTCAAGTTTAAAATGTCAGAAATCTATTGATAAACTACTAAACTACATAAATATCAATTTTGGTGGAGATATACAAACATTTTCCTGTCAAGTAACTTGGAGATATATTGAGTCACTGAATATGAACAAGTCAAAGAATTTTCATCCAGATGCTGCTTTGAAAAAAGAACTGCAATTGATGACATTTACCTTACAGGAACTATCTTTGAAGATGGATGACTTTAAAAATTACTTAGAAAACCTCAAATTAAATTCTCAAAAATAGATGGATACTCTTAAGGAACTATTACAGGAACACCATACAAAAATTACAACTATAGAGACTTCCCTAAATGACATTGAAGGGAGACTCAAAGAGGAAGAATTTCAAAAAGAACTTCTGCTTAAACAGAATGCATGGCTTCTTAACAAAATAGATGACTTAGAAAACAGGGAAAGGAGAAAAGGGACATAAGGATCTTCAGTCTACCTGAAAACACTGAAGGAGAAGACATTATTTCATTCTTAACCTGGATTCCTGAACTTTTAGACTTGAAAGTGGGACTTTGGAATTGAAAGGGTGCATAAAGCACTGAGGAAACCTGCTTCTAACTCAACAAATACTCCAACTAGATCCATAGTTATAAAATTTCTTTCATTTCTGGACAATGAACTAATATTACAATCTGCTTGGTGAAAATCACCCTTAAAATGCATTCAAAGCCTGATAAGGTTGACAATGATTATTCTTCCAGAATACCAGAACAAAGGAAAGAAGTCTGGCCAATAATACAACTGTTGAAAGAAAACAACATTAAAGCACAGCTGGTCTTTCCAGCCAAGATAAAAATGCTTTTTGCCAATGAGATGAGAACCTTTAATAAATTAGAAGACGCTACTAAATTCATCAAAACCAACAACATAGTGTCTATCCCAGAAGAAATGGAATGGATAGCCCCTACTCTTAAAAGAATAAAAGAAACAAATCCTTGGACTGATGCTAGAAAGAAGAAACAAAAAACTGATTCCAAGATAGCTCTCCCCCAAAAAATAACTCTTACAACTACATCTCTCAAAGTATCAACTGATATGGTACATCAATTGTCATCTGTTTTTATTTTAAAAAAAGAGGGTTTATTGAACAACTGAGAAACAGTAATGATTTATTCAGAATGTTCAAAGAGTCCAATAATTCTTCACAAACAAAGGGAGGTCAAGATGGGTTTCTATTCACATTATATATAAGCCAAACAAAGCAACATATAATACAAACATAGACATTTATATTCCCCTAGCTGAACTCAATGAATACTTATCTTGCTCATTTTTCATTGATTTTACTTATAATGATTTAAGTAATTAATTAACTAATTCAACAAGGTACCATACATCAGAGTTCAGACTCAAATGCAACAAATTAACATCATATATAATAACAGTAACAGTAGAGTGTTTTGAAAAAAAACATGCTGTCATGGAGACTAATGCCTTCTTCAGTTAAAGTATGATTTAGAGATGTCATGTATATCCTGGTTAAATAATAGTAGCAAGCTCTTAGTACAAATGTCATCATTATTCTGTCTAAATATAGTTAATATCAATTATGGCAGGTATCACAGCTACAAGTGCTGTTTGATCAGTCCTGATATGGTGTGTGTGTGGATGCAGCTGTGTCTGGCAGCTAGTACAAATGTCATCATTATTCTGTCTTAAGACAGATAATATCAATTATGGCAGGTATCATAGCTTCTAGTGCTGTTTGATTAAGCCTGACATGATGCGCGTGGATGCAGCTGTGTCTGGCAGCTGTTATATGTTGCCATTTTTGTCTCCAGAAAGCTGTGGTTTGCGGCTTGTGATCGAGGTTTACTGATGCTTGTGTATTAGGAAGAGATATTTGGTGTTTTAGCCTGGATCCAGGGGAAGGGGCTGAATAAAATGGTGATTTGGGATATTTTGGCAGAGAATAGTTTGTTTATACATCTGCTGAGTGAGTGGTGGGAAGGTTGAAATAATGTGTTATCTCTTGTTGTGGCAACTTGTTGGGAGGTTTTTTTTTTTTTTTTGATCTGTTTGCTCTCCGTTATTTTCCTGGCTGCTGCCTCGCTGAAAGGGAGGGAATTTAGGCTTGAAGTTGCAGTGAAGTGAAGCTTTGCTTCAGGTGCATTGTGAGCCTCTGGTATGCAGTACACAGAAAAACTAACAGAAACAGATGCCCCCAGGTTGCTATGGTAATGGAGACATAGTGACGATAATGCTTAATGGCTCTGAGGAGCCTCCAAGATGATTTTCAGCAATGAAGATTTTGGTTTAATATATATATATATATATATATATATATATATATATATATATATAAATAAAAGGGCTGTTGTAAACCACATGTACACATATTGATGGTCTCCCAACACTTTGTTTAGCTCATTAAGTTGATTCTTGATAAAAAAAATAAAAAAAAATAATAAGCACAATTTTATATTTAAAATGTATTTTGGTCCAAACACATTAAGGACTTACATAAGAGTGGAAGTCTGAGTTATTGTGAAAGACTAAGAGCACTTGATCTTGTGCAGTACCCTTTGCAATGGTCTGGGAAGTGAGCTTGCTTGGACGTGTTGGGCATATGGGGATAGCTGATTCTAGGGGTGTTTGGAGTTGCTGGGAAGTACTAGAAAGTCATCAGATTTCCTTTGTGGAAATATCTGTGGTAATGGAAGGTGTGTTGAGTGGTTCACTGACAGAGTGGCCACTGCATGGAACAGGCTGGTAAAATGGAATAGGACAAATATTGGTTTGGATATTTAAGAACAGCCTGGAAACACACCACATGAACTAGTGAATGGTATTCTGGAAAAACTGGATGGGCATTGCTGCCCATGTTTAAAGTACTGATATGTGTGTATGTAAGGATGGAAATATACTTGTAGCAAATAAGAAACAAGAAAGGTCTCATAATTTAAAGACTATGGACTGTATAAACATGCTTAGAAGGAGCTATAATAAGAATAAGCATTACAGCTTGTGGTTTCTCAAATAACTAAGCAACAGCAAAAAAAAAAAAAACAAAACAAAAAAACAATAGTTATATAATATATGGTTTTAGTAAATCTAGATATAAAATATATAATCGACATATAAGATGAAGCAGTCTGCTGAATTTAGATATTAAAGACAGGATTTAATAACATGGGCTTGTGTATAATAAGATGGACTGTATAAACATGTTTAGATGGAGCTAATAATAAGAATAAGCATTACAGATTGTGGATTCTCAAATAACTAAGCAACAGCCAAAAAAAAAAAAAAACACAATAGTTATGTAATGTATGATTTTAGTAAATCTAGACATAAAATATATAATTGTCATATAAGTTGAAGCAGTCTGTTGAATTTAGATATTAAAGACAGGATTTAATAACATGGGGTTGTGTATAATAGCATGGCTGTCTTAACTTGTCATAAATGACATACACTACATTGAACATCAAGCATAATTTTCTTATGTAAGTAAATATGCATAAGAAGTCATATCATTGCTTTAACTTGAATTGTAGTTTTTGTAACCCATATTGACCATATGTAATACTTAAGTGGTTACCAAGGTAACTAATGTGTTATACATGACATCAACTTGACAAAGTTGTTCAAGAGAAACAATAGAAGCCTGAACTAGAAATGTCACAGACTGTAGCAATCATATTCTGAACAAATAGTATTAAATTGACAATAGGCACTCAGTTTAATAACATGGGCTTGTGTACAATAACACTACTGTTTTAACTTGTCATAAATGACATACACTATATTGAACATCAAGGGGGAGCATGATGATTTTCTCATATAAGTAAATGTGCATAACAAGTCATATCATTTTTAGTTTTGTAACCCATCTTGACTATACATAATACTTAAGCTGTTACCAAGGTAACTAATGTTTTATACATGACACCAAACTGACAAAGTTGTTCAAGGGAAACAATAGAAGCCTGAACTAGGAATGTCACATAATGTGACAATCACATTCTGAACAAATAGTATTAAGTTGACAATAATCACTCAGTTTTACCTTTGCTAATTATACAAAATAGAATGTTGCCATTTAAATCTAAAAACATTCAGTATATGCCATAAACATGGCAATTTATGAATATGGAAAGGGAACTTGCAACCATTAATCACAAGTGAATTTATTGTTTTTAACCTATAATTTCACTCATTTTATAATAAGAAATGACAGATATGAAAATCCTTACGTGTAGGAAATGGGAGGAAGAGGGATGTACTGGTAATTAAAATGCACTAACTTTCATCAATGTTCACATAAAACAAACTAGATGCTTTAAGTAAGTTAGCAGTAAACAAAGTGATTATGTAAATGCTGGCAATATAACTTCTGATATATTCAGTAAAATACATTGTATTACAAGCATTAGGTATAACTATTATTACCATCTATTTATATTAAGTAATACATTTTGAAAGACTTCATCAATAAGGGTGAATATGTTAAATAACAGTGTGCAATAATCTTTTACTGAGGTTTTCTATATGATACATCCTACTATACCATGAATTGCTTGTCATCTATCTTTCATGTAAATATTAATTGCTTATACAATAAGTAGACATTTATATTGTATTAGAATTCTGTTTAATCTACAATAGTACTATATCTGTTCAAAATAGTATAAACATTGCTTATTCCTATTACAAATATTCTCCATATGATAATTCAATTTATGGAGCTCAGATGTGTTGGATTGTCAAGGTATGAGTGATAATCTGATGGACTTAGGTATATCCATCAAATTAGGACTGGTTTTCATTCCATGGTTAGTGTGGATCTTAGTTTTTTTTTTACATTTATTAATTTAAATTTGTTATTTCACAAAAACATTTTTAGTATGCCTGACCAAAACATTACTTTAAAGGTAAACACTTAAAGTATAAAACTGATAATTTCCTTTAAAAGCTCAAGCATCTACTTTATAGTTATCAGAGGAAAATGTTTAATAGTCACAATAAAACACAAAATACACAGTCTAAATAACCTAAGATGGATTTAACTTTATTATCTTTAAATACCAAAGGCCTAAACAATAGTTGCAAGAGATCAAATCTACAGAAATATTTAAAACTGAACAAAGCACAAATTGTCTTCCTTCAAGAAACAGATTTCAAAAGAAATGACAATTACAAATGAAATCCTAAGGAATAAATGATATTGGCACAATCCACTTATAAGACAAAGATAAAGGGGTAACAGTTTTATGGAAAACAAATGTGATTAACCCAGAAATCATTTATAAGTAAGAAGATAAAGACGGCCTTATGGCATTAATAATAGTCAAATATAATAACAGAATATGGACCCTAGCCAATCTATACTGGTTCCCAAGCATTGGAACAGGAACTGTTAAAAACACTTAGATTTCATTTCCAATAATTATAAAGGCAACTTAATATTAGGAGGAGATTTTAACTGTATACTTGCTATTTCTGAAACTACAAATAAAAGACCGCTGTGCACATCTGCTGTATCAAAATCTTTAAACAAGTGGGTAGAATCATTTCATCTTGTAGATACTTTCAAATTTAAAGAAGATAAATCTTTGTTGTTTTCCCATCAAGAGCATAGATTTGGTACCCAAACTAGAGCAGATAAAATATTTGCTGCCCATGACTTACACTCTAAAATCATTAATTTCTCAATCACTCCCTGCCCCTTTTCAGACCACAATTCATTGATACTTAAACTTCCAAATGGGTACAAACCATTAATCTTTAACTCCAGAATTCCAGCATATACAACTAAAATTAAAGAGTTCAAACCCTAGTTATTATCTGAATTACACTTCTTCTTAGATATTAATTATACCACATATATGGTAAAATCCTAACTTGGTATAAACACAATTCAGAGAATGGGATTCTGAATTATTAGATCTATAATCCAAACTTTTGTCAGTAAAAGCTGAAAAAAATCAAAATCATTTGGAGATGAAAAAGAAAGTAGAAGTGTTAAACAATAAATACAACAAAATTCTAACACATAAAATTAGTTTAGCTTTAGAAAAACTAAAAATTAATACCTTGGCAACTTCTCACAAATATCTACATAATTCATCCACAAGAATCAAAATACAATCAAAAGCAAATAACATTAAACGTATCTTCCATGAAAAGAAAGGGAAAAATGTCTCAGATATACGTGACATTCTTATGCCTATAGAAATCACTATATGGAACATTTCCAAAAAGAAAATATACATATCAATCAATTAAATATAGATGGAAAATGTTCTAATATAAAAAAAAAACAGAACAATTAAAACTAGATCTGCAAGCACCCATATCCTACAAAAATAATAAAGATACAATAAAAGAGGGTAAAGATAATAAAGCTCCAGGTATAGATGGTATAATTATGGAAATATATAAACTTTTTCCTTCAAAGATACTATCCCTTTTCCATAAAACTCTATTAGAAATTCAGTCACAAGCTTTAATACCACCCTCTTGGAGGTATTCCTTAATCACACCAATCCTAAAGGAAAATAAATCTCCAAACCTCTTTACCTCATATAGACCTATATCATTATTAAATAATGACTATAAGATGTTTATGACAATATTAACTAACAGAATGAAAATTCCACTATCCAAAATAATAAATAATGATCAAACTGGATTTATATATCATAGACACACACATGACAATATTAAAAGGATCATTTCTCTTATAGATTATGTTACTGAAGAAAAATTAAATACTCATAATTGGCTTAGGTATAGACAAAGCCTTTGATTCCCTAATTTGGGACTATTTATTAAAAATCCTAATGCTATTTGAATTTCCTGCATCCTTTGTTCATCTCCTAAAGAATATATATACAAGTAATTTAGCATATGTCAAGTTAGGTCCTTTTATCTCTGAATCTATACTTATAACAAAAGGCACTAAACAAGGATGTCCAATGACACTGATTCTATTTGCTCTGGCTATTGAAATATTGGCAGATTCAATTTGTAACAATATATAAATCAAAGGAATAGATGCTTATGAACAATACAATTCTAAAGTAATGCTATTTGCTGATGGCATATTACTAACATTATCTAACACAAAAGAGACATTAGAAAAATTAAATATATTAAATGACAACTTTCACATGACTTCAGGACTCCATTTCAATAAATCAAAATCAAAATGTTTATTTTTAAATAAAAAAAGAACTTCAGACTAAGGGAGATCACATCATATGGAAGTACGAATCTACCTTAAAATATCAAGGAAATGAGTTATGCAAGGATAATAATGAATTAGTCTCAAGAATCTACAAAAATATCATCAATACAATTAAAATCAATCTGGAAAAATAGAACAAAATAATATTAACATTTGAAGATAGACTATAGTCAGTAAAAATGGTTTTACTGCCCAAGATCCTAGATATAGCCTTGGCAATGCAACCGTTACCAGAAAGGAATATACTTAAAGAAATAAATTCATGCCTAATAAAATTTGTATGGTTTCCCAAAAGAAACAGAATAGCTTTAATAAATCATATCAGAACATGGAAACAGGGAGGATTAAACTTTCCTGATATAGAAACATATATAAAAGCATCAATATCTAAAACAATCTCAGACTGAATAAGTCCAAATTACTCTGCAAATTGGAAAGAATTACTAACTATAATATCAATAAATTAATTTGATTGACCAAAAAAATTTCAAATAGTTAAAAACAATTTTCCATGGTACATATTATGTATTAGTATGCAATATAACATAACTAAACCCACTAAAATGCATATGATTATTACATTCACTCATTTAGGAAAATTATTAATGCAAATATAGCTTTAAAAATATGGTTTCATCTTTTAACACCCTTTATAGTCACAAAGAACTTTCCACATAAAATATATAGAGAAATTATTAATTCCTGGTAACAGAAAGGATTTGTTTGTTGGCTCCAATGTATCAAAGAACTAAAAGTTTTTGATATGCAATTAATAGAAACAACATACAAAATTCCACAACAGAACTGGTTAACTTTACAAAGTATTCTGTCATATTCACAAGCTTTAAGTAGAATAGTTAACAATTCTTCATTTAAAGAAATACCTAAATTTACGAAATATATATATGAAATCATATATAATGACTTTACACGGGAAACAGTATTTCAAAATTTTACAAAATATTGATAAATTATAAAACAACACCCAAAACCTCATATTGGAATTATATAACAAAAGCACACTCAATACAGTTAACCGAAGATATTAAAACAAATATCTTAATATCAATAAAATATACATCCTTTTCACAATACTGGAAAGTTTTTAATTGGAAATGCTTGCACAGAGCATTTTTAACCCCAGATAGAATCAGTAAAATTAGTTCTTCCATAAAAGGAATATGTTGGAGATGTGAGCAAGTACACAATGCAGATTGGAACCAATTTTCTTTGATTGTGTTAAAAGTAAGCCATTTTGGAATGGTATTAATAGCTTTCTACAAGCTTTATTTAATGAATCATTTTATTTAACTAAAGCTCTTGCATTATTAAATGTGAACGAAGGTCCTCATTTGAATAGGTCAAACATGTATCTAGTATGGACAATACTTGCAATTTCAAGGAAGTGTTTGACAAGAAGATGGAATACAAATACAATACCAACTTTGGAAGACTTCTACAGCCTACTGAAGACCACAGCATTATTGGATATTAAAATTAAAGAACTAAGAATTTATCCAAAGCCATTTGTCAGCAACCCTTGGGGAAAAGTCTTATTGTTGATTGACACTATACAATAATTGATCAGACACTCTGATAATGGATACATTAAGATTGATTATAGTGTCAGGCTAATGTTAATAGTGTACATAGATATTTAAGATGTTATGTAGAAATACTATGGAATTCATTCAAATGTATTTGAAAAATAAAAAAAAATGTTAAGAAAAAAATAACATCAGTATTGGCAAAGTAGTGAAATCAAAGGCTGTGTGTGAAACAATTCCTTCTCTGTAACTTCTGCTGCTGACCCATGTTCAGAGTTTTCCCCTTGTACAGCACATGAGGTCATGTTATAGGTACTTCCACAGTTAGACACACCAATACTGCACTCAACTGATTGGTCAAGGAGAAGGTAGCAAAAAAAAAGCATTTCTGGTATTAGGATTAGGAGCACTACAAGGAAACATTTTACTCTTTGTTGACATAAATAATCTTATGGTTGAATATATAGGAGGGAAAGACCTTAAGCACTCCACTGTAAAGGATATGCAGAGAGACTATTAAACTCTCCTCCTATGTCTCTGTGGAAGAAAAGCCTCAAGTTTTATAAAAATGATGTCTAAGTTCAAAGAAAAACATAACTAATTTGAACACTTGGTTAGTTAACTGCCATCATTATAGAGGGATTTGGCATGTGTCAGCTTAGCATGAGGTGGTTAACAAACCCTATTGCCTTCCCAGGGAAAAATGTTGCTGCTGTCTCCAATTCAGGCACCACTTGTCTTAAGGCTTTAGCTTAGTGGCTAAAATCTTTACTGCTCCCAAAGTGCCTTTTTTGGCAATGATCATCTCATGGAGATGTCCACCTAGCAAACTCTAATTTAACAACACCAAGGTAATATTCAAACCAGGAACCAGGATGCCACATATTGACCAAAAAGAACACAATAAAATAAAATGCCCAGCAGAATATAATCACAAGCATAAAGAGTATTTTGGAAGGTAGTGTACACACACACTGTACATTAGCAGAGTTAACAACCACATTTTTGCATGGGAACATTGTATGCATTGCAGGTTCATACATGATGGTCCATGTATTATAGTGGAGAGGTATAATAGGAAACTAGCTTGCCCTGGTAGATGTAGTTGTGACACTCTTGGGGTGGTCTATCTTGTGGCATGCTCTTTATTTGATGCATTTTACATTGGAAAAATCAACAGAAAATTTAAAGGACATGATTAGAGGGGTGTATTTTAGTTCCTCAACACATGTATTTATTGAATATATATTAATTGACAGCTTAAGTGCCAAATTCATTATAGTGAAGCATAGAATTTTTACCAGGGTTAGGAATCACTGGGCTATCACCACAAATTTGCCCTTTTTCCCACTGTAGTGTGATCAGAATTGGTATATATAGTTAGGGTGGGTGGGGGAACAGCCTCCACATTGGGGGGTGGGTTTGATTTAGTGCAGTGTGTGTTCCGGAGTGCTAGAGGGTCAGTGGTTCCTAGCCCTGGGAAAAATTATGTGCTTCACTGTAATGAATTTCTCTGTTTAGCTGTTGATGAATACGTATTTAACAAATATTTATTTTGATGAATTTGTATAGACCTGATTAGAGAACATGTCTATGATATTAAAAGAAATAAGACAACAAATGCTCTGAACAGACATTGAATGCAATGTGTTGTTTTTTTTTTATGCATTATTAGAATTTAAGGAATTGATTTGGCAACTGAGATTGAATGCTACAGTTGTTCCAGGTCTTAATGACAGTGTATTGATTTTGAGTGTTTTGAAATTAAAATCCAGTTTATTGTAGGGCAGATTTATTACCTCTATTCCAGCATTTAACCGGTTGGCAAGGAATAGTTTTGTTTCTTAAAGATGAGGGAAAATTTTTATTAGGCTGTTAAGTAGAACAGTTTGGAGTGTGCATATATTATGAATTTTATATATTGATTCTATCACTAATGGTTCGATTTTGATACATATATTTCTTCTTGTGTTTTATGTTTCTACTTTTCTTATGTAAATTTTATCATGCAAGGTTTTTCAGTTATTTGGTTGCTCAATTAATTTGTTGGATTCCTTTAAAATGAGTTATTTGTGCAAAATAATTAATTATTTATGAAGATGTAGTTGTGATAGGCCAACTGGCAAACAGATTTGTGCGTTTGTCATTTGTCATTAAATCCGATGAAGTGTTTGTATTAGATGAAAGTGTTAAGTTAATGCAAGTTTTTCTGTGCTGCTGGTGATTTATTGAAGGAATGCAATTATATTCTGCTGAGAGTTTTATTTTATTGTCACTAAGGTAATATTGCACAGTGTTAGAAGCCTGAACAGCAGAATGCTTGTGCTGCAGGCCTTCCCTATGTTGATGACATTCTTATTTGTATAATTACAGAAACATAGCTCTAGTACATAGACAGCACTCCCTTCTTGTAAAGTCTCTGTGCATACCATGCTTTTCAATGTACAGGCTGTGTTGGGGAAATAAATATATTTGTTAGGTAACCTATATCTTCATAATAAATCATTCATAATATCTTACTAGATCTTGTAGATGTCCAGGAACACATAGTAAAACTGCTTGCCATATCAGTGTTAGTTACCAGTGCCCCTCTGATCATGCTATGTATCAGAATCAGAACAAAAAGCTCTCCATTAAAGAATGCACTAAAGAGGTATGCCTATACAACTTGCAACAAACATGCTCAAATATTCCCCTAATAGTATTAATGCTAATTTTCTTGACCAAATTATCAGATTTTTCCTTCCCCACCATTGGCAACATTAGCCTTGTCCATGCCAAGTATATTCATGTCTGTACAACTATCCCTAATGTCATTACCTTCTTGGTAGATCTGACCACCGAGCAGTAACCTTCTCCCACAAAACACACATTGAAAAAAAAACAGTATTCTGTGATTACTGCAAAACAAACCACCTTCTATTTACAGACCTTCTTAACAGCTATAAATAGAGTAATTCTCCAAATCATCCAGTACATGAAGCATTTGCATAGCTCTCTGAATACTCCTCTCTTATGGATAGATGCATCAAGAGGCTATTCTCATCTACCATATGTATAGTGTTAAGTTCAGAAATTAATCTCTATGGTGGAATTGTCATATAAATACTCCTTGTAACAAAAAGGAGAAACTTAAAGCAATGTGCAATGGGTCCTCAATCTCTTAATAATAAAGGATGTTAAGGCTAATTAGAAAAACCCTGAAGAATGCAGTCAGGAAGTAGAAGGCAAGATATAAACTTGATATTATTACTGACTCTAAAAACCACCATTATGCCTTTTGCTATTTCATTAGGAAATGTATTTCCAGTGGAGTTTTTCATTCTGATCCTGAACAGCTAACCCCACTAGATTACACCCTCCCCCAGCAAAACCAGCAATTCTATGTTTCCCAAAATGATACTGGACCATGTTATAGTCACGTTATCCAAAATCAAAATTTTATTTCCATAGCACCTGATAACTTTCCCAACTGTCTGCTAGCAAGTGTCACGCATCACTCAGCCAGAACCATCTTAAACCTTTTCAGTTTAAATATCTCTTCAAGTTATACACCTGAAATGCAGAGAACAGTAATAGCTGTACCATTACACAAAGGTGGCCTCATGGCTGACCATAAAATAGCAGGCCTCTATTAAACTCACAAACGTCATTTGTAAAGATTATGAAGTACATAAGTGCTGTTTTAATAAATAATAACATTGGTGGGCTACAAACCTTGAACCCAAATCAATTTGAATTTGTAGAAAGTAGGTTATGCCCACAAAGCCTAAATGATTTCTTAGAATGGGTCAACAAAGCCCAGCGAGCAGGTCTGACAGTCCAAACTGCGTATATTATTTTTGCCAAGCTATGAATCTCTTAACCCTAACATTAAAAAACATCTAACTGCATGGGATGTTAGGTGCTCTGATAATGTTATACAAAGCATACATACAACTCATATGAAAATATAACATTAGCTTCTGTATCTATAATAATGCACAGTTACAATGCTTAGATTCTATACAGAGGAGTTTCACTAAAAATTATTTAAACAATGGCATGCCATGTAAGGAATGCTGTATATATATATATATATGCACACAATAATGCCCGACAGGGTATGTGTTAATATGTAGTTAGTGCCCACTTTCTACACCCTTGGAAGGGCATTAATTACACATTAACACACACCCTGGAGGGCATTATTGCACTTAGAGAATGGGATCTCTGCAAAGCTGCTGTGTTTTACTTACTTATTTGTATTTCTTTTATTATGACATTATTTTTTATATATTTTGCATGTAAAAAATGTCCTCCTTGTTGCAGTATATGTAAAAGGTGTTAGAGGAAGCATTTTACATCAAAAATCTAGGATTTTTTTAAAAAAATTATATCTAGATGTTTGCTTTATTTTTTGCTCCCTTACTGCTAAAATGGTTTCTTACCAGTCATTTAGGCATTGAAGTCTGTAAATAATAGCATACATTTGACTTTCAGACTTTATTTCCTTCAGAAAATTCATGTTAATACAAATCTTGTTGTTTAACTTACTTTTTATTTTTTATTAAAAATCTGTTCCTATTTTGGGGTCTTTGTTCCCCCTTTATTTCAGGCTTTATCCTCATTTCTTGAGATAAAAGGTCAAGGCTCAAGAGGTACACAAACCTCATATCTGCTGCTGCCAGTGTGTTTCATCTATTTCACTGTGTTAGAAAAATATGTATTAATGTGTGTATTAGCAATATGCTTCGTGCATTTAGAAGCTCGAAAAGAGTTAACACATTTATTCTATTTCATACTGCATAAATCTGTACAAACTGCAGTTGCTTTCTGACCTTGTACTGTTAGCTAAAATCGTGCTTGTGCCTTGGAAATTTACTGAGAAGCAGGTGATTTCTGCTTGCGTTAGGAAAATAATGAATAGAACAATACTACTTGTATGAAACTTAGACAATAAGTTCTGCTGTGCCGTGAGAAAATACACAGCTGCAGCAGTTACAGATAATTAGTACAAAGCCTGCTTGAAAATATGAACTGCAGTCAGCATTTGCTTGTATCTGTATTAGAAAAGTATCTTGAAAAGTAACACTGTACAATAGACGCTTGTAAACGGATTAATAGTCACCAAGGCCAGGTTGTTTTTCTGAAAAGTTTCTCACAAATCTAGTCATGTCAGCAGAAAATCTGAAGTAACATCTGCTGTAGAACAATGCTAAAAGTTGTGCTTGATTACGTCAGCTTAGAAGGCCATGTCTTGTAAAATAGTATAAGAATGAACATACTTCCTGTTAGTAGTTAGACAAATCCTTGTATTTGCATGTTTTTGTCTCTTTACTGCAAGTAAATTAAAGTGCCTTAACTGAACCTTACTTGTATTGGTCTTTGAAGTTTTTTCCTTTGACAGATTGGTCCTTCAGACCGGAAACCTTCACTTCGCCTCGGATCAGACAGTTCAGGTGGCTTGAAACCATACGGGGAAGAAACCACATTGGTTCTTCTTATTTGAAAAGTCCTCCAATTGAATTGTCGTACAAAAGAGGCCAGCCACTTTCTGATCTGTGACTGAAGGACGGGTTTACTCGAACTAGGTGATCAATCACGAGGGCTCAGGTAAGGTGAATCTACCTTCTTTTCTGTTTTAGATCAGGGACTAGATTTGTATTTGTTCTAAGACTTTATTTATAAGTCAGGGACAGAAAGATTACTGTCTTGTCATAGATCAGGGAAACAGAGCAGGTAGGCAGTCATTCTGAAGAGACTATAAAAACATCCGTGGTACCACGTTAAAAATACGGAGTTACTTAACAATTAAAAGGGTAGAACAAAAATGGGTAATAATTGTACAAAAAGGTCCCAAAATCCGCCGTTAACCAAAGACGCAAAATACATGCTGTCACAACGTGCTGATAATATTAAATACTACTCAAAATGGGTTAATAAGTATGAATTTGACGGTAAACTAGAAAAATCCTCACTTGTCAAACTTGTCAAACAGCTTAAAACTGATTCTAGAGGTCGGGTAAAAAAGCAACGTCAATTAGGAATTCCTCAGGCACACAGGTGGATTGAGGAAGTAAACCGAAGGGAACAAAAGAGTAATAATTCAAAAGCAATGTTTTTTAGATAAGGAGAACAATAACTTAGTAATAGCATGAGCCCCTCCACCTCCCTTACCAGAATATGAGGCAAGTGAACAAATGAGTCCACCCCTGCGATATCCTGCTGTCACTGTTAGTAGAGACACTACAAAAGTGAAACCGTTTGTTAGAGATCCTGTTGAGACCAGGTCTCGAACACGGGCAGGAAACTCAAAAGGGGACATTGAGTTATATCAAATGGGTAGAAGTTCACGATATATGACTGAAGAAGAAATATGCCCACTTATAGAAGTGCCTAATCCTCAGGCAGGGAAAGAAGGTCAGGACCCAACTATTCTAGTGTATAGACACTGGACTCCGGAAGATATCCGGAAAGCCGCTGAGGGAATTCCCCATCCAAAAGTTAATTTTAGAAAGTTCTTAGAAGATTTGCAAGGAATGAGGCTGAGTTATAATTTAAATGGAGAAGAGGTAGAAAAAGTAGTCAGACAAATTGTGGGACCAGATTGGCACATGATTAGTGGCGACTGGAATCGCCGTGATATTGCACTTAGGCCCCTCCCACATAGCAGCGCAGAGTTAGACAACAGAGTGAAAGGTCTTACAGACCGAATCTCTGGGAAATGGAAGCCTGGGGCAGACTGGACTTGCATTAATCAATGTATCCAACAGGAAGGTGAAGCTGTTGACCGATATTATAACAGACTATTAGAATGTTTTAATAACCATTGTAGAATGCAGGTTCCTGAAGATCAGACACACGATTCCCCATATAAGCAGCAGTTAAAGAATGCATTTTTGAAAGGCAGTATTGCACCTATAAGCAGTTTCATTACAAAACACATGGTAGATCATCGTACAAGCAGGTTACAGTCATTGCTTGAATATGCTAGACATGCTGAAAGGCATTTTAATAGCAAAAAGAAAAAGAAAGCCCAAGTATTTTCTGTAGAAGATGGAGCAGAAGTATATCTAGTACAGTCCGGGAAAAAGGGCAAGAAAAATGCCCAGGGAAACAAACAATCTGATCAACGATCAGACGACTTTGAAGGGCGAAAAAAAAGGGGTGAATGTTTTAAATGTGGTAAGAAAGGACACTTGGCAAGGGATTGCAAGAAAAACAAGAAGGCAACCACGGAGGATAAGGAGGGTGAGGACTGACTATATGATAGTCAGGAATCACTAGAAGGGGATAGCGGAGACAGGACAAATGAGTATGTGATAGAGGGAGTAGAGAATGTGACAGAAGAAATAGAGGAAGCGCAAGACGTCACGGATAGTGAAGAAAATGAAATATTGGATTTGGCTTTATTGATCTTAGAGCTCTATTTAGCAGACACGAAACCAGAAGTTACACTCCTGGTAGAAGGGAGGGAAGTCAGATTCTTGTGTGACTCAGGGGCATCATGGACCCTGGTACATCCCTCCAAACTGCTAGAGAATTCAGAGTCACCTGATTACATATTAGTGAAAGCAGCTAATGGACAGCTGTATCGGGAGCCCCTCTCCCATAATATTGTGATAACTGATCCTGTTTCAGGATTGACCAGAAAAGCAAAATTGTTGTATCTGCAAAATGCCCAGTAAACCTCTTGGGCAGAGACCTTATGCAGTTATTTGGTATAGCAGTAGTTCCAACTATGCAGGGTATGGAAGCACAGCGACAAATTGATACCTTTGCAGTGCAATCGGAGGGTGAAATGTTTTATTGGTACAGCCAGGACTTGGTTACAACTGGTCCAGGGGCGGTGACCGAAGAGTTGATGAATGTAGCTGTCAGCAAGTTCCCCTCCCTTGACATTGATAAACAGCATTTGTTGCACTGTACTCTGTATTATTGTAATACACCAGGACCTGATAAGGAATATGAGCAAGAATTGTTTAGAAATCGTGCAAACAGATTGGTATTACATAATTTGTACTGGGACACAGAAGGGAACAGTGTAGCCAGCTGTTCATTGCCCCAGGAGTTGTTTGCACTCTATAAATCTAATTGATTACCACATGTTAGCTTAACTAAGGGCAAGAATGTAAAATGGGTAGACTTAGGAGAGAAAGTCATGAGATGGGAAAAACAGACAGAGTTAGAACTGTCAGAACAGGGAATACAAGTGCAGAAGCTGAATTGGATAACTCAGACCCACCCAGCTGTACACTTGCAGTCTAGCAAGGACAGCTGATTGGCACTCCTATTGAAGGAGGAAGAGAATGCCTTACAGAATATACCAGAAAATCTCTGGTCAACAGGAAAATCAGATGTAGGACTTATTCGTACAGCAGGACCAGTTACTATTATGCCAAAGTCAGCATTTAGACCACAAAAGAGACAGTATCCCTTAAGAAAAGATGCAGAGGTAGGAATCCAACCCATTATAGCAGCTTTACTTAAGGAAGGGGTGCTGGTGGAATCTCTTGATTCACCATGTAACACACCCTTATTTCCTGTTAAGAAAGCAAATGGAGAGTGGCGCATGGTCCAAGATTTACAAGCTGTAAATTATGCAGTAATACCAAGGGCACCTATGGTGCCAGACCCACACACCCTGTTGAATGATTTAAAACATCAACAGAAATATTTTTCTGTGGTAGATATCAGCAATGCGTTCTTTTCGATAGCGATACACCCTGACAGCCAGCATTGGTTTGCATTCACATTTCTGGGGAAAAGGTATACATATACGCAACTACCACAGGGGTATTGTGAAAGTCCAATAATATTCTCACAAGAAATGGCAAGCAACTTGCCAGGATTTACCCCAACAAGAGGTAGTCAGATTTTGCTTTATGTTGACGATATCCTGCTGACATCCCCCACCCAGCAAGATTGTAAAGAGGACACCATAGCACTATTACAATTTTTAGCTACTGAAGGACATAAAGTAAACAAAAATAAACTGCAGCTTTGGAAAAAACAAGTTAAATACCTAGGACATGTAATATCCAAGGAAGATAGGACATTAGATGAGGACAGAAAAATAGCCATTTTACAAGCACCAAAACCCACTACCAAGAAGGAAATTATGTCCTTCCTGGGTACGACTAATTTTTGTCGGAGTTGGATTCCAAACTATGCCTTGGAATCTGTACCATTGACTAACCTGATTTACAAAAAGCCTATGGCAGCACAGGATTTATTACAATGGACACCAGAAGCAGAATCTGCTTTCTGCAAACTGAAACAGTTAATAGCGTCCTCATTAGTTTTGGGAATATCAAACTATCATAAACGTTTTTTCCAAACTGTAGATTGTAAGCAAGGTTATATGACATCAGTGTTAACATAGCAGCATGGGGACAAGCAACACCCTATTGCTTATTATTCATCACAAGTGGACCCAGTGGCACGGTCTTTACCTCACTATGTATAAGCAGTAGTTGCAGCTGCAATGGCAGTACAGGCTTCGGCCTCAGTAGTATTGTTCCACCCTCTCACATTGAGAGTGCCTCATGCAGTCGCGATTATTTTACTACAAGAAAAGGTAGCATATCTTTCCCCTGCTATGCATCTTTCCTGTATGACTATATTGTTGAGCCAACCTCATATGACAATTGAACGATGTACGACTTTGAAACCTTCTACCTTGCTCCCAACCCCTGCAGATGGCACACCACACAGCTGCCTGCAGGTGATTGAGCAAAAGACACTGCCTAGAAAAGATCTTACGGATGTTCCCTTGGATGATGTCGAGGTGACATACTACGTGGACGGCTCATGCAAAAGGGGTCCTGCAGGACAGAACCTAGTAGGATATGCAGTAGTTTCTGATACTGACATTATAGACGCAAAATCTTTACCACATAGTTTATCTGCACAGGCAGAAGAATTGATTGCCTTCACATGGGCATGTACCTTAGCAAAGGGTAAATGTGTGAACATTTTTACTGACAGCCAGTATGCTTTTTCTACTGTACATGTTTTTGCGCAACAGTGGAAAAATCGAGGAATGGTAACATCTACTGGCAAACCAATCAATCATGCACAGTTTTATTTTAGATCTTTTAGAATCTATTCAGTTACCTCAGAAAGTAGCTATTTGTAAATGCACAGCTCATACCAAGCAACAGGACAAGATTTCAAAAGGCAATGCGAGAGCTGATACAGCTGCAAAGCAGGCTGCTTCAGAAGTATTTCTATTGAATGAGGAACTACAACCCTCTGAGATTTTAGACTTAGAAATGTTAAAGACAATGCAAACAGTTACTACGCAAACTGAAAAACAAAGATGGGTAATACGAGGAGCAATTCTCGAAAAGGGGCTGTACATCTCTAAAGAAGGAAAACCAATATTGCTGTCTAATTTGTTTAGATATGCAACTTTGTTGAGCCATGGGCAGTGCCATGTCTCAACAGGGGGGGGTGGTACAGCTGGTGAACCAAGTGTTCACGACGTACGGATTTACAAACTACTCTAAAAAATTTTGTTCGTTATGCCACATCTGTAATAAACATCATGCACAAGGGGCATTAAAGCCCAAGCAAGGGAGTTTCCCTACACCACCGTATCTGTTTCATACTATTTGAATGGATTTCATAGAGTTGAATAAATGTGAAAATAAGAAGTATTGTCTTGTCATTGTAGATATGTTTTCCAGATGGGTGGAAGCCTTTCCGACTAAAAATCCAGATGTGACTGAATTTGACTGTGGCCAAAGTTCTTGTTAAAGAAATCATCCCTAGATTCAGCATTCCGGAAAGGATCTACAGTGGCAACAGCACACACTTTGTGAATCAGACCATACAGCAGTTAAGTAAACATGTTTCTATTTCTCTAAAGAATCATTGTGCATATCACCCGCAATCAGCAGGGCTAGTAGAGAGGCATAATGGAATTTTAAAGAGTAAGCTAAGAAAATTAATGACAGAAACACAGAGAAACTGGGTGTACTGTCTGCCCCTGGCACTGTTGAGCATGAGAACTGTTCCGAATGCAAAAGGATTGACTCCTTTTGAAAAGCTGTTTGGAAGGCCATACTATATACCTCAGTGGAAATCTCTCATGCCCGCGGACCAGGAAGCTGACAGTACATTAGCAGAGTATATGCGTAATTTGTTAAATTCTAAACATTTGTTGCAGTTAAATTCTGTTTCAGATAAAGAACAAACCAGACCGTCAGAAGTGGCAGTGCCCCCTGGAGTGTGGATCTGGCTGAAGATAGTTAAGAAAAAAAAGTGGGCGTCTCCGAAGTGGGAAGGTCCCTATCAAGTTCTTTTGTCAACACCCACCACAGTCAAAATTGCAGAGCGTGCCTCTTGGATCCACTTGACGCACTGTATATTAGTTAAAAACTTTGAACTGGACAAAAATCTTGTTACATGCCAAGAGCAAAAATGATAGAGTCCAGAAGAAACAGGAATGCAGAACAACCCTTTCCTCAGAAGTATTGCATAATCATCCTGTTAACTGTATTAGTGACAATAATCTTTTTGTTGTGGCCTTTTCTTTTCCCAGCCATGCAGACTGAACTGAATAAACGTGAAGCGTTACTCATAAACTGGCATCCAAACTTTAACACTTACCAGGCAATTAAATATGTGTATGCTGAGACTTTCAATGTTTCAAATTGCTGGATTTGCACAGCTTTGCTGACAGCATACGGGGGGTTATTAATGACTACAGTCCCCCTAGGGGTCAATGAGACCTGGGAGAACTTGATTTATGATACCTCAACCATTACAGCACAAGATAAAATAGCATTGCACTTGTCTGTTCCACAAAAAGGAACTGTGTGTTTTTATAAAAATGATACTGTTCAGGTGGGTTGGAGCAATTGCAATGTGACTGTTCCTTATAGATGTTACACTAAAGGTAACAAAATAGATCTTTATTGTAATACAAACTATGATTCATTTCTTGGATTGATGCACAAAACACCTGATGAAGTAAAACATAATTCTGTTCTTTATAAACAGCTGTCTATAACTGATAGAAAAAATATTTCATGCAGGGCCAGTGTACATTCATAGCAAGATTAGTTCTAAAGTAGAGGATTGTTATTTTGTGTGTGGCAGAAAGGCATGCAAATGGTTACCTGAGAATTGGTCCGGCAGTTGTTTTTTGGGTTACCTGGTTCTGGCCATATGACACACTGCAGTTTTGCCTCATGGAAAAATTCGAAATGTCAGAGAAGTCGTCAAGAAACATGTAAATCCAGTGGAACAAATTGATGCATGTTGGAAAGACCATCACTCTCTAGGCAAAGGACTGACACACATGGACTTGAGTGATAGCGTTATATCGTGGGCAGGCATATTACCAGCATATGGAGCAGTGAAATCGATCTGGGAGCTAAGAAAACTGTTGAAACTTCTCGAAGTAATGAGTAATGCAACTTTTTCCACTCGCAAATTGGTGACTGATGAACTGAATGCTATGAGAACTGTAGTACTCCAAAACCGCATGGCTCTCGACTTCACCCTAGCGGCAAGAGGTGGTACGTGCGCTTTAATCCAAGAAGAAAGCTGTTCGTATATTCCTGACCATAAACAGGAGATAAACAATCATCTTGAGATAATTCAGCAAGTGTTGGCCATGACCAAACCAGGCCCAAACCCACTGACAGACTTTTTCCAGAAATGGTTTGGGGGTGGGGTACCATCCTAATGAACATCCTGACTGCCATTTGTGTAGGTATGCTCCTACTGGGAGTATGTGTTTGTTGTGGAATCCCCTGCATGAAAAGACTGATTAAAGACCTTATAGACATGTCAGTTTCTGAAACCTTATATCAAAGTACTGAGTCTGAAGAACTGTTAAAAGACTAAAAAGCTTTCATAAGTCTAAACTGAATGACTCGCTTAACTGCAAATCCTGAGTGGAAGAGGTTAGGAGAAGAAAACAAACTGTTTATGCTTATTTTAAAAGTAGAATCAAAGTATTAATAGGGGGGAAATGTTAGATAAATATGTATTAATGTGTGTATTAGCAATATGCTTAGTGCATTTAGAAGCTTGAAAAGAGTTAACACATTTATTCCATTTCATACTGCATAAATCTGTACAAACTGCAGTTGCTTTCTGACCTTGTACTGTTAGCTAAAATCTTGCTTGTCCCTTGGAAATTTACTGAGAAGCAGGTGATTTCTGCTTGCGTTAGGAAAATAATGAATAGAACAATACTACTTGTATGAAACTTAGACAAGAAGTTCCGCTGTGCCATGAGAAAATACACAGCTGTAGAAGTTTTTATTTATTTATTTTTATTTTTACATTTGTTGACTGGGCTAGTCTAACTGGATATATGTCCATTTTCAGTAGAGGCCCGGGGAGAAAAGCTCCAGGGAAAAAACATACAATTAATAGAGAATAACATAAAAACATTTTTATACGATGTGAATGACCTGAGACGTACCTCCCTGGACTACATGAAAAGAGACATAGAGGAGCTCTCTTATTATGTAGCCCAGGCCGGAATGACCCTGACCCTGAGCAGCATCTTACCCTCACCAAGAATGATGCCACAGTACAAAGACAAAATGATCAGTTTTAACAATCGGCTTAATTACTGGTGTCATTCTAAGGGGATCCAATGTCTGTCTGCTTGGGATGACATGCTTGACAAGCCACACTGCTTCGCAAGGGATGGCTTGCACCTGTCACCCCTGGGCTTCTGGATATTGGCCTAGGCTCTTGCCACCCCCATAGTGCCTTTTTTAGGCAAGGCTCAAATAACAAACCTACCTCCCAAGAAAACACAAGTGGAAAAAAACTAAGGGTAATGCTGCTCAATGCCAGAAGTCTAAACCTCAAGATGCACGCCCTCGAAGCCCTCCTCAGTATGGAGAACATCGATGTCTGTATGGTGACTGAAACCTGGTTCAAGGCTCCTGAGAGCACCCCAGCACTATCAGGTTTTACCTCATATCATGCTCTCCAGCCCCAAAACTTGGACCGAACCACAAAAGGAGGGGGAGTATCCATTTTCATCAAAGATACCCACACCTCCAGGTTAGTGGCAACGCACGAAGCATCGGAGACTATCCAGGTGCAACTAACTATAGGCAAAACTGCCTTACAGTTTGTAGCATGCTACAGACCACCCTCTCAAACTCAGAAACCCCACACAGCCTTCCTGAAGACACTGGAGAGTATGAATGTCTCTCCAAATACCATCATTTTGGAAGACTTCAACTACCCAAACATAGACTGGGAACATTACTCAAGCCCCAACACCCTAGCCCAAAGGTTCCTAGAATTCATAAACTCAAAAGCAATGGAACAACTAGTCACCATTCCCACAAGAGGAGACAATATACTAGACCTGATCATCACAAACATGGGGACAAAATGCTCCACATCGGAAGTATATCCCTCTTTGGTAAGATCAGACCATAAATTAATCTCACTGGAAATCCACATCTTGCCCCCACCCCCTGCTCAAAAGACCACAGTGAAGAACTTCTCAAAAGCAAACTTCACACTTCTTAAGACTGAAGTGGTATCCTTCAAGGGCCCTGGGCCAGTGGAAACCACAACCCACACTGCTGAATCCTTTGCAAATGCCTTCTATGGGCACCTTCAAGAATGCATGGATCATGCAATCCCAAATAAAACCAAGACCCATTCCCCCAAAGGCAGGCGCCCGGTCTGGTGGACCCGAGCCATAAACAAACTTTACAACAGGAGGAGGAAGCTACTACATGACAGAGCAAAATCCCTAAAAGGGAAGGCGTCTCTGATCAGTACTAGCAAAAAACTACGATCACTCATAAAATCATCCAAGGCCAACTTTGAGAGAAAAACCGCAAAAGACACAAAAGACAATCACAAGGCCTTCTTTAGCTATGTTAGAAACCTGGGTGGAAACTCCCAGATATGCTCAGAGTTAGTCCAAACTGACACAAAATACACTGAACCCACTGACATTGCCAACATTCTCGCAGACAGGTTCAGTGCAAATTTCTCCTTCCCCTCCCCCCCTAAAAGGAGAAATAACTATCCTAGCAGAGTGTAGCCTCCCTAACATCTCAGATGCCCAGGTGAGAGCCGCCCTCTCTAAAGCTAAAAACACAGCATCAATGGGACTGGATGGTGTCCCGGGCTGTGTGCTACATGAACTCCAAGAGGAACTAAACCCACACATAAGGCTGCTGTTTAATTTTAGCCTTACTACAGGATACGTACCCAAAGAGTGGCATATGGCAACAGTGGTCCCACTTCACAAAGGCGGTGCTTCTATGGACCCTGGAAATTACCGCCCATAAGACGAGCCTGGTCTGCAAAGCTATGGAGAGGATCATTATGGAACTCATAAACAAAGACATTGGGGACCTACAGACATTGGATCCTACCCAATTTGGCTTTGTCAAGGGCAGATCCTGCCTTTTGAACTTGGTCGACTTTTTTGAAACAGTCACTAAGGCCATTGATGAGGGTAAGGCAGTTCACACAGCCTACCTTGACCTTGCAAAAGCCTTTGACACAATACCCCACTCGGGCATCATAGACAAACTCACCAGCTTAAATGTAAACCCATATGTCACAAGATGGGTTGCAAACTGGCTCAAGGACAGAACCCACAGGGTCAGAGTTGCTGGAGTTATGTCAGACTCTAAGCCAGTCACAAGTGATGTCCCACAGGGCTCAGTCCTGGGACCCCTCTTGTTCGGCATTTATTTTTCCAAGGTACAGGCAAACATAGGAGGATTGTGGCTGACAAAGTTCGCAGATGACTGCAAACTGGGCGTCATAATTGATACTCCAGCAGACACAAACATCCTTCAGAGAGGCCTCATAGAAATGGATAATTGGTGCCAGAGCCATGGCCTTAAGCTGAATGCCAAAAAATGTATAGTCATACCCTTTGGGAAAAACAAGGTACCGACAAATTACCACATAGGCGGTAATCCATTAACACGGAAGAGGTAATCAGGGACCTAGGGACCCAGGTTGACAGTAACCTCTCATTTGACACTCACATTGCCAAAGTGGTTAGGAAGACCTTCTATATTGCCCACCTTATCATGAAGGGTTTCACATCTAGATCAAGAGAGGTCATTGTGCCCCTGTACTCTTCTCTTATCAGGCCAATGATTGAGCACAATGCCCCATTTGGGATGTATCTCACCCGACACCTGCAGCAGTTGGAAAGACCCCAAAAGTTCCTCACCAAGAGGATAAAGGGTCTTAAACATATGTCATATGCCACCCGACTGAAAAAACTACAGCTCTATTCAGTCGCATACTGCCTACTCAGAGGTGATCTGTGCCTGACGTACAAGGCCATGTCCAATCCTGAATTAATGGACATGCTCCACCTCAGAAAGTCCAAATCCATCAGAGCCACGAGAACAAGTGACTTAAACCTCAACACAGAAATAAATAGGACGTGCTGGAGGGACAGATTCATAACCCAGAGGCTCCCTACACTCTGGAACAGAATCCCAGTCCATGTTAGGCAGAGCCCCTCACTGACTCTATTCAAGAGAAATCTTGACGAATGGATGGGAGATCGTAGGTTTACCCCGGGGGTCATCTCTGTGTCACTACTAGACAGAGGCATAGTAAACTAAACCCTAAAAGGGCGTAGTATTCTCATCCTAAGGGGTGGTGTAAGCCACATACACTCTGGCTAGGCTTATAAATGCCTTAGGGCAGATAGCCTAGTACGAACCTATGAACCTATGAACCTATACAGCAATATTTATACAAACAATTAATAGAGAATAGTATAAAAGCAGTTTTATACAGCAATAATTATATGATTAAGGCAGTTTTATACTGCAACAAATTTAGCCTAAACATGTAAGCTAAAGAAATTGTAAAATAATATAAAAATAGTAGTATGTAAATACTGGAAGCAAGTCTTAGAAGGGTGTACTAGTAACACTTATTTCTATGTGAGAGAAAAGGATATAGAATTAATCTAAGAAGGTTGTAATAGGAGAAAGGTAAAAGATTAGAGTCAAGAGAATGTTAGTCAGGGTTAGAATATGGGCATAACCAGTGATTATTGAAATATAGCTTTAGATTTCTTTTAAAAAGTGGGAGAGAGGTCAGAGATGTAAGGTCGGGTGGTAATTGATTCCATACTTTTCCGACAGAGTTAGAGAACAAGGAATCACCTGCTAAGTTTTTAGATTTAGTAATATGCATAAACATTTTGTTAGAG
The DNA here is from genome assembly GCF_019279795.1 of Protopterus annectens. Classification (NCBI taxonomy): domain Eukaryota; kingdom Metazoa; phylum Chordata; order Ceratodontiformes; family Protopteridae; genus Protopterus; species Protopterus annectens. The sequence goes on along the minus strand of NC_056733.1, from coordinate 451,024,871 downwards.
GAGCGTAAATTTTTGAGATTGCTGTATGGTATAATGAAGCTAGAGAGTGTGGGAGTATTATAGGGTTGATAAAGGGCCTTGTATGTTATTGTAAGTTGCAGAAATTGTATCTGATTAAGAAATTCTAACCAGCCTAGTTGTTTCAGATTAAGACAGTGATGAGTTCTAAAAGGGGAGCTTGTAGCAAACCTGGCAATGTTATTATAGGATATAGCTAGTTTGTGAAGGTTCTTTTTAGAGAGGTTGGTGTAAATGGGAGAGGCATAAAGAAGAGTTGGGAGTAAATGAGTTCTAGCTATAGTGGACCTGGCTAGTGGTGCAAGAAATGGTTTAATTCTGTATAAGGATCCTAATTTATGGTTAACTGATTTTACTGTGGCATTAATGTGGGTATCAAAGTTGAGATTGTCGTCAATTGTGATTCCTAAGAGTTTAGTGGTTAGATCAGGAGAAATAAGGGTGTCATTATTTGATGTGATACTGAAGTGTACAGGGGTAGTCTTTTGGGTTGGTGTAAAGAGTAAAAGTTTAGTTTTTGGGGGGTTTAGTAGGAGGCAACGGTCAGAGAACTAGTTTTCTACTATATTAAAAGATTTTTGTGTATGAGCCTGAAGTTCAGCTTGAGAGGTGACTGCACAGACTATAGTAGAGTCGTCTGCATATTGAATACATGTGGAGAGAGGGATGGCTAAGTGGAGGTCATTGATGTAGATGGAAAACAAGAGAGGGCCTAAAATGGATCCTTGTGGAACAACTAATGTGATGGGCAGAAGGTTTGATAGTGTATTTTGCCAGAGTACAGCCTGCTGTCTGTTATCTAGATAGGATGTGAACCAGTTCATTGAAAATGAATTCAGTGAGTAGGACTTTAGGATGTGAAGAAGGATTTGATGATTAACCATGTCAAAAGCTTTTGATAAATCAACAAAGACTGCTGAGGAGAGGATATTTTTGTTGCGGTTCTCGTTGATACAGCTAGTGAAGGAAAGCAAGGCAGAAGAGGTACTATGGAATGGTCTAAATCCTTGTTGATAGTTTGCTAGTAGGTTGTGATGGAGAAGATGGTTCATTAGCTGTTTGTGGACACACTTTCCATTATTTTTGCAAGTGGAGAGAGCAGTACTATAGGACGATAGTGGGACGTGTCGTTGGAGCTACCACCTTTATGTAATGGGATAATATGAGAAATTTTCCTGATGGATGGGATAATACCTTCGTTTATGGTTCAATTTATCAATATGGAGATGGGATAAGCTATGGCTTTAGATGCTATTTGCAGGAATTCAGCTGGGAGTTTATCAGCAGAGGGGGTTGTTGCTTTTAGCTTTTGGAGAAAGGATCAAATCTATGATGTTGGTACTGGTTCTAACTTGAATACTGAGGGTGACTTGGAGGTGGAAGTTTGTAGTTTTGATATATTGGGGGATAGTTGGCTAGCCAGAGTTTGGATAGTATTGGTAAAGAGAGTTAAAGGCATTTGCTGTTTCAGTTGAGTTTTCAGGATTAGCGCCTGAGGGGATCAGAGTAATAGTTGCACCTGGATAAAGACTTTTATTAATAGTAGACCAAAACGTCTGAGGTTCCTTGAGGGAGGATTGTTGTAGATGGAGATAGTAGTTCTTTTTATCTAGTAGGATGGCTTTTTTTGTGTTATTTCTTTGCTGTCTGAAGGTTAGATGATCTGTAGAGTTCTTAGTAGTTCGCCATTTAGCCCAGGATTTGTTTCTATGAATGATTAGTTGCCTGGTATTGTTTGAGAGCCAAGGAGTAGGTTTAGTTTTATTTCTTGTACAGCGTATTGGGGCGTGATGATCAAGGATTGTTAGAAATGTTGAGTTGAAGTATTCAACCACTTTGTTAATTGGGAGGGATTTTAATGGTGCCCAATTACATTGCTCAAGTTCTATTTCGAAAAGCTCAGGGATAAAATGCTTTTTGGAGCGAACTGTTCTGATAGTGTTAGGGAAGGTTGAGTTGGTTTTATGTCTGATTATGTATGTTAGCAGGTGGTCACTAAGATCATCTGGGAGTGTTCCTGTTATGTATGTGTGGTGAGGACTATTAGTCAGAATCCAATCCAAGATGCTTTCTTTATTGTTCAGTTTGCTAATTCAAGTTAATTAAGTTACAGATAATTAGTACAAAGCCTGCTTGAAAATATGAACTGCAATCAGCATTTGCTTGTATCTGTATTAGAAAAGTACCTTGAAAAGTAACACTGTACAATAGATGCTTGTAAACGGATTAATAGTCACCAAGGCCAGGTTGTTTTTCTGAGAAGTTTCTCACAAATCTAGTCATGTCAGCAGAAAATCTGAAGTAACATCTGCTGTAGAACAATGCTAAAAGTTGTGCTTGATTACATCAGCTTAGAAGGCCTTCTCTTGTAAAATAGTATAAGAATGAACATACTTCCTGTTAGTAGTTAGACAAATCCTTGTATTTGCATGTTTTTGTCTCCTTGCTGCAAGTAGTGCCTTAACTGAACCTTACGTGTATTGGTCTTTGAAGTTTTTTCCTTTGACACACTGTGTCTCCTTCTGTAACACAGACACCTCCTCCCCACACACACACACACACACACACACACACACACACACACACACACACACACACACACACACACTTTAGAAAATGCATTGTAGAACAAGTCCTATTACTGCATGCACGTTGTGTGTGTGTGTGTGTGTGTGTGTGTGTGTGTGTGTGTGTGTGTGTGTGTGTGTGTGTTTAACAGGAATACAGTCTTGTTTTGAACATTTTCTCCCCTTTATTTTACATTTTATTCCTCTAACTAAATAAGATAAGAGAGGTATGTAAACCTCTTGACTGCTGCTGCCAGTGTTGGATCGTGGTCACTCATCACACTCTCACTCATATACACACACACCTTGCTTTCATGCACTCATTCACACACACACACACACACACACACACACACACACACACACACACACACACACACACACACAAACACACACGTAGAAACACACATGCAGAAACAGAAACATACACACACTTTTTTCTTTTACATTAATTTAGATTTTACACTCACTAAGCAGCAAAAGCTCTGCTTAGCGAGTGTAAAATAATGGTTCGATCATTATCACATTCATTCATGTGTATGCATACACTCACACACAGGCATAAACACACAGTTTTGTTTTGTTTTTTTTCTTTTTCTTTTTGATATATTTTACACTCGCTAAACAGCAGAAGCATTGCTTAGCGAGCATAAAATAATGGCGGCAGTTCCATTTTCTCAGTCCGAGCTCCATGGCAGCTTGATATGCTGTCGTGAAGTGGAGGACATGTTTTTCAGCAGGCATTACTTGTACATTAATACCCTGCTGGAGAACACTTGTTCTCTAGTCAGGGTACTGATGCACAGTAAGTCCATTCTCTAATAGAATGTATACACCCTAAGGTATTATAAGCAAATTTATTTTGGCATATAAAGCATTTTATAACAAATCCATACAAGCAACGTTAGATGTTAAACATTTTCAGATAAGTTCTGCCATAATAAATAAGGAACTAACTTTACAAATGCAAAGCTTTAAGAATTTATGTAGACAATTATATATAACATTAAGATTACCTGAATAAGGAAATAAACTCCTGCCATTCATAAGGTTGTCTGAGTCCATAGATATATTCAAAAATAATCTTGATGACTGGGGAAGGGGATTTGGCATGTAATCCTGCAATTAGGGAATCCTAGACAGTCATTGACCCGAGCACTGTAACCAAACATATGAAACGTATATGCATACCTCTTAAATGCTTTGCTTTAGGCATAATACTATGGTTTTGGCCCTCATATTTGGCCTTGATCCACCGAGATTTATGATGTTCTTCATGAAGTCAGACCTGTTTCTGAGTACATACCTTGTTAAACACATAAACAACACCTATGCAAAGATTCACTACCACTAATTATGTAAGGTTTAGCATACAGAGACCTTCTACTTTGAAAAAATAACAAAGTGCTCCTCTTTCTGATCTTCTGCTATGAGTTTATAAAGGCATGAAAGGTATGCTTATATGTTAATAACTTGGATAACAATCTACCAAATTTACAAAAAAATGTAGTCTGAAGTAAAGTCCATTAGATCTCCAACAAAACCCACATGGGTAATGGAAGAAGTACCTCCTCTAACCAGTGTAGTGCCACGAGCAGGGTTCCACAGCACTCTGTCCTAGATTCTTTGCTGTTCAGCTGGTGGCACCAACTTCATGGAAGTAAAAACAGATGTCAAGGGTCTGTGCCTAACTAAGTTTGCTGATGACTGCACACTCAGTGTTACTGTAAACCCCTCAAAGACATTCAGGTACTACAGTAGGCCCTGGTGAAGAACAACACCTGATGTTTCAGTCACAGGCTCTCCCTAAATGAAGAAAGTGCTGTATAGTTACCTTTGGGGAAAGACATAACCCTTCACTTACCACATATCTGGCACCCACTGCAAATGCAGTTATCTGAGACTTTGGTACTTATTTTAATAGCAGTCTTTTCTTCATCTCCATGTCTCAGTCGTGGTTAGGAATGCATGCTCATGTGTGCTAGTATATTTAAAAATCATACAATCATACACAATGACATAAACTCAGTCAAAGCACTTTGGTCTCTATTAACAATGAAAAAGAAAATTATATCTAACTCATACAAACTTATTATGTCAATAAGGTACCAAGAAGAGACATTGTTCTCGAAATATTGGCATGGTATAGACCCACTAATTTCTAATGACCAAATAACCAAATCTATTCAAATGACAAATAAATATATTCCCTTCAGAAAACCGAGTTACACTCAGCTTATGATATTAAATAATGCATATCTTACTCTGACACTAATAAACAAACTTAAACCTACATCATCTCCTTTATGCCCACATAGCGATAATCAGAAAGCTAGCCTATTACATGTCTTTTGGAGCTGTAAATGCTCATATAAGCTCTGGTGGTCACTTAAAGTCAGATTAAGTAAATTGGGTTATGAGAAGTTTACACTATCTTGGAAATTTGCCCTATTACACATCCCCCCAGTGAACCTAAAGAAACAACAGATGCGACTATTAATTACATTATTCACACTTATAAAATACTATATTACACTGAACTGGAAAGACAGAACTCAGCTTTCTTGGAATGGATTCAGCAAATAGCAATCAGATACATAACAGAACACAGATTCTTAGTTCATAATCAAAAACGGAACACACCTTTTGATGAATTCTGGAATTCATTAATGGCTCATATCCTGAGGTAATATGCAATGACTTCTAGCAAATTATAGTTATTAAATTATAAAACTGTACCTTTTGCTCGACTTGCCCCCCCCCCCCTTCATCTTCTATGTAGCCACTAAACGGTGGGCAACTTTATATAACTTTGCTGTACTCCCCTCTTCCCACAAAATTTATCATTACATATCTAGTACATTCACAATGATATCATATTTCTTGTTTTTTATTGACAGGCAGTGCATATATATGTACATCGTTTATGGTATTATTTAACTCTATTCTCAGTTGTTGTTAATCATATATGGTTTTATTATTTATCTTTTTATTATACTTCTTTGTATTTGACATTGTTATGTATTTATGTTTTCCTTTTCTTTTTTGAAATATTTGTAATTTGTTTGAACACAATGGAAATGTCATTCAAGGAAATTCAATAAAGGAATTTGAAAAAAAAAAAAAAAAAACAAGCATACTGATTGGACATCCCAACCAGTCTGCCATTATTTATTGAGCATATACCAAAAAAAAAGTCTCGCTGCTGAAGTACCATTGAGCTCACCTGATCTGTAGTGGTATCAGCTCTAAGTATAGTGCAGTGATGACCACTCTGTATATTTCCTTTTTTAGACCTAGAATTGAATGTATGTCGCCTGTGGAATACATTCATACCTCAAATGATGTAAAAAAATCCCATTCCTTACAAATGGACTTTTTTGGTAATATGACATCTCTTAATTGGAGAGCTGTTTCTGTAGTTGATCTGCCAATGTGCATTACTTGACACTTACTTGGGTTAAAGCCTAAGTTGACATCCTTGGCCCAAGACGAAAATTGTTGTAACAGGTATCAAATTTATGAAGTATCCCCATTCCTATTCAGAATAAATACAGTTTTACAATCATCAGCATACTTCACATGCCAGCAATAGGACTGCAAGTTTCATACTAGGCTAACTTCCTTGAAGGGAAAGCCTAGCCAACAACCCAGGTGGAGATCAAACCCTGTACCTTGTGCATAAGAGGCAAAGGCATTAATCATTATGCCAAATCTTCCATGGCTAGGGACTAGTTGATAAAATTAAATTAAACAAGAAAGGCACACGATGGAGTCTTGAGGGACTCCAGATTTTATTGGAGGATGTTCATACCTGTCTCTTATATGTACACATTGAGTTCTTTCTGTCAGTCACGTATGAATCCAGTTTACTAAAATGGACTGAAGCAATAATTCCTTAGTGCTTCTAGAATAGATTTATGGGAAACAGTATCAAAGCTCCTGACCAAGTCAATATAGATAGCCCCAACTGTTAATGATAGATCTAATGCAATAGACACTTGCTCATAAACTTCCACTAAGTTGGTTAATGCAGACAGATACTGCAAAACCCATGATGTTGTAAATCATAATTTCTAGAACTTTTATACTCATCCTGTAACATCACCATCAGGACTCATTGAAAATGTTTGCACAAAATAGAAGTAAGGCTCAGTACATGTTCCATTATAAGAATTCAATTTAAAGTAAAACATATAGGTTCATGGGAGATTACTAGGCTAATGGCTCAAGATCCCTTACAAGCCTAGCCAGTTTTATCCAGATTTTACCCAATTTTCTATCCCTAGAGGAAAGATAACAAGGCTTGGGTTTTGACAGTTTTTACAAAATGCCTCTCTCCATAAGGGATATGGGTACCATCCCAGGAGTGAATTTGTGATTTTCCATCCATTAGTCCAAATTGCCCTTGAAGATGGTCAGGGAGAGTCTCTGCTTCATATGAATAGGAAGCCTTTTCCAGAATCTCTGAGACACATATCTGTCTCTTCTGCATGATCTATTCATGTCAGAGATCATGTTTAGATCCTTGGAGTGGATAACTGTCATGCAGTTAGTTTGTGAATATGCAACATTTTAATCAGGGCTAGTCCAGAGATTGCCTTGTAGGTCATAGATCAACCCTCAGTAATTGGTAGGAAACTAAATACAGTGATAGGACTTTTATTCGGCCCACATATGACATGTTGGTTATACCCTGTATTTTATTTAGTAAGAAATCCCTGAGGACATTCCAGCTGCTGCAGATGCCTGGTGAGGTACATGCCAACAGGTGCATTACACTTGATTATTGGTCAGATGAGCACTGAGTACAGTGGTACTATGACATCCTTAGATAATTATTGAACTCTTTGGCAATTTCCCTTAACCAGTAGTCTAGGAATAAAAACTATATCAAGTGACAGTGAGTTAATATATTTATGACATTAATTTTTATTTCTAGATGTGTGGGATAGATGAAATTCATATTGAGATTTCTTCTATTTCAACTCTGACTTAAAGGTTTTGTTATTACATACATTTTCTTCTTTATTTCGAAAGAGTAATTACCCCTCAACTTACAAAAAAGTCTTTTATCCTTTTTTATAATTTGCAAAATGAGGAATCCCACCAGTCAAGTAACTTATTGATTTTATTTGCTTTGTTTTGAGCATATCTGCTCACTGAATCCTGCACATTTTTTTCCAACTGTGAATGTCTACCATCTGATAATGAACAGGGCCAGTTCACTATCTTTATTATTTGTGTTGTGCTGGTATAATTGATGTTTTCATAATTAAGCAGCTGTTTTTATAGTTGAGCATCTAATAGTCAGTTAAATGTTATAGCTAGTGTCACAATTGCAGTCATGATATCATGAAATGCACTGTAATTGACCCACTTCTTTTGACCTGAGTCAACCAGCTTTTTTAAGTATATGTTACAAGCCATTGCTATGAGTGCTAGCGCTGTACATGTAGCTGGGCAACCTAAGCCTATGCATCTGCTTTAAAGGATTTTAAGAGTGATAGTTAGGATTAGCCAAACCTGTATATGCAGTTGATTAAAACACTAAAATCTTACATATAGTCATGTACGCAAAGGACTGTTTTCTAACTGCTCTTGGAAGTTTCAATTATGTCAAAGCAAACTATTGTAGTAATTAATTTAGAAACCCTGCAAGCTTAGAAGATTTCAGACTTATTTCACTGTGTTGCTTTTGATTGCCTTTCTCTATATGCACTGTTCTACCTTTATAACAACGCTTCTAAGTTTTTTCTATATTCTTATACATTTTAGCGTATTATTTCCCTCTGCAAAGCCAATTGCGCAAACCTGACTTGAATTTCCAGATTGGACCCATCACACCTCAGTGACCATCTAACTGAAAAAGTCTAACTGTATTTTTCTTTTGTAATGTACTTCTTTGGTCAGAGTGCAAATTTCAGGAAGCGTGCACACACCCTGGGTCGGCGCGCCTCTTTTCTCCTCCTGATCCCCTGATTTTGCCACATAATATCCATATTCTCTTTTGTTTATTTACAGCCCCTAGATGCAGTATAGTTTCACTAATTAACCCATCTTACTCAAAGCTACAGTTAGTGAAGTTCAGCGGCTGTATATATATATATATATATATATATATATATATAAATATATATATATATATATATATATTTTTTTTTTTTTTCTCCACCTACACACTGATCAGGAAGGTGGGTTTCTGATTGTTTCTGTGGTTGCTTTGCTAGCTGTTCTCTGGGTCAACCTGGCTTTGCTCGAGCTCACTCCACTCCCATACCATACCCCCATTCCCTCTCACCCCTGCATACACAACACTTATATCCTATCCCATTTGACCACATCCCTTTTCCCCACCCTGCTTCCTCCCAAATCCCTCCAAGCAACAGACACTTCCTCTATACCCTAATTAACCTATTACAATATGGACTTTCACATAGCTCCCCACCACCACCACCACTTGATATCCAGGTAATCTTTGTACAACCTACTTATTCCCCTCAGTAGGTCTCTCTCAAAAGTAAACTATTCTAACAGCTTCTTACTTATTATGCTTCTCACACCCATTCTCATTCTTACCTCCTATGCTAACTCATATCACTGCACCCTCCAACATAGTCAACTTTCACCAACCATAACCTACCCCCAAACTAATTACTCTACCACCTACTCTTACCCTATAACCTCTTCAATTTTTCATCATTCTGACACTGCCCTGAATAGACTCAAGATATTCCAAATACCCACATTCCCACTTAAATCCAAACCAAAAACCTACCTCCAATACCATCACTATTCTTCTCTCAAATTAATCATTGTGAATCTACTACTATCAGGTGACATATTTCCCAACCCTGGGTTAAACCACAACTCCTCTCTCTCTGCCCATCCCTCAGACCACATAAACCCCACACACAGTGCTACCTCACAGACTCTCCCATCCTCTTCCACCAATCTATAAACATTCAAAGCATCATGAATAAAATATCCCTGTTTCATCCCTGGATCTCACTATACACCCTCTGACATTTTCATCCTCTGTGAAACCTGACTTAAGCCCCACATGTCTGACTCAGAATCCATCCCCCCCCGGCTATAACATTTTCTGGCAAGATAGACTTAAGAAAAAAGGTGGTGGTGTAGCAATCTTATATTCTAATCAGCTCCTACTCTACCCTCTATCACCCTGCCAAAAGTACAGTTTTGTACCTACCATAAATGTAGATGTTCGAGGATCTCCATTGCTGCAGTCCTGACATATGGGTATTCCGCTGTCCACCATCGGCCCGAATACCAAAGGGCTAGAACCGGCATCGGTCATCGGCGCTCGAGACTGACATCAGTACATGCCAGTACAAATGTGCACGACCGACGCCATAACCTCAGTCTTTCTTGCCTCAGACGTCAGAATGCAAAAAACACCACCCAAACCCCAACCTAAAAAGAAAAAGGGGGAAGGAGGGAGGGAAAATTGGACTGCAGCAATGGAGATCCTCGAACATCTACATTTATGGTAGGTACAAAACTGTACTATGTTCTTCGTCTCCCATTGCTGCAGTCCTGACATATGGGTAGAATCCCAGAGCAACAGAAAAAAGGGAGGCTGGTCAACTAAATAGCATTAGGAGCTGCTGACATGCCCTGTAAGATTGCAGTGGCAAACCCAGCCCTAGACCTAGAATAAAGAGGTAAATGATAATGCTTTGTAAAGGTATGTACAGAACTCCAACTAGCTGCTTCCAGAATGTCTTTAGTAGCTACCCCTCTCAAAAAAGCAGTAGAAGTGGCCGTAGCCCTAGTAGAATGAGGCCTGATCCCAGCTGGAATATCCTCACCATGATGAGAGTAACAAAAAGCAATACAATGGCTAATCCACTTGGAAATAGTTTGTTTCGAGACAGCTTTCCCTCGTGAAGTCAAAGCAAAAAAACAAATAATTGTTGAGATCTTCTGAACTCTTTGGTTCTGCTCAAATAATACCTCAACTGCCTATGTACATCCAAAGAATGCAAAACTTTTTCCCCTTCATTTTGGGGTAGCATAAAAAGTAGGCAAATGTATAGATTGGTTCAATGCCACATTAGAAATCACTTTAGGCAGAAAAGTAGGATTAGTACGTAAGGAAACTCTGTCATTGTGAAAAATCAGAAAAGGTTCCACTGCCATGAGGGCCTGTAATTCAGATACCCTTCTAGCAGAAGTAATAGCCAACAAAAAAGCAGTCTTCCAAGACAAGAACTGCAATTCAGCTGTAGCTGCAGGTTCAAGGAGGCAGAGTCAGCTTTTCCAAAACAAAATTAAGATCCCAGGTAGGAGTAGGAGCCCTCCGTGGGGGTCTGATATTCTTTGCCCCTCTAAGAAACTGTTTAACCAATGAATGTGAAAATAAAGGAGGGTCACAATCATAGTGAGCAGAAATAGCTGCAGCATGCACTTTTACAGAAGAGAAGGACAAACCCTTGTCCAATAAAACAGTCAAATATTGCAATGTACAACTCAAATTAGGCAAGTCGACATCAAAGCCTTTAGCTGAACTCCAAAGAAAAAATCTCTTCCATTTACCAGCATAAACTTTTCGAGTACTAGGACGCCTGGCTTCCAAAATAACATCCAAAACTTGTTGAGGGAGCTGAAGGTCCTCCTTCTCTAAAACAGAATGCCAGGCTGTCAGGTGCAGGGATTACACCCTGACATTGAGAAAATGATTGTTTTCCTGAGACAATAAGTGAGGAATCTGTGGCAATGGCCAAGGTGGTACATGAATTAAGCTCCTCAACAGAGGGTACCAATGCTGACGAGGCCAATCCGGTGCTATAAGGATCATGCAAGGTTTGTCCCTCCTGACTTTCAACAGCACCTTTGGAAGAAGAGGCAAAGGAGGAAAAGCATACACGTGAAGGTTGCTCCAACTGAAGGATAGTGCATCTATTTTCCAGGCTTTCGGATGAAATAGCCTTGTGCAAAACAGTGGCAGTTGGAAATTCAGAGGAGAAACAAACAGATCTATGTCCGGAGTTCCCCAAGCCATTGTCAACTGAAGAAATACCTGAGGGTCCAATTTCCATTCGTGAGGATCCACCATCTGTCTGCTCAGAACATCTGCTAAAGAATTTTGTGCTCCTGGCAGAAACTGTGCTCGAAGAGTGATGTGCAGATTCAAAGCAGTTTCCCACAACAAATACAGTTATTAACTTTTTCTGACATCCGTCAATACTGAGGCAAGAAAAAGACAAAAGTGTCCCCAACGGGGTACTTAGCCCAACTTGGTCTCCGGTCTGAAACTCGAAAACCGGCAATTCCAGAACGCCAAACGGCACTTGCAAATGCTGCTTCTGCTTAGGACCACGCGGCAAGAAAGACTGAGGTTATGGCGTCGGTCATGCGCATTTGTACTGGCACGTACTGATGTCAGTCTCGAGCGCCGATGACCGACGCCGGTTCTAGCCCTTTGGTATTCGGGCCGATGGTGGACAGCGGAATACCCATATGTCAGGACTGCAGCAATGGGAGACGAAGAACATCTTCTACCCAGCTGAAGTGCTGAATTTTAGTCTTATTGCCATTCTATCTCCCCTGACAAAAATTCTTGAAAAGTGCATTGATAAACAGCTTCTTGATTACCTCCTACTAGAAAATCTCCTTACCACTACATAGCACAGTTTCCACCCAAAACACAGTACAGCTACAGCTCTGATTTCTTTCATTAATTCTATTGTAAATTCTTGTGACAACAAGTTAATCTGCTTGTTTCTAGACCTCTCCAAAGCCTTCGACACTCTTTCCTACCAACTGCCTCTATCCAAACTATCTACCCTTAATCTTTCCAACTCTGCACTCTTCTGGTTCTCTAGCTATCTCTCCAACAGATTCCAAGCAGTTAAATGGCAATCTCACTTCTCTCCCTTCCTACCAGTACAATTTGGGTACCCCAAGGCTCCATCCTTTGACCCCTTTTATTTAATATCTATACTAATGACCTATACTCTTCTTGCCCACTCTCTTCTGTCATTCAATACACTGATGATTCCACAATCATCTTCACCTCTGACAGTATCACCCACCATCACACCCTCACTGAAAAATCTCTGCATTCTGTCGAAAAATGGCTAATTTCCAACAAATTGTTACTTAACCCAAAGAAAATTAACTTCTTCTATTTCTCCCTAAATATCTCCAGCATCATAACATTACCTTTACTGTCTCCTCCCTTAACAACATTATTATCTTTGTTGAACCTCTCACTAAATTGTGAGGAGTTGTTATCATTGACCAACTAATGTTTGATCTCCATATTCAGCACTGCATTAAAAAGATACATCAAAAGTTAGGCTTCCTCAAATTCCTCACAAATGCTGGCAGGATCTCTCTTGCACAAGCTTTCCTACTCCCCACCCTAATCTTTGCTGCCCCCATTCTCACTAACGTCCAAGCCAATCTTCTGCCTAAACTGGAACTCAACTATAACAAAATAGCAAGATTCACCACTAACCTACCCTACTGCTCCCACCACTGCCTAACCTTGGAAAACCTGCAGTGGCTAGAATTTCATCATCAAATCCTACTACCTCAGCTTCTCTTAGATGAACCCTCCTTATGTCCCTCTCTCTCTCTCTTTCCACCCTTATCCAGCCGTATACACCCAACTATACCCAACAACATCTTCTACAAGTGTATTAGCCCAATGAAAATATACTGGTAAACTGCTCTACAGCCTTTCAGTGGCAAATTCTTAGAATAAATTTCCAATAAGTGTTTCATACCAAAATTCTTTTAAAACTCCTCTAAAGGATACTCTCTGTATATCATGGACATGCTCATGCAGTAACCCTACACAATCCACCTCTCATGCTCTAAGTATGCAGCAACCATTTGCATTTCTGCACTTGGGCAGAAGCAAGGGGTTGGGAGGGTGGCCTAATAGTTAAGGTGTTTGTCTTACAAACACAAGGTCCAGGGTTTGAGTCTCACAAGAGATAATTGGCTAGGCTTAAAATAGCTTGCAAGGGCAGTTAGCTTTGTATGAAACTATGGAAACTATTTTTCTGTATCCTCTTTCTGCATCTACTTCAAAAAGTCTACTAATAGTAGTCCATGGTTCTTACTCCACACTGGAAATTGGATTTTGTTTCATAATTTATCTCCTATATAATCTTAACATTTATAGTTTAGTGGTCCTTTTTGTCTTGCACTACCTGACATTTTTTCCGTATTTCTGCTTACTACTGTACATAGCTCTGCACTTAATGATGTTTATTCTCCTTACTTTTGTACATAGACATACTCTGTAATAATCAATTTACTGACCCTTTATAGCATGTTGTTTTATCATACTCTTAGAAGTATTTTAGTTTTATAATTCCTTAGTTTAGTTATTATTTCTGCTATATGGCTATTTATGTTATTGTTACTGTTTTGAAGCTTTCTTTCATGGGCCTCCACTGAAAAGGGGCTATAAGCCCAGTCAGACTAACCCAGTTAACAAATGTCAAATAAATAAAATAAATAAATGAATAGTTTAAGTTATTGAATTTATATTTTTAAGCAATCCATATTTTTGTTTGTAAGTTAAAGAATTGATAAAGATATAGAACAGTGATCAGAATTACATAACAGTCAGCTTACTGTGACATCATTAAATTTAATGGGGTTGTTAGTGGCAAGAATATCAAGAATTTTATCCCCTCTCGCTGGCAAATCTATAAGTTGTGGTAAACTGTGATTTAATAAACATTCTATAAACTGAGTTTCTAAGGTACTTAACAATGTGTACTCAACCCAATTTATTTTTAGATAATTTATCTCTCCGGTTATAATACTAAATTTGTGTGATAGATGAGATTGAAGAAAATCAGTAAACCTTTTGTGTGTTTTCACATCCATTGATGACCTTCTATAAGGACAAATCAGCCTCAAGTCATTGGAACCAGAGGATGAGTAAATGTCTAACACAATACTTTCAAATTTTGAATTTATTACTAGTAATTTATATGTCAATGCATTTTTAAATAAAAGTAAGATTCCACCACCAGTTCTCTCAGTTTGCAAACATTCTAGTTTTACGTATCCTGGGAAGTTCAGGCGACAAGTATCCCAAGCTTCCATGACTATTAGAATGCCATATTCTTGATGTTGTGTCAAAAAAAGAAGTTTGTGGAATTTATTACCAATATTTCCTGTGTTAATGCAATATACACTCAAAGTTTTATTAAGTCTAACGAGTCCCTGAATTCTGTTGGAGAATTTGGTTGATGACATAAAAAATAAGAATGCAGTTTCAATCTCAACTTGCTACTAATGAATTCTGCCCCATAAGGGCTTAAAAGAAGATAATCATTAGCAAAACCTCCGTAGTCCCTGACAATTCCTTCAAATATTTAACCACACATATATTATTCATGTTTCTGAGGTGTTTCAGGCAATTGTTCCATAGTACAGCTTTAGTCTAAACATAATTATTCCATCTAATACTTGGAATTATTTCATTAAGAATGATCTTAATACTGATTTTCTTGATTATTTAAATTATGTTGGGTAATGTGTTTTACATTTTGTTTAGGGGAGTATTTGCCAAGCTATTTGTACCACAATGAATAAATATAGTCGTATACTGAACATTTCCTTCTAAAAATTTCTTCAGTAACCCTGGTATGTCTAAGAGTGTTAAATCTAAAAAGCATAAATCTGCAATATGATAGGGTTTATATTCCTTAGCTGTCTTTTTATGGTATTATTGAGTCAGACAAAAAGGAATTTCTCCATTATTTTGTGAAGCATTTTTATTTATTCTTTGAATTTTTCCTGAATGACATATATCGTTCCATATGTCAGTTTGAGAATAACTTGTGATTGTATTTCTCCAGTGTTCTTTTTTTTTTTTTTTTTTACTTGAACTTTTATCAGGATTTGATTTGCTGTTGTTGACTTTGTTTGACACTAAGATAGCTGGAAAGGTTCCAAGGTACACTGATGTTAGGGACTAAAAAGCCCTACTTATTTACAATTTTTAAGATCTCAGCTACTGTATTCCCCTTAGTATTTCATGAAAAGTGTGATCCATATATATATATATATATATATATATATATATTATATATATATATATATATATATATATATATATATATATATATATATATATATAGTTAAAGCAGATTCACTATGAACCTGGTCTACAAACCTGTGCTGGATATACTTTTGAAAATTCATTAAGAAGGCTAACTGTAGCATTATTTTACTCACCTACCACAGATGTGTAAGCTAGTTGATTTTACTGTATAATTCAGTTATTACTACCCTGTATCAGGCAGTATACAAATACATTAGTGTTACTCTAAATACAAATTAATTATGTATTTGAATCTGGTAATCAGAGTAGGGCACTGATCTATTAGGAACATATTCAGATTCTGCTTGGGGAACTTCTTTCCTGACTAAGCTCTTACATTCCATACAGCGATTGATACACTGAATGCATTGATCTCTGTGTTCCTTTAGGGTTGTTTAATATATACATATCAGACTTGTGTTCATGCCCCACATATTTTTATTTTATTTATTTTATTTTACATTTGTTGACCGGGCTAGTCTAGCTGGATATATTTCCATTTTCAGTAGAGGCAGAAAAGCTCCACAGTATATATAAAAAACATACAACATTTGAAGTGTAATACAAGCAAAAAAACTCCAGAATAATTGTAAAGTCAAAAAAGGAAAGATTTGCATGTAAAAACAATTTACTAATAGATTACCTATAAATAAATAAACTACAGAGAAGCAAAAAAGGTGTGTAGGGAGGAGAAGTGTGAGGAAAGTAAGAGTAATGTAAAAAAAGAGAGGAAAAGAAAGGATTAAACACATTTTCAGTGAAGGGGAAAAGAGGTAAGTAAAAAAGATAAATTGTTCAGGGAAGGGGGAGAGAGATGCAAGGGAGCAAATGAAGATAGAGCGATAGAAGTTTAGTCAGGTTTAGTGCAGGAACAGAGCCAGTGACTTTTCAAGTGTTCTTTTATTCTTTGTTTGAAGAGGGGCAGTGATGAGATTAGTGTTATGTCACTGGGTAGTAGATTCCAGTTCCTTCCTACTGTACTAGAAAAGAGAGAGTCACCAGCTGAGTTATTGGACTTTGTTAATTTAGCCATAAGTTTAGTAGAAGAACGAAGGGAATTAAGATTATTGTATGGGATTAAAACTTCTGAAAGTATAGGTGTTTGAAGGCTGGTGCAGTATTTTGTGGGCAATGTTTAGTTGGGGATGAGCAGAAGGTTTTGGAATTCCAGCCATCCTAGTTGTTTCAGGTTAATACAGTGGTGGGTTCTGAAGGGCTTGCCAGTGGCGGCGGGCAATGTTATTGTAGCATATAGCCAGTTTATTAAGGTTGGCTTTCTTAAGGTTGGTAAATATAGGTGAAGCATAGAGCAGTGTTGACAATAGATGGGAGTGGGCAATCTTGGCTCTAGCCGATTCAGTTAGGAAGGGTTTAATTCGGTATAAGGACCCTATTTTTCTGTTGACTGATTTAATGGTGTTATTAATGTGTTGATTAAAAGAGAGATTATTGTCAATGGTTATTCCTAACAGTTTTGTTGTAGGATCGGGTGTGATAACTGTGGTATTATTAGAGGAAATGGTGAAGTGTAATGAAGAGGATCGGGTGGTGGGAGTAAAGAGAAGAAGTTTAGTTTTTTTGGCATTTAGTAAGAGGGAACGTTTATGGAACCATGTTTCAACTGAGTTGAAGATATTTTGAGTAAGTGAGTAGAGTTCATGAGGAGAAGAAGCAGAGCAGATAAGGGTAGAGTCGTCTGCATATTGGATGCAGGTGGCTTGAGGGATAGCAGAGTGGAGATCATTAATGAAAAGGGAGAATAGAAGTGGTCCAAGAATGGAGCCCTGAGGCACACCAATGTTTATGGGTAGGAGAGAAGAGAGTTGATTTTGCCATAGAACTGCTTGTTGTCTGTTGCTAAGGTAAGATTTAAACCATTTAGTGGCAAGGTTGTCAAAGGAGAGGGATTCAAGTATGTAAATTAAGGTGGAATGGTTGACCATGTCGAATGCTTTGGAGAGGTCAATGAAGAGAGCTGAAGAGAGAAGGTTGTTATTACGATTCCTATTGATGGTTTCTACAAAAGATAAGAGAGCAGTGGTAGTACTGTGATGAGGTCTAAAGCCATGTTGACCGGTTGCTATTATGTTGTGCAGAGTGAGATGTTGTAAGAGTTGCCGGTGAATACATTTTTCCATAAGTTTTGCTAATGGGGAAAGGAGAGCAATTGGTCTGTAGTTGGAATAATCAATAGAGTTACCTTTATGTAATGGAATAATATGGGAAACTTTCCAGATCACAGGGACGGTTCCTTCTTTGATTGTCCTGTTTATGAGTATGGATATAGGGTATGCAATCACTTTGGCAGCCCTTTGGAGGTAGAGAGATGGGAGCTTGTCAGCTGAAGGAGTACAAGGTTTAAGTTTGTTAATAAGTCTGTAGATAAATTATGTGGGGATAGGTTGTAGTGTAAAGTTATAGGATGGGTCCTTAGGGTTAGTTGGAGGGGTGACATAGTTGGTATTCATTTGTCTGGCTAGGGTTTGGATAGAGTCAATAAAGAAAGAATTAAAAGTATTAGCAGTTTGGTGGGGGTTGTCTGGATGTGGGCAGGTTACTGGAGGTCATTTAAACTTTATAGGCCTTATTGCAAGGATTGTTATTATTGCTATTTTTTCTTCTTATTGAGAGATATTCTATTCTATACTGCAGGTAGACAAAATTGTGCATAGGTTAAAGACAGGTAAAAGGGGAATTTAACTGACTTTCCGTGATGCTAAGTATTGCTGAAAGATATAATTTCCAATGCCTGGTCAGAAATGAAATATGTGCAGTTGTTGCTGTTGCATTATACACAAAAGTTGCTTGACTTACTACCATAGCTGCAATATTCAAGCACAGTATCCTTTTCAGTGGCTTCACAAATGATTACTGTTATCTACTTTTTTTGTGTCCTTTTGATTGGCTTCACAGATGGTTATTGTTATCTTTCCTTTTTTAATTTGTGAGTTGCATTCACAAATTACATAGAAAAACCCGCTAAATTATGTCACATTGCTGGGTCCTTTTTGAAGGAAGCATGGATTAATACACAGTTCTGGGATTTAAAATGTCTGTGAATGTTTACTTAAGGGAACATGGGTTAATATATGCTACTAGGTTTTAAAATTCTTGTGAAAGGTACAATATTTCTTTATTGATAATATATTCCTAGATATGCTTATATGAAACATTTCACCAAATGTAGTAGTACCTGCCTTACAAGAATGGACTATGCTACAGTTCATGTTAAGGCATTTCAAGGCTTGATTAAACACACAAGAAAACCATGTTCGATTTTTAAAGCCCATTGGGTGCACTGATGTTGGCGTTTGCATTGATAATGCTAATGAAGGCATACACTAAGGAATAAAGTGTCAAAGCCATGGGAAGCTCATTGCCTTTTTGTGTATATTATTATTACTTCCTTTCTAGATGCACCTAACAAACTTGCATCGACAATGATTATGTTCTCTTCTACATAGTAGCTTACTGAGTCACTTGAACTGTGCCTTCAGGAGCCATGAAACAATCTGGCTTCAGCTTGGAGAGATTTCTGCAGGAGATATTTGTATGCAGGATTTTGTATCCTAAAGTAAGAACAAATATGACATCCTATCACTCCCTAAGTTGAATGAAAGCTTTTTTCTTCTTAATTTCTACAAAGCAATATAGGCTTCAATGAAAACTGGACTACTAGCAGTGATCATGCTAGATTTTCTACCCTACTTAACAAATGATTGGTTTCCGCAGATAGTATTGTACTTGATGTGACAGCCGATTATGGTAATCCTTCTACATTAGCTACTTTACTAGTACTCCAATCATTCTAACACAACTACTACTGAGCAGTTATAATGAATAAGTACAGGTTCAGCACAATCACTTGCATAGCTCCAGCTAAAAAAACTCTACCTGATTGTTTTTCATAAGCATAGATGTTCACAGGGAATATTCCTAGGAATATTCCTAACCAGTCTACGTTGCTACACTAGACATTGTAAGTGTCCTTTTTTTCTAGGTTGGGCTCAACCCTCTTATAAGTCCAACCAATCTATAAAGCCAGCATATCCAATTGACTATTATACCCCAAAAATGAATGATAACACAGTCAAACTCCATAGCCATAGCTATAGATACAACCTTGTACATAACAGACATTTGCTGTACAAGTATAAATGTCAGTTGTATGTACAAGACCACCCTTCATCACAACAAAAAATAAGCCTTACCAATACATTCACTCTATTGTCATTAGTACTAAACTCAGGAGTCTCCATGAAAAAGCAATAACTCTATATCAACATGAAACTTATGCAAACAATAATTGAAAAGCTTCCAAAATACACAAACATAGTGGATGCAAATGCATTCATTCTTGTGATAACCTCACTTCATCAAAAATTAGCATAGCTAGAAACATCATTCAGAACCTCAGTCCATAATTCCAACTAATTCTAAACAAGATAAACAAACATCCCAAATTTGCACAACATTCATTCAAAGATTGTTTATTAAATTTGCAAATAGACACAGAACTGCCCAGCATGAAGTATGAAGAGAAGAAAACATTAATGATGCTGTAGGCATAAGTAAAACACAGCTTAAATATAGCATATGGACATTAAGATATCACATTTACATGCAATAAAGGCCAACAAATGCAGGTGAATTCACAAAATGTCTAGTAAAGAGAACCTTCAAAATAAATTGTCCCAGTCACCTTCAATAAACACACATCACACCAAATGACATTAGGTGACCTTTGTTAAACTTTGATGACATAGCTTTGATAACCAGTATTTATTAATTACAGCTGAACATAGTATAGCTGATTTAATCACAACATAAACATCCATGTAATGTTAATCAGGATAATGTGACCTCACCTATCCTGACCCAGTAAGCAGCATCCATACCTCCACTGGCTTACTTTACTTATGAAGCAGCATCCCACCACTCACTTCATATACCATTTATTGAATTGCACATCCAACCAAATAAGTCAGGACAGTGTGACCTTACTCATCCTGACCCAATAAACAGTGTCCAATACCTCCACTCACTTACATTACTTATGAAGCACAGTCCAACAACTCACTTTATATACCATTTATTGAATTACACCTCCAACCAAATAAGCAGCATCCTTACCTCCACTTGTTTATATCAACCACTTAAGCATCCAATACCAGAGGGGGGAACAGAAGAAGGCAAGCCTGTCCCTCTTTTCTGCCCTAACCAGACTGATAAAGCACAATTACCACCAATCCATCAAAAGGAGGGGGGGGCAGCAAGTTCACGCCAAAATGTGATCCCTTACCCAGCTGCACTAGCCTAAACCCCTTAAGCCCCTTCCCTTTACCTCATTTCCTCCCAATCATCCCTCCTTCCCATTTAACCCCCCCACTTTTTACTCCCACTAATATCTTTATCTAACCCCCTTCTGAATATGTCCCTGGACAAATTGGTTTGTTACCAAACATCAGTTGTCCCGGTCCCCTTCAGTAAACACACATCACACGAATGAAGTTTGATGACCTTTATTAAACTTTCATGACATAGCTTTGATAACCGATATTTATTAATTACAACTGAACATAGTATAGCTGATTTTAATCACAACATAAACATCTGTGTAATGTTAATCAGGACAGCATTACCTCACTCATCCTGACCCCGTAAGCAATGTCCATACTGCCTCTCACTTACTTTACTTATGAAGCAGCGTCCCACCACTCACTTCATATACTATTTTTTGAATTACACCTCCAACCAAATAAGCAGCATCCTTACCTCCACTCGTTTATATCCACCACTTAAACATCCAACACTGGAGGTAAGCCTGTCCCTCTTCTCTGCCCACCAGCCTGACTAGGCTGTTCCCCCTCTCTTCTACCAGAATTCCAACAACCTAACCACCCATACCAAAGGGGAGGGGTGCTTCAGTCAATCATCATTCAGTGTACCCATCTTCTCTAAAGCCCAACTGGATTCCTATCAGCAACCCCAAAAGCCCTGCCATCTGAGCATCGGAAGCTGCCAGTCAACTAAAAGATAAACCAATGATCCTTTTCCCATACTAAATAATAACCATATATTTTGCAGCTCATTTCAACTACCAATATTAACCTTGTCATATAAGCCCCAGGACATTACCTGCCCTAGGCAACACCAAAACATTAAACCTAATGCCATGTGAAACCAGGCAAGAGCAATTGCCTATCATCCTAACAGCAGCCCTATATCGTAAAGTCCAAAAGCAATCATGCCATCCCTGCAACAATCCCAGACAAGTGTCACACAGAAAGACCATCCTAGCCTTTGTTGATCCTCAAAACACTTTTAGAATGACTAAATACAAACATAACAAATGCCACAGAAACTGTAATCCCTTTAACTCCATATCCCAACACCAATCCTTGTAATCAATCCCATCCTGACAATAGTCAAAGACCATCCATCTTCCCTCTCAACCTACGCCAAACCTTCAAACCACTGACCACTAACCAAACTAGTTTACTTAACCTTGTCATTCATGCAACTGATGTAGTCATAACTATAACCTCCTGACCAACCTTTTTGTCCTGTCTTACCTTGCTCCCAAGGCTGTCAAATAGCTTAATATTTATCAAAATTCCTTTCACCAGCCACTGTAATGCACCTAAGTAACCTAGCCTCACCCTACTGTATTTTTGACTTATAAGGAGGTGCCCTGAAATCCTGCAGCAAGCCTTTTAACCTTAATGCGACATGATGCACCTTCCACAAATAGACAACACAAACCATCCCATTGCCATTTTACACAACTGAAGTGAATGATCTCTGTCAGAAAGTTATGTTCCCACACTGTGGAAAGTATCACATATAATTCCCCTCCACAAAGGCGGACCCTCCACAGAACTAACCAATTGCTGCCCCGTAGCTATTCTCTCTCCACTCTCCAAAATACTAGAGAGATGCATACACTCTCAGGTCTCAGACTACCTCCTTAATAACAACCTCCTTTCCAGTACTCAGCATGGTTTCCGACCAAACCATAGCACCACCACTGCCTTACTATCCTTTACTAACACTATCCTTCAGCATAAACACAATGGCTATCTCTCCTCTGCTACTTTCCTAGACCTATCTAAAGCATTTGACATGGTCCCACACAAACAACGTATCTCTGTTCTCAATAACCTATCCTTCTCTCAATCAGTCACCAACTGGTTTCAGAGTTACCTGTCTGACCGCCAACAATCCATTGTATGGCAGAATGACATATCTCCCTAACTACCTGTCTCCATATGGATTCCCCAAGGATCCATCCTTGGACCCCTACTCTTCTCTGTTTACAGCAATAATCTAGCCTCTGCCACCAAACATGGCACACTCATACAATACGCAGATGACTCAACCATCATCTGCTCAGCCCAGTCCCTACCCAAACTGCAAAATGTCACACAGGAAGCCTTTTCCTCTGTTGAAACTTGGTTATTTGATGCCCAATTAATACTCAACCCAAACAAAACTAAACTACTCATCTTCCAACCCACCAAACATACACAAAACAACTCTCACTTACAACACCACTATATACACAACTGAACACACCAAATTGATAGGAGTGGAAATAGACAATAAACAAAAAATTGGACATTCACATATCCATGACCATAAAAAAAGTCCACAAAAAACTAGGAGCGTTATACAGAAATAAGCAATTTCTCACCAAAGCAGCAAAGATTTCAATAGCAAATTTCCACCTTATCTCCACCCTACTTTATGCCTCTCCAATATATACCAACCTAAGGCAATGCGATCTAAACAAGCTAGAGACCTGCTACAACAAAATCACCAAATTCACCACAGGGGC
Organism: Protopterus annectens; assembly: GCF_019279795.1. Taxonomy (NCBI): domain Eukaryota; kingdom Metazoa; phylum Chordata; order Ceratodontiformes; family Protopteridae; genus Protopterus; species Protopterus annectens. The sequence continues at coordinate 451,001,341 of NC_056733.1, read as the reverse complement.
ATCCTACCATAGTCACCACTGTCTCTCACTTGCTGAACTGGGCTGGCTTGAACTCCCTCACCTCCTTCAGTGGTATCAACTCTCACTTGCCCACAAACTAGTAAACCATCCACTAAATGTCCCATCCCTCCAGAATCTACTCCAACCCTATCGTACCACCAGACCACTAAGATCCAGCAACAAAAATCACTTGCAGATCACTAAAGCCAATACCTCTGCAGGTGAAGCACTATTCTCTTGCCCCATAGCCAAATTACGGAACTCCCTTCCACCCACAATTACCTCCGTACCATCATGCACCCACTTTAAAACTTTACTAAAAGTGCACCTAAAAACATGCTGGCTATGCCCTTGCAAATCCCACTCTAATATCACCCACCCCATCCAACCACTTCCTTTCTTTCCACTCCACTAACTACCTTGATTATAGCAAGCTCAGATGCTCATAAGCCTAGTTCTTATTATACAGCAGGAACTTCTTATTATAACATTTGTTAATGTCTGTTATGTACTTCACAGATAAAGATTCTGGTTGTCTACTGATGTACTATGTTCTTCATCTGTAAATATGTTGTAAGTAATTGCTATGTTAAATTGTTAATCGCTATGTAATCCAATGTAACTACTGTCTGTTTATTTTAACTGTGGAGCTTTTCTCCCCAGGCCTCCGCTGAAAATGGACCTACGTTCAGTCGGACACTTCCGGTCAACAAATGTAAATAAATAAATAAATAAACCCTAATCTCCAACGCCCACTAAACCTACTGGATATTAAATTAAAACTCCCAATACTCAGCATTCCCTAGTTGTCCAAATGTCTTATTGCCCACCAACCACAAACAACCCTCAAGCCTAACACCTCCTATAGAATGTATAACCAAACTGCAAATCCCCATGACCATCCTAACTATCTGCCCCAAGAGCTATCCTAGTAAAGTAATGCAAGGCAACACGATGGTAAACTATACCACTTATTAACCCATACCCAAGGAACTGACTTAAACTAACCGACGTACAAAGTCAGTAACCCATAACTCCCTGAAAGAGCCATGTTTGAAACAACAAATCTGCTCATATATCTATCACTCTACCAAATCAACTATATGGGTGATTATAAATTCACTCCAGGGGTCCACCCATATCCCTCAAAGGACAATAGGGGTCATGTGGGGAAATAAGAAATGAACTTAGGTAGCCTACAAGGTCCCTAAACCATTAACCTCATAACTTCTTTTGCTTTCTGTAATTAATGTGATTCTACACCACCTGCAAACCCCAACTGCCTATACATGACCCCCAGACCTGCATGACCATGACCCACACAAACCTCCCTGTGCAACCCTGTTGCGCATGACTCCAACAATCAAAATCCATACAGGAAGAATCCATTACCTTTCAAAGTCATTTCATTAGAGCACTGCTTAGCGTAATAACATCCTATGACCCTAGCATTCTGCAACCTCCCCCACACCTGTGGGGACCCCAGACTCCACATGAAATCCCCAAACTTGCTGTACCCTACACCAACATACTTTCTCCTCACTTTCCCACACTCTTCCCCACCACACAAAGTGCAACATGTCCATAAAGAGGTTCCTATCGCATGATCGAAAATTGTAAACAGCGAACGCATATTGAGCAAACTCGATTGGTCGAAACATAGAAACATTGCGCGTGTAACACAGAAATTGCCGTAGGAATATTTTCCCTTTACTTCAATGCAGTGCGATCTCGGAGTAGGAATACTTAAGTAGTGGGAGTATGGGGGGGCATCCCCCCACATGGGGGGGTGCAGGGGGGCTTGACCTCCTGCCTACAGTGTTCAGGTAAGTATAGTTTTTTATTCATATTTTTTTATTATATTTTCGAAATTTCAAACATTGCTCATATGGTGCCGACCATATGGTGTTCGATGTTTGAAACTTTCGAAAATATCATATAGACCCTCCATAAAGATTACCTGAAACCTCATTTTGCACAACTCCAAAAAACAGAACTCTCGCCCTCACGCCACTGACTGTTTTCACTTTTTGCTCATCCACTCAAGCCTCCATGTGCACTAATTTAGCAACCAGGACATCCATCGCAAAAGGCACCATTACCTTTTAAATGCACTTCCTTCTGGTCACTGACTGATATCCACTTTACACTTCCTTCACCTGTAGCCTCACAGTGCGCGACTCCTATGACCTGATCAACCACCCCATCCATGCTGTCATTCTGTGACCTCTTTGCACACTACTCCAATGGCTGGTGCCACTCCAGACTGATCTGCAAAAGAAAAGAAACTATAAGTACTCTGCACCCATAAACGAAAAATGTATAATCATTGAGCACTGCCAAGAGTCCACCATCATATCCCGCATCAAATCCTTCTATTCCTATAAAGGAACATATTGCAACAATAACTGTCTTATGTCAGCAACAGCTGTAACTGCACCAATACTTGGAGGACACCCATTAAAATGAAGCACACAAAGTGAACTAACAATGAACTATAATGTGGAAACAACAACCCCTCCAACACAATGGCAGTAACTGACGCTACGCTTTTAAATGACTCCATTAAACAAAGAATGTAAGTTGATCTGCCACTCAAGTATGTTATGAGTAAAACCCCCAGATGAAGGGAAATGTAAATAACAGCACCCATGGGTTACCTTGTGATTTCCATTCCACATCAAATAGTGCACTGCATGGGCCAAGATAACTTATTTTGCAAATAGTCTGCATAGCTCTCAACCTTCCCAGGGAACCTTCTGTCTCCAAAATGAGGAAGACTAGCCTCCACAATGTGGAACAAATGTACAAAATGTGGAACACCATCTAATAGCTTAGTAGCAACCTCACATTACCCTTGGAATCAGGCACAAAGAGAGCAATGTTGCCTTCCCCCATCATTCCTTTCCACCCTTCAGTACTTCTGGCAGATTAGCAGGGCCAGACCTGCTTGAGTCCTAATCAGGAACACCTAAGTGAAAGCATGTCTGTGAAGCAATTAAAGGTTGAGCTATGGCACCCTCCCCATGCTTGTTACACATGGTAGTGCCACCAGGGGTGAGGAACGGTGTTGTGCACTACAAACCAGTTTAGCAAGGCAATGAATGAGCTATAATATATAGCTATTTTTTCCTTTCTCCTCGGAAATTATTCAAAGAAAGTATATGCCTGTGATATATAGCTATAAATCAAAGACTTTGGTGACCACTGCACAGGACTTGACAAAGGCCCCAAATGTGAAGAAAACCTAAATAGGGACAATTTTATATATCACCCTCTCAACTAGAAGTTGAGAGCATAACAAGATTGCCTTAACCTGAATGTTCTCATGACCCTACCTAATTCTTTTCAAACTAATACATTGCCACTATTTCATTATACAGTCACATCACTCCACCATTCCTTATTCTTCCTTCCTAACACATAGGTCTACTACTTTTTAGACCCAAATGCTTAACCACTATATCACATGTAAATATGTATATACTTCATTGATACTTTAATGTTTTCCCTGTACTTGTATTATAGCTGTGTATTGATTTTCTGTTTGCATTATGTATTATATTTTCTACTTGCTATTTGCTTTCTGTAGTACAAAATACCTCTAAGATTTGTGCTGTACTTACAGATATGCTTATCATGCTGTATTTCTCTGTATTGGAGCGTTTCTCTTGGGTCTCCACTGAAAATGAGCCACTGGTGCAGTTGCACCAACAAATGTCAAAATAAATAAAATAAATAAAAAAAGTTGTAAATATTGCTCTTAGAAGGTTGCTAGAATAACAGGACATGTGTTATCATGTATTTACTGGAGGAAATAAAGCCTGAAACGCAAATGTATGTCATTATTTAGTGGCAGCATTCCACAGTGATTTGCCAGAAAACACAACTTTTAAGAGGAACAAACCAAAATTATAAGGCATAAATCTGGGCATTCTGCAAAATTCTAGAGAGTTGAGAGGTATGACAGTGACCTTTCAGGCCTGTCAGGCAATGTTTCAGCCATCAAAGTTATTGCGATGTTACCAATAAATAGCTAATCAAAAGATAATGGCGATTAGGGAACCCCACAAATTCTTCCACAAGCCTGCTGAATTGGGAGATGAAGGCTCAACGATACGGACAAATTCAAACCATTGCACATTACTCAGTAACTAGCACAACAGAAACTACACAGAATACCCCCTCCCCCAGAATTCCCATTTATTTACTTGTTACTACTGCTCAAAACACAAATAATGTGCATACCGACTGGAAGATTTTTAGGCATACAGATTACAGGAACTTTCAAAAAAAAATAGTCTCTAGAAATACAACATCAATGTCTAAATGGAAAAGTTATAAACACATTTAGCATAGTGAAAAGCAGCATACATCCTTTATGGTGAGATGCCGTAAATTCCTATATTACTCAAAATAGAACTGACGCTTTATAATACCATGGCTTCACCATATCACAGAATGCCCACGTAAGAACAGAGCTATGCTTCATAGACAAGCCCTGGCCACATGAGAGCAGACCAGTAGACCAAAACCCCAGCAACTCACAACCCAACCAAAAGCTACCATGATAAGCTGCTACCTGCAGCACTTTTTGTCCAAACAAGCATAGCCACTGCTGCTTATTCTATACCCCACAACCCATGAAACCAGTAGGGAACAAAACTCCGAGCAATGCCAAAAGAAAGGATTACTTTTTTTTTTTTTGTGGAATCAGTTTCCCTAACCATGTATTGACCCATAATATAAATAAAAAGGGGGTACCTTGTGGTAGCAAGCTTCTCTGCCATGCAATCCCAGTCAAAGCAATTACGCGGCAGTGTTTAGCACATCCTCCACAGTGATCACTAACCCTAACAGCTGTAGCAGTCCCACGCTGCCACTGAGTATGTGTCCAAATCCCTTCCCCCCATAGCCTGGAGCAAATAATGTCAACTCCACACAGTGTCCGCAAAACACTAACGACCAAGAAAACCAACTGCAGGAGGTACCGTGAAATTCCAAGCCTCTCACAGTTTGCGAGACACTAAACCACCAACAAAATCAACCATAGCAGACCTCAAAATTCAAAGCTTCTCACAAAACAGTCCAACCTAGCATATCAGGCAGTTACAAACCACCCGAAAGCTACATGATTGCAAGAATATAAACCATTAATTAACGCAACTATTTTGACTGAATGCCATTACGCACCCACAAAGGTTACAATAAGCGGAACCACTGACACCATGACTGCCACCTGAAGTCCCTGTGATCAAACCATTACCCGAGAAAGAGGAAAAAAGAAAAAAAAACACCTAAACCTTGAGCATGAGAAGTCACACCACCACCTCACCCAATGCATACTACCCAACACCACAACCAAGAGCCAAACAAAATAAAACTGCACAACAAACTTCCCCTTAAATATGTCACAGACATGCAAACTACCCTGACAAAATTAAAGAAACATAATCACTCAGCAACAATGCCACCCCTTCCACCTCACACCAATCCTTGCTATTTACCAACTTTACCACTTTTCACAAAATCCAAGGTCTCCCTGCCCCATAGTACCTCCAGGTCATCATGGATGTAATACTTGCAGTAGCAAGTTCACGCCAAAATGTGATCCCTTGCTAAGCTGCACAAGCCTAAATCCCTTAAGCCCCTCCCCTTCACCTCATTTCCTCCCAATCATCCCTCCTTCCTATTTAACTTTTTCACCCCTCCCCTTTAACTCCCAGTAATATCTTTATCTAACCCCCTTTTGAAGATGTTCCTGGACAAATTGGTTTGTTACCAAACCTCATTTGTAATCTCTTGGAACACCACACTTCCACCAGTGACACATCACTCAATTGGCTGTCTTGTGAACATGTAATAAGCAACCAACTGAAAACAGTATTAAACAACTCCTTATACAATACTCCAAATGAGTTGCTAACCCATAGCTGCTAAAGTGCGATCCATATATGATGAGCTGGTTAAAAATCCCAGTGTTCTGTAACCTGCTCCATCAGGTGAATAACAAATTTGGTTTTATATGGGTGTGTTGTTGAAGAGAGCTTCTTCTGCTGGTCTGCCTTGTTTTAATGGAAGTAAAAAAGCTAGAAGACAAATCTCAGGAGCTAGATCTTTTTCTATTTAGTCTTTATTGGTCATCAAAGCAGATAAGCACAAAGATAACAACTGTGTGTTATCAACTCCTTTGGAGTTTTGTATTAGCAGTTCTTTAATTCTGTTTTTAGTAAGTTTTGATTGCCACTGGCTCCCTCCCAGATGGTGAGAATTACCACAGTGCTCATAACATCCTTGGATATTTTTCAAATCAGCATCAGTAAGAAGCAACCATGCAAAAATCACTTTCTCTGTAGAGTATATTCATTCATCTTGTAGTCCATCTCTTCCAGATTTGAAGTACTAACGTAGCAGAAAAACTAAACTGATTATTTTGGGAGATTTCATCACTGAACTGCCAGGACAAAAAGAAAGATTCAAGTAAATTGTATCCTTGAATAAAAGACATTTTCATCTCTTCTAGTTGATATAAACAGAAGTTGAAACCCTACAGTAAACAGAATCTCTCTACTGGACCTGACTCTGACAAAATATACTTCATCAGTTTATAAGTATAAAATGTCCTCCAAGTGATTTTCTGCCTGAATTAGCCTTACTCTGTCTTAAAAATCCTAAACTCCATTCTATTGCAGTTGTTACAGAAGCACATGTGAATGCAAAGAAAAACTTCTACATGAACTTAACTGCTTAGCCAGTATTCAATAATCCTCTATATGCCATCAACATATTTAACTATTTGTACTACCATTATTTGACAAAATAATTCATCTGTAACAAAGATGAACAAAGGGGCAAAGTTGTTTCTGGATTTCCACTGATGTAATACCTTTGCTAAAGCAATGAAAAGGATCTCACACAAATATGTGAAATAACTACTGGAAAAAAAGATGACATAGTATATGCAAACATTAATAGCACCCTCCACACACAATGTCTGAAAAAAGCTGCTCAGTAAATTGACAGACTACTGGTCAACATGCATAAGTCACAATTTAAACATTACATAACCATTCCTGTGTCAAAGATTGTGTCTCCGGCCTCATGCCAGACAAAGCTCCAACCTATACCAAATTACAAACATATTTGAACTATTTTTAAAAGCAACTGTTTAGACCAAGCTATGTGATGAAGTGGAATAAATCCCACACTGTGAGACAGATAATTTGAGTTTGACTGGCAGTTTTGACCCTGGAAGAGCCCACCAGAGAAGGGAAGTTGTGAATAACAGATGCTGGCGTGCCCATTCTGAGGGGTGGAAGTGTTGGTTCCAGTCATTCATCACATGGAAGCAGATGCTTCCAGGCAGTGAAGGCAGCTGTAAAACAGGGAATGTTGCTTGGTCTGTCCAAGCCAGTGATGGCTACTCTATATCTTTCAGGGTGATTTGGGTGCTACTTCCATCATATGGAGTGAGTTTAGGGCTGATAATGCAAAAGCACAATCTGATGTATCAGTATGATGGAGACACTTATTGAATGGATTCATACCTGTTGAGATTATGGTATAGTTCACCTGAGGGTGATGTTCCAGGGATAAGTCAGACTCACACAGCAGGAGGGACACAGCATCCCTGGCTATAGTTCTCATTAGGGTGCAGCTACAGGATTCAAGCTAGAACAATTCATCCTTGAGAGGAGATATCACCACCAGCGGAAGGACAGATGCATGGAGGATGAAAGCAAGGAATTAAATAAATAAATAAATAAACAAATAAAGCTTCTGTACAGACAAATGTATGGGCATCTCATTATCTCAACAAATATGACTTCATCAATTCAAAACATGGATGGCTTAGAAGTGGCAGCAGTACATTGACAGCAATATCCACAGTAAATAAAGGATCCTGGCATTTGTAAACATAGTATGTAGATGTGGAAAATAACATTCAGAATTCTATGTTAAATACGTCACTGCAGAGGATAATGACTCATAGATATTGATCACAGACCTGAATGAAAAGTGTACGAAGAGGCTAAACTAACTAAGAATGTACACATAGGATATAGTACACTACAATATACTAAGTACGATGATGCGCAGAGCACCTCTGATCATCATGTTACATGTCAGCATAGCATAACACTGCAGAGAGGAGCTGTATAATAAAGTATTCTTTAAATATATTACTAAATGGGCTATATCTGTTATGCCATTTTCAACTAAAATGGTAAAATTGTTCCATGACCCTCTTTGTCTGTGTGATTAGGCATGACAGGAGATCTCGTGTTTTTCCCATAATATGGTAATGTTGGGATCTGGTGGTGTGTCAGCTCCCATTGGCTACTACATGGTCACATCATCTTGAAAGGGTGGGACAAGTGCAGCTGTAAAAGCAGTGCACTTGCATTACAGGGATTCTCATTTACGGGTAGGGTCACTTATTTCATATAGCAGAACTGTTTTTAATCTTGTTGATATATTTAGAGCTGGCATGCTACTCAGCACTGGATGGTTAGCAACATACAGCAGAGAAGATAGTGGAGTTTGAAATGGGACCAGCCTATATGCTGATGCGTTTGCCTTTGTGAATGATGAACGATTTGAAGGGGAGAGGTGTCATTTGCATATGTACTTTGAGCTTGGGATGCAATGCTTACACAATGAGGAAAGGTTACATACAGTGCCTTAACTCATTGTATATGTACTTTCAGAAATACAGACAACTTTGGAAAAAGTGGTTAGCTAGCTTTATTTTTAGCTTTTACATACACCCTTAAAAGTTTATACAAAACAATTATCCTCAATAGACTAAATACATTAGGAATCAGTCATAATACAATAATATAGTTTAGTGATTGCCCTGAACAAAGAACGTTCAAAATACAATAAGGCAACCTAAAGGAGTAAAGGGAATATTAATATCAGAAGTTCCACAGTGGTCTGTTCTAGACCCTATTTTATTTTCCATTTGCATAAATTGTATACAGTATTATATCTCCCAACTCCCCGAACAAACACACTATATGTAGATGACATGATACTGCATGTCAAATTCAGATCTAAATTTAAGGAAACTTGAGAGACAAATTCATTAAAATATGTCAACTGATTAATGACAGTCTCTTGTCTGATGTCTCAAAAAATAATATACCAGTTATACAAACTAGTAGTACACACTTGTATATTAACTGCTAAGTAAAATGCCTAGCTTTCTTGTGTGTTTCTGTACTGAAACAACTGTATTAAACTACTAGGATGTTTTGTATTAGCCTCCCTCTGAAAAAGGCATAATCTTATATGAACAAGAATTAAGAAGTAAGATGCACTGTAAACTCGTTTCAGAGGTCTTAAATTAGTTGCTGTGCTAATTGCATATTGCATAAGGGATATACTTGAGTTACAGTGGCTAGGATGTTATATGCATTGTAAACTTGTTTGAAACCTCAGTACATAGAAGTATTTTTTCTTACATAAGAAACAAGGCATAAGGGATTAACGTGCTGGTTAACGGACCCACTGATATAAGACCTATTTAATCCGATCAAATGTTTTCAGAGGTTGCTTAGGACTAGCCTAGTACTGACACCTATACCAACCCACTGTCTAATCCAGATGTTTTTCCATGTAATGTAGTTAATGTCCTCTCTTATATCCTTTGCTGTATTTATTCATCCACCTTATCCCCTTGTGTGTTGCAGCCTCCCCCTCCCACAGAAACAGTCAGCAAGTATCCTTACCCCAAACGAGCATCGCAACCACTTGCACAGCTCCTAGCCAGACCGAGACCATCTTTTTTAGGGCAGTGTAGATGTTCCTTTCACTAACTGCAGCCCTACTAGCTGAACGCTAATAAAAACCTGTTGATTGCCTTAATTTTGTGTAGTACAATAAGGATGGGAGACCACACTCGTAAGACATCCTGTTTGCCCCAGCTTACTATCCTAAATTATAAACCCCAGTGTATTGAAGTACTATAATTTCACCAGTAGGTGGAAGAAGATACCCGGGTAGTGCATCCACACTGCAGACAGTGGTGCAACAGTGCTAACTGTGCCACCTTTTCTGCCTGTTCTTCCCCTTCCCAGTTCACTCTTCAGTGGAGGAAAACTCTAAATTAAATGGAAAATTTGGTCAATTAAACATCAAACTACAGAACCCAGTACAATTGCATAAAAGCTGTCTAATCCCACAATCTTTGTGCCAGTCATCGACTTAACCTACTTATGTGGTTGTCTCCAACAACATGACTGTTTTTGGTGCAACGCCATCCTGGTGAGTTCAGCCCTGCTCTGTTCACCCTCGCTGCTCTCGGGCTCACTGTCGTCCTCTACCCTGCCCCATTCCCCACTCACCCCCACTACTCATAGATTGATCCATACCCCAAATCACCTAACCCCCAGAACCACACCCAACATCCAATCCCCACAAATCACACCTAACATCCAATCCCCACTCCCAGTTTAACTCCACCCCCCATTTACACTCCCTAAGCCACAGCACAACAGAATTTGATAATCACCCACCCCTCTACCACTTACTCTAATCCCCAGTACCTCACACTTTTCAATTCTACTTTTCATCCTACTCTACCACCACAACCAATCACCCATCATCTTTCTACCTTTCATCCTACTGTACCTCCACATCCAGTCACCCAACATATTTCTCTATAACATAAACCCCTGTTTTCAACCACTACAACTCCTATTAGGTATCATTTCCTCCACTCCTAACTGCACCTTACTCACTTACTATTAGTTTCTCTATTTGCAGGTCTCTTCATGGCCTCCATCAGCACCTCTTATCACCACACACTAACCCATTACTATTATTCCCAATCCCCAACCCTATCCCATGCTACTGTCTTTCCTTCCAATCACCTATGCCCATCCCCAATCACTTACAGTCAATCCACCACTCAACTCACCTCCACCATTTACCTTGACTCTACATCCAAAAAACAACCTAGTCTTAAATTTCACACCCTAACAATGCTATACCTCAAAACAAATCACTACCATATTAGCCCAATTATTACTAGGTGGTGATATCCACCCCAGTCCCAGCCCAATAACACCTTCAACAAACACCTGTAATTCCCACCTCCCATTTAAACATAACCCACCAACTTACTAATACTTAACTTAAATATCTGCAGTATCATGAATAAAGTAGAACAACTTCAATCCACTATCTCCATTTATAGCCCTGATCTAATGCTCATTACAGAGACATGGCTTAAACCACATATTAAAGATAACCAAATAACACCACCTGGATACAACATTCTGAGGGCTGACAGAGCCAACAAAAGAGGTGGTGGTGGTGCCCTACTTTATAAAACCAGCATAAAACTTCAGCTTCTGCAGTATGACTTCCCAGACTCCAAAAATGCATTAACAATTTTCAGAAAACTCCACCTTAATGAACATAAGCATCTAAACCTACTCAGAATTTACATATCCCGAGGTGATAACCTGACCACCCTAGAATCCATCCTACATTGGGCTTTCCACTCCCTTCCCCATGAAACTACAGTCGTAGGCGATGTCAATATCAAGTAGAACTTTATCCACTCTCTAACACCTACCAGCCATATTAACCTTTATAATTTCACCCAATTTATATTTACACCTACACGGATCAACAAGTCTTCCAAAAAAGAATCCGTATTAGACAGGATCCTCACAAACCAACCCAGTACTGCTCATCAGTGTGGTACATTGCCTGACTCTCTCAGGGACCAGAACCTCACATTTTTCCTTAGACACAAACTAAAACCTAATAACCCACCCTCCACACTACAAACCCACTCCCAGAAAAACTTCCTCACAGCTCACTTCCTAGAAGCCCTAAAATCCTGTAATTGGTCTCCTATCAAATACCTCCCACTTGACAACGCAGTTGAATACTTTAACACCACATTTCTAAACATCCTCAACCACCTTGCCCTAATCAAAATAATTAGGATAAATAGTAATCCTGCCCCCTGACAAGCAAAATCACTACATCTCCCTACAAAGTAAACATAACTCCAAACATCAAAAATTTTGGGCTGCAATGAACAACATCCTCCAGCCTGGAAAGACCACCACCCAACATAGATGGTACAAACTCAGACATAGCCACCAGCTTCAGCGAATACTTTACCACCTCTATACTTAAACTCATAAACTATACAAACACTCCCAACCTACCACAAACCTGTAAAACCCAAAATAACCCTACCTCCTTCTCTCTCAAGCCAGTACCAACCACTATTATTCAAAAATACTTATCCACACTCAACTCAACCATCCTAGCAGCCGAAAATCTTCCCGCTGAATGCCTTCAACTTGCATCCCAGGCCATAGCTTACCCCATCTCACTACTAATAAGTAGAGCTATTAATGAAAATACTGTCCCGTCCTTGTGGAAGACCTCCAGTTACTGACCCATTGTGATCCTCTCACACCAATCAAAGATCTTAGAAAAGTGCATCCACCATCAACTTCTCACCCACTTTCTCTCCAATAAACTCTTCTCCAAATCCCAACACAGATTATGCCCATCCCACAATACCACCAACATCCTAATTAACTTCACCAACACTATAAACTCACTCAGGAACCAAGGCAACCTAGTCTCTGCTACCTTTCTAGACTTATCTAAAGCATTCAATGCCTTTACAGAGATAGAAAACTGGTTAAGTAAGTAACAACTGATATTAATTCCTAAGTAAACACAACTTATGTTGTTTCATCAGTCAAAGACCAATGACCCCAACTTCTCCATACTCTCAACCAATAAAACACTCAGCACCCCAGTATCAGAGGCCAAACTCTTAGGACTTACAATTGAACCGCATCTAAAATTCAGTAAACACATATCTATAACTATCTCCAAAGTCCATAAAAAACGAAGTACCCTTTATCGCTGCAAAACGTTTCTCACCTCCAAGGTTGGAACTGATATAGCCAGAACCCACCTTCTGTCCACACTACTTTACACATTTCCAGTGCTAACAAGCCTAAATAAAACTGACCTGAACAAACTCTCCACCTGATACAACGAAATTGCAAGGTTTGCAACTAAGGCCAAGTCCCGCTCCCACCACTGCCAATCCCTACACATATTACACTGGCTTGAACTTCCCAATCTACTACGCTACCACCAACTCAGCCTAGCCCACCAAATATTATACTGTCCTGAAAAACCACTGCTCTGACTGGTCTCCTAAATTTTACAACTCAGACACCTATGATCCAGTAATTAAGTTCTGATCAATACTATTCCATGCAAAAATAGCTCAGGCGAATCTCTCTTCCCTAATGAAGTTGCAAAAATATGGAACACCCTGGCCCCTGACCTCAGAATACAAGACTTTACTTCCACATTAAAAAACCTGCTTAAAGCATACCTCTACAGTAACCGCTTTTGTAACTGCAACCCACCCCCTTGAATCCACCTTGACTATAAGACTTAACTTTATAGCAGTACCTGCTGTTATTCCATCATGCTTCTGGTATTCACCAACCTTTTTATATGCCAATGATTACTTTACATATTGTATATATTGCTACTACTTGGTAAATGCATGGGAATTGTGTCTTCTAACAATACTCATTATGTATACTGTATATATTTCATCTACTATGTATAATATGTTTCCTAATCTGCTACTATCATCTCTCACTTTGTAACATCTTTCCTAATCTACTTAGTAACTAAATTTACATTTTTATATTCTATTATATTTTTGTAAGTAATTGTTGCCATTACTTTATTTTCTGCAATGTCTGGAGCTTTTATCCCAGGACTCTGCTGAAAATGGACACAAGTTGTCTAGTCGGATTATCCTGGTAAACAGACGTTAAATAAATAAAATAAAATAAAAACAAATGACATTTGTAACATACCAAGGACTACCTAAAAGCAAGCCACCTGTATTTTCTGTCTTCTAAAGATTAACTGCTATCATCCCTGAAAGCTAAGCTAAAAATAAAATCCGATTTGTCTTTCTAGAACAAAGGAAGAAAAAGTATTTATTCTGCAACATTCAACAATCATCCTAGCAATAGGTGAAAGTTTGCTAAAACAGTCCTCGCAGTGGGAAACAACTTCTGAAAGGGCAGAAAAACAATAACAGATCATCACAAAATTCATAAAAAAGTGGTTGACAAACTCAGACAATCCTATTGCTGCAACTGCTACAAAGGTAACACATAAAAGCAAATTACATGCATCCTCACATAACAGAAATTCAAAAGTAGGGCTATCAGAAGTACATATAAAAAAATATATATATATATATATATATCTATATATACAGCTGTCATGCCCGTTCTATGGATTCCATGAATTAAGTCACAATCTTGTGTCATATATTGTGTTCATATGTATTGAATTATAGTGAGAATTCTCCTAATTTCAAGTTATACAACTGTGTAATTATGCAAACATCAAATGCATGTGTTTATAAAATATATATACACACACATATACACACATCTACATATTTAGATAGATATGTCAACAGTTAATACTGCCTACTGTTCATTTTGCTAACAAGCTCCTTTTTGTCAAACCTTTGCTTCATCAAACATCTGGCTATTCAAATGTTCATTTTGACAAAAATAGCTAGGTGGGTAATAAATTTGTGGTATTGAAATGTGAGTGCATCTGTGTACATGTTTGCAGGTTAGGGTTACATAAGGGGATACTTTCAAAGTGTGTTTGATGATCTGACAGTGTGTGCACCTGCATGTGTGTATGTTTGTGTATGTGTGTGAGGACATGCACAAGTAGTGTTTGTTGTTAGGGTTAATGAATAGTTTTAGTGTGTGTGTGTGTGTGTGTGTGTGTGTGTGTGTGTGTGTGTGTGTGTGTGTGTGTGTGTGTGTGCACGTGTGTGGGTGTGTGTGTGGGTGTGCATGTGTGCACGCGCGCACACGTGTGTGTGTGTGTGTGTGTGTGTGTGTGTGTGTGTGTGTGTGTGTGTGTGTGTGTGTGTGTGTGTGTGTGTGTGTGTGTGTGTGTGTGTGCATGTATGCATGTGTGTGGTTGTGTGTAGTGCCTTCTGCTTCTATTAGCTGTGCTATAGCTATGGTTTTTCACTGCAAACATGGTTAATGCAGTATCTACGACTGGAAAATGTGCCAGCAGTGATACACTGTTAGTGGGCTTCTAACTTTCCTTCATAGCAATGAAGATTCCCCTATATTGGGTAATGTGGGAAATTCAAGACACTCACATAAAATCATAGTAGTAGGTTAGTATGCTGGCTTGACTTGTGAGATGAAGAATTATTCAGTTTTGAATATTTTTAATTAAGGCACATTTAGGTTCATAGGTTCATAGGTTGGCACTAGGCTATCGGCCCTAGGGCCTATACAAGCCTAGCCATAACAATTCCCTGGATATTTCTTCCCACAATATTTACTTCCCTGGACCACTGTCTAGCAGGGTGACTTACGTGATCCCCAGGGTGAATTTCCTATCTCCCATCCAATCGTCAAAGTTCCTTTTGAAGAGGGCCAAGGAGACACTCTGCTTGGCATGTATGGGCAGTCTATTCCAGAGTATGGGGAGTCTCTGGGTATGGAACCTATCCCTCTAGCATGTTTTATTAATTGTGATGACAAGGTTTAGATCCCTGGAACGTGTGGTTCTGAGGGATTGTGATTTCTTTAAGTGGAGCATGTCCAACAGATCAGGGTTTGACATGGCCTTGTGTGTTAAGCAGAGATCGCCTCTGAGTAGACGATATGCCGCAGAGTATAGCTGGAGTTTTCTTAGATGGTCAGCAGAGGGCATTTGCTTTAGGTCTGTGATTTCTTTAGTGAGATATTTCTGCAGCCTTTCCAGCTGTTGCAGATGTCTTGTGAGGTACTTACAAAACAGGGCATTGTACTGTATAATAGGTCTAATGGGGGATGAGCACAGTGGGACAATGACCTCCTTTTTTCTGGATGAAAAGCCTTTAGTGAGGAGGTGTGCCGCATAGAAGGTTTTCCTGACTGTTGTGGTGATGTGGTTATTGAAGGTGAGACCACTGTCCACCTTTGTGCCTAAGTCTCTCATTACACTTTCAGTGTTTAGTGTACTGCCACCTATGTGGCAATTCATGGGTACATGTTTTTTTCCCAAAGGGGATAACTATACATTTCTTGGCATTAAGCTTGAGCCCATGACTCTGGCACCAGGCATCTGTTTCTGTAATGCCCTTTTGTAGAATATCCACATCATTTGGGGATTCAATAATGGCTCCCAGTTTGCAGTCATCTGTGAACTTTCTAGCCAGAGTCTCTTGGTGTTGGCCTGTACTTAAGAGAAGTAGATGCCAAACAAAAGCAGTCCCAGGACTGAACCCTGATGTACTCCACTTGTCACTTGTCTGGAGCTATATTTGGAGTCAGCTACTTTTACAGTCTGGGTTCTGTCAGTAAGCCAGTTGGCAACCCATCAAGTGACTTAGGGATTTATGACCAGCTTAGTAAGTTTATGTATGATTCATTCCTATTAGGCTTGAAGTTTTTGGTAAATTCATTGTAGATAAAGAGGATGTTTGATAAGTTTAATTTATATATATATATATATATATATATATATATATATATATATATATATATATGAGTTACCTTTAAAATGGTGAGGTGCACTTGTTTGATGCTTAGATGAGTGAAAATATGTTTGCAAGAATTCAAATTAGCGAATGGAAAAATGCCGAACTCGTTACAGAGAATGCTAGTGTGCGTTTGCTGTTGTGAATTCTGCATTTTGAGTGGAGATCACACTACAGTGGGGATCTGGACATGTACCTTTTTCCTCATTGTAGGACGATCTCTGTGTTAGTATATATAATTAGCAGGAGGTGTGGGGGTGCAAGGGGGCTTGTCTGCCCTGCATAATGGTCGTCAGAGACATCCGGACATGACGGGTATTTCGCACAAAGTTAACATTCCTGTGTCGACTTTTTATGTCTGTCAGGTTCGCTCTTGAGCATTTGGCTTTGTAGATTCTGAACATTTCAAGTCAGGTATGTAAAGAGTCACACAAGTGTATTGTAACATTTTAAAGGTAAACTCTATATAAATATATATACACATATATATATATATATATATATATATATATATATATATATATATATATATATATATATATACATACACAAAGATATAGATATATGTTTGCAAATCTATGGGTTTATATTGTAGCACTGAAAACATGAAATGGTTGGAATTCACCTCATCATAAATTACTTAAGTCTCAGCCAACTGAATGCATAAGAAAATGCCAGCCTATAATATATTTGAATAATTACCTCTGCAAATTCCATAGCAGTGCATTGATAAATTGCAGAAAGGTAAAACATCCTTTTTGTCTCTAAATGTACTACATGTCGGATTGCACTACACTGGTGAAAATGACAAACTCTGTGCCACCATTTTTCTGTGATCTTTCTACATTACCCATGCAATCAGTTGTATACTCAGTTGGCTGTAACACTCAAAATATCAGTTAACAAGAAGTGCAGCTGAAAACCTAAATGTATTATGTATAAACGAGCATTTTAATAAACAAAGCTCCTAAATGTTGACTCCTGTTTTGAAAAAAAAATGACAGTTCCCAGGGTTGGGGAATATGCCCCATCCTCAGAGACTGTGATATCTTGGAGTTAGCTTATTTAATTACCAGTGGGTGTGAGGGTGCATGGGAAGCTTAACTCCCTGAAAAAAGCTGTGAATATTTTTGCATAGTCTGAGCTTGTGATTTGGAGCATTTGAGTAAGGGTGATGACATTTTTCAACCTTCTATGGTCAATGCTTTTAGTGTCAATTTACCAAAGTTTAGATTATCTTCAGTAGCTGTGTATGCGCGCGTGTGTGTGTGTGTGCGTGTGTGTGTGTGTGTGTGTGTGTGTGTGTGTGTGTGTGTGCGTGTGTGTGTGTGTGTTCACCTCAGAGAGCCTCCATTCATTGAACCTAAAACAGTGAATGTTCTCTTAAGCGAACATTCACATCAGCGAATGTTTTACACAGTGAATGTACTTAGTTGGCCAAGATCAGGAAATTTGCCCTATTCCCTATTGTAGTGTGAACTCAGAGTTGGTGCATATAGTTGGTAGGGTGTGGGGTGTGCATCTCCCAACTGGGTCAGTTTGACACAGTTTGACATAGTGTGTGATGGTTGCAATGTTGGTCAACTAATTCTAACCCTGTGTAAAACATTCTCTGATGTGAATGTTCACCTAAGTGAACCTTTGCTATTTTTGGTTGGAATCACGCAATTATCCTCCAGGGTTTAATAAAATCCATGTAGGCACCATGGAGAGCCTACATGGAATGTGTCTATGTACACAGCTACGGCCCTCCCTCGGCAGTGCACCGTGCATATTAATGATGCCACGCTGCTGTGGGACAGCATAAAAACAGGGATATTGAATCAGTGTAGGAAGAAGTCTAGAGGCTACCCATGGGTGTGGATGTGTACAGGGTAAGGCTCCCTGTGCTGCTCCCTACTATTGTTGAAATGCTGTGAATTGGGTCAAATGTGTAATATTTTATTTTGATTTTTATTTATTTATTTATTTACTTTTTTTTTTGTATGTTGGTGCAGCACGAAGCACAGCAATGCCAAGCTGTGCTCGCATATAGACAGCTGACACCTGCCAGACATCTAAAAATAGAAACTGGATGTCATTAATTAAAATAATTATGTACTTTTCCTATTTAAAAAAGGGTTATTTTTTTCTCTTTTTTTAATTGCTCTTTGCATGGTATGGAGTAGAGTACCACAGATATGAGCAGAAAATACATATATAGCCAACAGTTGCTAGACATCTAAAAATAGAAACTGGATTTAAATAATTATCTATGTCTGGGTCTATTTTAGAGCATTTGCATTGTGCACCATGGTGCTTAGCAATGCTAACAGGTAGCCCAGTAGTATATGTAAAGGTATACTAGTTTTCATAATATCCATGTAGCTAAATGGGTAGAGATACAGCCTAATGCTTAGTAGGTGCTGGTTCTCATTCTATAGCAGTGATAAGATGTCTTAATTGTATTTATTATATGTGTTTAATTTTAAAAAAAAATTTGTGAAATATGGCATGTTGCTCTGTGCTAAACACAACTTAAATATGCTAACAACTACTTTTGTTTGCTTGGTTCTAAGCTTAGCTAAAACCTTGGTTGTGTGAGTTTTCACACTGCTTAGCTCTGCTTAGCTGGCTTGCACATTGCTAAGCGATGCAGCACATTTTTCAGTGTTGCTCAATGATGTGTAAGGGCAGGGAAACAGCTTATATTAAGTGTAATAGGCAGGAGTTCTGCAACAGTCTTTGGTGTCTGATTAACTGGTGATATGGCAGACAGTGCTGGTGAAGGTGCCCTCTTTCAGTCACAGAGATTAGGTGTTCAAGAGTCCAGTGTCTTTGTTGGGCTTCTGGTTAAAAATCTTGACCCAGGCTGCTGCAGGATGGTTTGGAGCACTTGGAGTATAAGGTGGAGATCTGGGAATGGTTCACCAGGGAACTGACCAGTGTTACTGGTATCCTCCACACAGGTGAGCAATGTCATTACCATTATGACAACCTGAAGAGGAGAAAGAGGGGAACCTTGGACACCTGGGTCCAAGAAGCCAGAGCTGGGAATGCCCCAGAAATATGTAAGCACATTTTCCACTGTTTACCAATATGCAGGCTGAATGTCTGCAAAATTTGTAAGCACAATGGTGTACTTCTCTCCCAACAGCTGCAGCTGAGAGGGCTTGCAATGTCAAGTTCCATGCCGGATGCCTGATCAGGTTGTGCCATTTGTGTGGTATGTATGGATTTATTATGCTAACTGTACTGCAATAAGCAAGAAAGAGTAAAGCATTTATTGCAATAAAGTACTGTATACACAATAAATACTGTAGTGCAATAAATGTGCAAGTAGAACTGTAGTGTAATAAATGAGCAATAACAACTGTATTGCAATAAACAATAAACAATACCAATAACAGTAAGCAAAATGGTGTACAACAGGATTGTGTGGTCATAATCATTACAGTAGGGCTGTATGCATTGCTTGTCTATGGTTAGGTTGCTGCAGTCAAGTGTAACACTGTAATAGTTGTAGAATGCTAAACCTATGACCTGCAAACCATATTGTTTAACTCAAAATATGGTCCAAGGCTGTCTTCAGGCCAATATCAGAACATAATGCTCTCTGTTCCTCCTACTTCAGGTAACAAAGGTATATGGGTGAGGTAGCCCACTTTATGGACAGATATTGTGCGGACTTCACAGACATTTGTCAGCAATACCAATAAAGTGTTAAGCAGCATTGCTGATTCTTACAGAAATGTGTTTTAGTAAATGCAGAATGGCTGTATTCCATGTATGTGTATTCTGTGTCACTGCAGTCAAGTATAGCACTGTAATAGTTCTAGAATGCAAAACAAATTCAGTCACATGATGCTTTTTCTCCCGTTCCAGGAACAGATGGTATATGGTTGAGGAAGCCCATGTTATGAGCAGATACGATGTGTTAACATTTCACAGACAGTTATCAGCAATAGCAATAATGCTGATTCCTAAAGACATCTGTCTACATATTCCCAGAATGGCTGTATTCCTTGTATGGCTGTACTAAGCTACTGCAGTCAATGCTAATTTTTTTTGCAGCTGTCCCCTGCAATCACAGCTATTGGGTTCTATTCACATGCCTGCCAACTAAGGCATGACAGATGTCTAGCTTATGTACTGTACACAAACATGCCTCTCAAGCCTCACAATTTCATGTAATATAATTAAAAGTGCCTAATCCATCTGTCAGAGGGGTTACCAGAAAAATGATTACCTGGAATGCAATGTATTACCAAATTTGCTTACAGAACATCTTGGTAGTTATAGAAATCCACATTATGTGAAAGTGTTCTGTGTAGTTGTGTACCTGCATTTGTTATTGCTTGCTCCATACTGACCCATGTTAACAGCTTGAGAGGGTATGTAAGTGCTACATCAGCTGGAGGAGAATTGTAGAAACTGTATTCAAAAATGAAACTACACATCTGTAGAGTATTTATATTCAGTGTTTTCAGGGATATAGTCTGCATTGTCAACAATTGATTGTTTTCTCTCTCTCTCTCCCTCCCCACCCCTTATCATCCTTTATTTATTAATATTTATTATTATGATTTAATATTAACATATTTTGTCATACTAACTATATTTTTGTAAAATGTGATGTATTTTATTATGTGTTATTATGATTCAATATTAACATATTTTGTTAAACTAACTGTTTTGTTGGCCTTATGGTTTAATTCTTACTGACATGCTGTTAACATACTGACTGTTATGTTATTTATTGCTGTGTTACACATAATATAGATTAATATGTATTTGGATTAATTAAAATTATGTTCCATTTTGTTAATACTAACAATGGTTTGGTTATTACTAACATTAACTTATTGCAATACCTCACTTACCACAGGATGTCAAGGTAGGCCAGTTCTGGCCGATCCACCCACCTTGCCAGAACAATGGTTCCCCCTCTGCTGCACCTGCACTACATGTGGCATCTGCTAGTACCGACCCATGGGACAAGGCTCAGCCCCCATGTGGTAGTGGTTTTGGAGAGGCTGTTGTCACTTGGGATGAGCTGCTGGTCTTGGTCCGCATGATAGCCTACCATGGGTTTGACTACTGCCTGTGCCAGATTGAGGACATGATGGCCAATCTGGTGGGGCAGACTCACTCTGGTGCCCAGCCTCCAGAACTGACACCACTGGGGCAGTGAAGGAGCAATGCTGACAGTCCCATGTGTGGGGATGTGAGTCATACTACTGCCATCTAGAGGCACATGGAATTTAGATCCTACAACATCCTCCCTATCCAAGGTGTTCACCCTTCTCATATGCCACACACCACACCTGTCTGCAAATGCATCCTCACCTACCCAACTTACCTCCCCCACACATATGTATGTCCCTTCCCCAACATTCCACTCTCACCTTAAAAAAAATGGGCACCTCTCCCCAAAAAAAAATATTGCCCCATACAAAGCTCTTCATTTCACAAACATGTCCACTGGATGCACATAATTAGTCCAATTTGCTTGACAATACAGTTATGTTGCCCCCCCCTGTCTTTGAGTTTGAGAGGTCAGTGTCATGTACAAATTCTGTCAAAGTGCACAGTTGTTGCTTACAAGAAATGGATAGCTATGGTTCTTTCCTGCACCCTTCATGCACATCCCTACCTGCCTTTCAGTATGTTTTTCCCACTGCTTGCACCCCATTTCACCACTTTCTTATCTTCCCCATTTTTCGTTTCTTTATATTTTTTTAGCATGACACTGCGCAATGTGACGCGACACTCAGCTTCACTAAGCTCAGCTAAATAGAGCTATATTGACTATATGTGTTTTTAAAAACAAACACCTGTCCCATATTTTGCACCCAAGACCATCGCACCTGCAAACCACTGCATTAACCTGCCACACCACACAACTCTTAATTAAAATAGGTGGTTTAAACAAAACAAAGTAATTTGCCAGTTGCACAGTCATTAAGCTTGTTTCAGTGGAGCTGTGCACTGCACTATGCCATGCAAACTTGATTAAAAAGTAATGCAAAAAATGGGAGTGAACCTTGAACTCTGGTGCAATACTACACCACTGCAAAGCTAAACACATAATGGATGTAAGTGAGGCTTGTGATAACTGGTAAATGTGCCCTTCATCAGCAACATGTACAAAGGCACCTGGTAAGGCATTAATGGCAAAATACATGTTCAGTTGAGACCCTGGTGCACACACGCATCCATATAAAGCCATGCACATGCTGATGAATGTTGAAAATGTATGTCACAGCCTGTGTGTGCGCACATATATCTTGCTAATACACCTGTTATAGGAGTGTGTCAGTACTCCAGTCTGTTAATCGCTTTGCAAACAGTGCATTTTGCCAGTCCTATGCTCAAATCCAGTGATGTGTAGAAGTGAATGTATGGTATTGTGAAGGCAGAAATTAATGACTGAGTCATGCACTCTTTATTCACACAATGCATTTTGACATGTCTGCTTTTCAGTGATGAAAGTCACAGGCCTGCAGGTAGAAAGACACTTCACATATTTCTATAGCGAAACTATATTTGCATAAAGTGTCACATCATGCATGAATATGCATTCAGAGAAAATGTCAACACAGGTACTGCAAATGAGGACCACTAATAGAGTGCACCACGCAATCCTTCCAAAGTCACTGTGCAGATTATCATAGCTGCACAGCTAACATACACATTGGAAGTCCCTACTTGTAACAAGGCCTGCCCTCATACTCTCTGTAAATTACTACCAGCTGTAATACATGGCCTGGCAATTTCCCAGATGGTGGACATATTCTTATATTTATACCCCATCTTACTCAAGGACACACCAAACATGTTGTCTAGCACATTGTTAATGATACCGTTAACTAACATACTTTCCTTAAACACATGCCTTAATTGGAGGGGAAAGGGTAGCCTCACTCTGGCTCTGCCTCTACAACAAGGTTGACACAGCTCCCACAGTTACCCCTACAGTTTGTCATCCTCCAAAGTGTTCACACTGTCTGCCTATGCCTATTACCTGCAGCAGCAGCTGCAGCCTGTAGCACACACATCTCTATGTAATGGCTTCTGCTACAGACCTACCCTCTGTGACAATGTAGTCTCCTCACCCCAGTAATGTCCAGCACAACATATCAGTAAGGGGCCCTAATCTACATGAAGGCCTTATTTATTGTACAAAGGTTGCATGTCATTGGCTGATGATAATGCAAGTCAGCTGTGTTAACTGCAATTAGCATTTTAGACCCACATATTGGTTTAGAGGTAATCACCTGCTGCTGAGAAGCATGTTTAAAAGGCAAGCAGCTGGCTATGGGGAACCATTCTGTATGAGACTTTCCTCACATAGAGCACGCCTTTGTAAAAACTTCACTATCACCACATATCAACAGACCAGTACTACACTTCATTAGGTATGTAACTGATTTTGTGTACAACAGGATGCAGATGGGTGAATAGACTTACAGGGAATGGGCATTATAGAATTAAGCCTGTCTTAGACCTGTGATAATGACATGTCATTGATCTCCTGCTGTCTTACACCTACACAGGACATAGAATACATCAAGGGTTTATTGTCATTTGTTATTGTGGCATGTGACACACTGGTCTCTTTGTACTGTACCTTTATAGTGGTGGTAATAGCCCACTTCTTTTTGTGTGGCACTGTTCTTATGACATATTATCAGGGGGTTGCCTGTAGGAGACACACCATACTAGACTTGAGTGTTGGGTGAATGATCATATAGCAGTATTTGTCATGGCACACATGGGAATACCTGACTATTGCCACTATTTCAGTTTCATCCACACATTGGAGTATGACATGTGTGACCAAGCAGTGGTTAGTGCTAGCAGTTTTGTCCTTGCTGTATCTCTACATAGTGTCCTTCCATGTATGCGATCCTGTAATGTGTTCTCCTTTCGTTTTCTTTCAGGAATCATATATCTTAGATGTCATGCACCCTTCTCTGATGTGGAAAATGAAATTATACTGGAAGGACTAAGGCAACATCATCACATCCTACTGTCCAGGGGGAGGCAAATCAGGGTACAGTGGGCTGCATTGTGGGCAGACCTTTTCCATGATGTGAATGGCACAGGCCATCAGGGCAGGACATATGAGCTGGTTCAGCACCAAGCAATGGACTTGATCAGTGCTGCATGACCAAGGGAACCAGATGTAGCCAGGGATTGTGCCATCACCGGAGGAGGGCCTGCAGCAGAGCAACCAGTGTCGGACACTGAGGAATTCCTGGTGAACCTAGGCACACACGATAGTTCCCAGGCATCAATCACACCATACATCATGGAGATGGGTACCACAGTTTCCACAGCAGAGGAGCATGCAGGTAGGATTACTGTTATCAGCATTGCAATACTGTACCAATCAGTGAGTCAGGCTGTACATATTTTTACGTGGGTGTCAGGTCTTTGTTCTTTGGGACAGAGGGTTTAACTCAGAATGTGACCAATACCACATGCAACACAGTAGCTACTGTAAATGTTAGATATATGGATGTATTACCTTGTTCTGCAACATGCATTGGTACTGACATTACCTCACTCTCAACTTTTCACAGGTCCATCAGGTATTGGCCAAGACTGTGGTCCTGCTCCTGGTAAGCATGACACTGTTTTGTTAAGGAACATTTATATTCTATTAATGATAAGGGCAAGAATAATGTCCTATTTAAACATACTTTCCTGTGTAAACACAGTAGAATGTTTTTATTTTCTAGTCTAGAACAGGTACATAAGGATCTTAAAGGGGTAATCACACAAGTGTAGTTGAACAAGATGAAATACTTTGGCAGTGACAGTTAAGAGCAGAAAAGCCTCCTGTTTTAAATGAGGCAATTACTTTAAAATGTCTCTTAAAAAACAAAAGATTAAATGGAAACTAAATTAGGCAGTGAAATATGTATTTCAATATTTTTGTAAAGATAGGTGTACTGGGTTTGTATGTGTTGTTTTTATCAAGTATAGATTCATATGGATTAATTAAAAGGTAAATTATACTGGTCAAGTTTTACTTGATTTACTTGAAGTGATTGTTATAAAGGTCTTGAGTTGAGTATTTTGTTCTGAGGAAGTCTTTTTTGGACAAAAGCAGAGAAGAAAAATGTTTGACTGCTAATCCAGTTGTGGGTCTTTGTTATTATGAGTATTGGTGGATTTTTCATACACAGTAGTGCAGGTATTTATGTACCACTTTTTCTTTCTTATCACAGGTGAAAGTGGGGGTCGGTGTCTGTACCCTGAATAACCTGATGTCAGTGACTCTTTGGACTCAGATGATGATGGTGGTCACAGTGAGGCACAGGTGGGGATGTTGGGGGCTGAATCTGTCCC
This sequence comes from Protopterus annectens, assembly GCF_019279795.1. Classification (NCBI taxonomy): domain Eukaryota; kingdom Metazoa; phylum Chordata; order Ceratodontiformes; family Protopteridae; genus Protopterus; species Protopterus annectens. The sequence goes on along the minus strand of NC_056733.1, from coordinate 450,975,396 downwards.
AGAGGTAGACATCCCTCTTCTGCCTCCATTGTCACTGCACAAAGTCAGTATGCCCACACATACCCAGACTCTGGAGGCCACAGATATTGGACAGTCAGACTGCAGGGACATTGAACAGGAAAGTGTGGCAGCTATGATTCCAGTGAGTGTATACACTGGTCATAGCCAGAGAGCTGGTGAGGTCCCACACAGGTGGATTGACAGGGGTGCTTGTAGGTAGCTTACTGTCCATACACCACCTGTTGCAGATGTCACATCATGGGTCACACACTGCATGTTTCAGGCTGTCATGGAGGCACAGGCATGTTCTGAATGGAACACCAGATGTTTGCTTAGGGTTATGGATGCAGCACAGTCTGAGGATGCAGCACAGTCTGACATGTGACTACCTCCACCGCATTGGGGACACCCTGGATCAGTTGACTGATGCAGTGGACAGATGGGTGGGCTGAGACAGTGTCTGTTTTGGACCGTACTTTGTCTGTGCTTGAACGTGTGGTTGGAGTTGAGTGCCATACTTGTGCTGAGAGTCCATATGGCCATGCACAATCATGGTCCCATAGTGGCAGTACATCCAGTGCTGCAGAGGGGAGTGTGCTGTCAACACCAAGACATGGCAGACCATGGGCTCATGTTCCTGGGTGTTCCATGGGGTACATAGTCCCAGTAGACAGCAGTCATCATCAGCTACTATCACCACTTCTGACCTTGGGCATGGAGGTGCCAGTGCAATTCCTGGCAGCACCAGTTCCCGTGTTTGGGGCCGGAGATGGTGAACTGTCAGCTCTACCATATGCAGTCCAAAGCTGTGCAACACACACACACACAAACGTAGGGCTAGCACAGAGCTTGACTGTATACATGCACACATTCACACTCAACTGTCAAATGCAGGCCACCTACAGACACACTCCACCTTTCCATGGTCTTTTTTACCTGTTACCCTTCCTGACTCACATACATGCTATCAAACTTTTGGGTCAGCCTAAGCCTCATACACCCCCACACAACACTTTGTGCAAGTGATGCTACATGTGCTATATCCCTGTCATCTTTGCCATTGATGCAAGGAAATTAAGCTATGTGTCTAATGCACAGGGTGACTATATTAGTTAGCATGTACTTGTGTAATGCAATGTTGTTTTGCCATGCTACATGTAGCAGTTAATGACAGATATTGTATGATGGTATTGTATGATGGTATTTGTCACAAGTATGCCACATACATTTGTGTACCTTATGGTGTATGATGTTGTAATAGCTGTATAGTTACACAATGACAGGTGTGTCATGTACCTGTTTCTGTTTCTGTTTCAGAATTTTGTTGGGATAACCTATGGATACACAGCTTCAATAAAGCAGCACATGATGGCATGTCAGCACAGCACAGATATGTCTTCAGCAAGGTACAGCACTATAAGTGCATAGCTCCATGGGTTCATATGTGCATAACAGGCTAACAAGGGAAATGGTGGCATTCACTGTACTCGTGCATCCCTAATTTGTGAATAGGTCTGCTTCCCTTGATAAGTGTCATCAGCGTTTTGGGAACACACACATCTACAAGTTGCCTTGATGAAGGTGACCTATCTAAAAATATCTTGTGTGCAGTATAGACAGTTGCCCTACACTAGTGATGATTGGCATTTTCTGCATCCTATTGTGTAACCTGCATATGCTGTGTCACAGAAGATGTGTACTTCACATGCATGGGGGAGTCTGTTTCATGTAGGGTGTACTGTCTGTGTCACATACCTGTCTCTTCAGCATGTATTATTTATACAACAGTAAAGTTGTAAGTGTGCAGAACAGGTGAGACATGTGTTAGTCCTGTCATGGATACATGGGATGTACACAGTGGCATCCAACACCTCCCTGTATGGAGCCATACACATTCCCTCCAAAGCATGTAGGAGACAGACTACACATGTATGATCATGACACAGACTCCATAGGACAGGCTATCTACACTGTGTATTTGTGTACCGTGGAACCTGTGTGGCTGCTACAGGTGAACAATATGCCTGTGTAATGACATATCAAGGGTGCCATTGCAGCAATGATAGGCATGATGACTGCCACATTCAGTAATACAGGGGCAGTCTGAGATGTGCATCCCAGTCCTGTCAGTATAGGTTGTACAACAGTGAATGTATCCCCACATCTTACCAACCAGTGAGACTCAAAGGCTTCATTGTTCTCTGTGTGCATAACTCCATGTGTAATGTCTCAACTGTGTGCAATGTGCAGGCACTACACTATTTTGCAGGGGTGGATGGTTTCCCACAGGATAGTATTGTGCAGTCACTGGCAGTTTGTCTTTGTCAGTGGCTCAGGGTACAAATGATTGTGTCTTAGGCCATCCTGTGTAACTGTTGTTTCTGTGTGAGATTCTGTGACAGCTCCCAATATGCAATCACCTGTTAAGGTACTCAGACATAGGTCACTGACAGTGGCTGTGACTGGAGAAAGGGAATAGGTAGATGAGGTATACTAATAATGGAGGATGGTGAACTCCACTGCTGACATGCATCATTGCAGCATAGGTCTCTCAATGCTATCTTCCCAGAGTATGACTGGCAGACACTTGCCTATCTACTAGCTGACATAACACTCTATACATGTTATACACAGTTTCCAGCAAGGCCTGCTGGCCTAATATTGTCATACACCTTGTCAGGCCATGGTTGATGGAGTGAGACATATGTCCAGCATCCATTGCATAGTGTAACAGTCAGTGGGCTCCACAGGTTACAGTCGGTAGGCATGATCAGGCCTTGACTGAAAGTAACAGTGTTTGGTCAAGTGTCAGTAGGTATACAACAGTGTCAGTGCTCGTATCCATGCCAACTCCTATCATGGCATTTCAGGTGACATGACTCAGAGATCTGGGGATACTGCTTGGCACTACATGCTAGTTGTGTATTGCAGTTACTTCCAGCATGTTGCAAGAAGAGAGTCATGCATGGTATCTGCACAGAGCACAGACAAATACATTAGGGAAGTCTAATATGTACACACTGTGTTGCTTAGTTGTGCTGCAGCTCAGTTGCCCAAAGGATGGTCCAGGTCCTTACTTACAATGCCCTATAGCAGTGTCGTGGCATCTCCACACTGGGAATCAATGTAGTGCATCATGTGTTTTCCAATATGGGTGACCAGTACAACCCCCCCCCCCCAATGTCTGGTTCTTCCTGGTGGGATCTGGCCACAGATTAGTCTCCTTGAAACTGCCAATACATATTCCCCTTGCAGACAATACAGAAATATATGTCAAGATAGCCATTTATTACCTCCTTTCTGATAGTTGACATAGCATGACTACACCTCTCCCTTCAGATGTGATAGTCAAGTATGCAGAGCTCTCCACCCATGCATTATTTCAGCAGCATTACAACTGCATGAACTCAGCTGTGCATGACAGGAGGGACACAGGCTCATCATGGCTCAGCAAACCTGACTGGTGGACAACTGCCATTATCAGGCTATACAATAACAGGCAGACAGTGTTGTGTGGCAGTTGGGGTAAGGGTGCCACCCCCCCCCCAATATGGAGGCACTACCTCCTCAGCTAAAAGAAGCATGTAGTGTTGTTGTGATGTTGTGTAAACACCATAGGAGACAAAAGTAGCCACCCACACAAAGCAGAACCACAATGCACAGTGTAATTACATGTGTGACCTCAAAAGACAGGCCCAGATTGTCAGTCACCTCATATGCCATGATGCACTTATGATGGGTCTGTACTCATACCTGACCTGTACACCCACTCTGTCTGCAGTATCTACACTCCCTTGTCTCCACCACATGTGACACATGACATTCCTACAATCTGTCCCATAACTTCCATATTTACAAAGCAGTTTGTAACTGGCCTCACATTGGAACATACACAGAACATATTGCATATGCTAACATTTCAGGCTGCATCCCACATGTGATCTGACAAGGATGACTAACACCATTGGGAAACCCTTGCAATCATACTGACCTACTGGCTGCACACCCGCTGAGTGAACAATGGCAACTATTATACTGTTGCACAGAGGTGGTGCATCCACTGCCCAGCATAACTAAACATCTGCTGAAGAAACAAAGACCAACTGAAGAAAAACAAGTAAACAGTGACAATACCTCAACAAACCAAAAATCAAGAAGGCACAAAAAAGTTGCTAGATAAAAGAACTTGATAATTTATTTGTAAAAATAATAAAATAAACACGTGAGTGCTTTCATTTAACAAATGCAAACTTCATCAGTCTGATGAAGTTTACATTTGTTAAAACGTGCTCACATGTTTATTTTATTATTTTTACAAATAACTATACATCTATTTGAGTATTCATATCTGTATGTTGTAGTGGCAATAATCATGGAGCTGATCAGCACATATATGTGTGTTCTACACATTGTTGACTGTACACAGTTTGGATGTGTGACAAGTTGAGTGTGACTGTTACACATGGTGGATATTTCTGAGGCAGTCACCATGGACATGGGTGAGGGTACATCAGGGCGTACAACCCCCTAGACTGAACCAAGCCATCTGACTATATCCCCCACTCAGGCAACACTTTCAAAGCACCAGCTTAGGCATCCATGATACTGTCATTATAGGGATCACTAAGTGGCCCATGGCTGGCAAACACAGGCAACATAGGGACATCCACCTCCAATAGCTGATCTGTAAGCAGCAGTGCTCATCAGGGTGCAATCCTGGGTCTTCTACTGCTTGGAATCCATTCAACCACAATACACTTGACTACTGACTGAGTGTGGCTACCAATGTTTGCTGATGCATGCAAATTGTGAGCACACATAGAGTATTGCAAACACATGCTTGTTGACATGCCAATGGCCATACAGTCCATGCAAATATATATGTAGTATCATTTCCATCAATAAGACCTATGTACCTGGTAAGTAGCACATCAGTCATAACATGTGATATACATACTCGGGGGTGAATGAACAGGGCATACAGACCTGACCACACAGGTTTACACCTAATGTGCCTCAGATCAGCATGTCTCTACAGTGGTATGGTAGGAATCGTAAGGCATAGCTGAGGTCATAGTCACCTGTTAGTGACATACTCATAACCTCCAAGTACTCTTCCCTCAGCATTCGAGTATCTGAGTGCAATGACCATTTATTGATGTATCTTTCCAAGTAGTACTTGTCATTGCACACAATGGTATGGTCCCTCACAAGGACACTTCACGTCTTCAGTATGTGTTCAATGGGGATTGTCTGCAATGAGTGTCATTATCACCTGTGGCATATAGAGTATTCGGAGGTGATCTGTGCCTTGCATACGGGGTAATGTGTGACCTTGCTTGATTACCTATGCTGTCTGCCTGTAGGAGGCATAGTAGATGGATAGCACACTGTAAGGACATTAATCTTGTATGTGACATTAGTACTACATGCATGTGGGAGAGAGTTGTTTAGCAGACTTAAACACACCTTTAAAACAGAACCCTGCCTAATGGCACACGGAGAACCTCTGTGAACCTCCGCACATCCCATCTGTATAATTGGCTGGGTGAATGTCATCTCAACACAGGGCGTCTGCCTGTGTCCTTCTTGGTATGTGCTGATCCCCTAGCTATGGGTATAAAGATGTCTATGATTGTGAGGGCTCTATGGCCATTATGCCAGTGAAGTTCAAACATCCTATGGTTCCATAACATGATGTAAAATGCTCTAACAGACTCACACACAAACATGGCTAGACTGTGGCAAGCACCATTTCCAATCACTGCCTACAGGACATGCCAAGGCACACATGTAGTGCAGGTTGGCTGTATGTAGATGAGAACACTTACCTATGCAATGGTACACAATACCAATCACAATATGTGATGGCCACAACATACCTCATGTGTGCTAGTACTATCAGTTCAGGACATATGCTTGATTACATCAGTAGGCCTTGCTGTGATCAGTCCTTTAAGGGGGGGGTCACATCACATGCTACAAATAAAATGCTGCAAAACCCTACCTATTTCTAAGTTACCAAGGTGATCATATTTATGCCATCTGGACCATACACACACACATACCAAGTAGCCTGGAGTGAGCTTAGAACTCCTACCTATCTAGTCTTACACATTATAGATCACATAGAAGAAAATGCATCCATTAAAAACAAAGGTTGCCCAATAAGAAATACAATATAACTGTGAAACAAACAAATCAGGCATCCACCAAGGCTGTAAACAAAAATATTCTTTAATACACACGGTAAGCGCTTTCACACATAGTGTGCTTCATCAGATCCACATAACAAGGTATTACAAAAAACTTTAAATAATACAAAGTATTAAGCAATTAACCAATCATCATATAAAACCAATTACTGATGTATATTGCGTTTTTTTAAGTAAAGGCTTTAAAGGCACAGATACATTAAGGCCAGGCTGCTTATCAGCCTGTAATTTAATGTTCCATTTAGTTTCTACAGTTTCTAATCTATTATTAATATCACCATGTCTTTTATTAAAATAAACAAGTTGTAACACAATAAAATTAAAAACATGTCCAGGAAAATTAGAAATATGCTTGGCCAGGCCATTGAGCATGTTTTTACGTCTGATACCACTCATATTTGGAAAATTTGTTCCTTAAGCATTCTAATAGTTTTCCCCACATAGAATGAGGTACATTGCCTGCATCTATCTAAATATATCAAACCATGTGATTTACAGTCAGCATAAAAATTAGGTTTAAATATAATATTATAAATAGGATGCTGAAAGTCAGTCCTAGTTGAAATGTAACAACAAGCTTTAAAGCTCCTACATGGAAATGTGCCCTTAAGTTTGGAGCATAAAATGGGTTTAGATGTAGTTCTATAACAAAGCTGTCTCTTAAGGGATAAATTATTTTTGAAAATATAACTGGGCTTATCCCCCACAATAGATTTAATTTTACCATTTGAAAGTAATATGGGCCAAAGTTTGTTGACTGTTTGACAAACATGATGCGTGTTGTTACCATAAGTCAAAGAAAGTCTAACATTATTATTAGCAGAATTAGTGGCAGTAGATTTCTTAGGCTTATTAGAGTGATTAAAGAAAGGTTTACCTCTATTAGCTCTCAAAGAGACTGCATTATTGTAGTTGACATTCACATCATGCTGTTTATAGCTCCTAGCCAAAAAATCATTACTTAAAAGATCCATAGCTTCATAAAATTCAGTATCATCAGTATGTAAACGAGACATTCTGAGGCATTGGCTTTTGGCAATATTATTCAAAATATGCCTAGGATGCATACTATTAAATTGCAGAAACTTATTCTTCCTACAAGGTTTTCTAAAAAGGAACAGGGCTTGTAGAAAAGGGCAGATTGAAAGCCAGCAGCAAGTTACAGGGCCAAAACATACATCACGATTGCAGGTGGATAGCCCATGAGGGCATGGCAGTTGTTTTGCAGGGGTATACACACATGCACCAAGTCACCTGGAGTGAGATTAGACCCACCACCTATCTAGTCTTACACACAACAGATCACAGTATGTATTGCATGCACCACAGCTTAGATCTGACACTACACTGTCAGCTAGTAGTCTTAAGGTGGATGACATCATTAGGCCTTGTAGAAGAGGGCAGTTTGGAAGCCAGCAGCAGGTTACAGGGCCAAAATGTGCATAACCATTGAAGATGGATAGCCCATGACGGCATGGCAGTTGTTCTGCAGGGGGATAGACACACACACACACACACACACACACACACACACACACACACACACACACACACACACACACACACATGTGCATCAAGTAACCTGGAATGAGATTAAAGCTTCTACCTATCTAGTCTTATTCACTATAGATCACAGTACTTATCACGCACATCACACGTTGAGTCTATTGTATATGTGATTGCAGGCACAATACTTCTGCATTACACAAACTAGGCTTGTCTTGAACAGCATCTGAGGCCTCCAGAATGATATTGCTTTGTACTGTTATCTGCATCTAGAATCATAGCAGTAAGATAACTGTTATTATCCTAGCTATGTGTGTACAATTACTAGTATGGCCATATGTGGCTGCTTGCAGTTAGATAGGCAAACCTGTTGGCAGGAACAATGTGCCCTGTCCAAGCATGCATTGACAACATTGTACATTACACTACCTGCTCACATGTGACTCTCTATGTGGTGACATCCAGCAGGCACAGGGGTTTGTAGTTAAGTGGATTATGCACTGTTGCATCCTTAGTTTGGATCATTTGAGCAACAGTATGGATGTGTGATAGTGCAGATTTACTCACCATTATTAGGGTATGTAGGACAATACAGACATCCACGCACATATTTATGTAATGAACAGGGATTCAAATATAAATTTAGCTATGTGTGTGTATGATATGTATATGTGTTATGTAGATATAGGGGAGAGTATGTGTATCATTGTGATATATATATAGCTATATTTACTGGTATATATTTATTTGACACTACATACTGATAGATATACTGTGTATGTGAGAGAGAGTGATAGATGGATGTGTATAATGCATATATGTCTGTATGTATAGACATATCTATATGTAACAGGGCATTCTGATGATGGGTCAACAGAATTGTGTTAACTTTATATGTGAAAGAGAGATAGTGATAGATGGATGTGTATACTTCATATATGTCTGTATGTATAGACATATCTATACATAACAGGGCATTCTGATGATGGGGCAACAGAATTGTGCTAACTTTAACTAAGTGTTTGGGCATGCCCAGTGGAACTGTCAGTACTTATAAAATGACTCCAGGCCACATCTAGCTGTACTCCAGTCCAGAATTTTGTGTGTTACAGACCATACCTCTCAACTGTCCAGAGATTCCCAGAATGTCCTGAGTTTTGGCTCATAATTTTCATAGGTTCATAGGTAGATACTAAGCTATTGGCCCTAGGGCCTATATAAGCCTAGCCAAATGGTAACCTGGCTTTTGCCACCCAAGAAAATTATTTTCCTATGCCCCTGTTGAGCAGAGCCACAGAAGTTATCCCGGGGGTGAATTTCCTATCTCCCATCCAATCATCAAGATTTTTCTTGAAGAGTGCTAATGAGGAGCTTTGTTTGATATCAATAGGTAGTTTGTTCCAGAGTATGGGAAATCTCTGGGACAGGAATCTATCCCTCCAGCATGTTCTGTTTATTGTGATGACAAGGTTTAGGTCCCTAGAGCGTGTAGCTCAGAGGGATTGGGATTTCTTTAAGTGGAGTATGTCCAGCACCTCTGGGTTTGACATAGCTTTGTAAGTTAAGCAGAGATTGCCTCTGTGTAGGCGATATGTGATGGAGTAACGATGGGTTTTTTTGAGATGGTCTGCGTAAGGCATCTGAGGCCGGTAATCCTCTTTTTGAGGTATTTCTGTGGCCTTTCCAGTTGTTGTAGATGTCTTGTGAGGTACATACCAAAAGGGGTGCTGTACTCTATAATGGGTCTAATGAGTGACGAGTAGAGGGGAACAATGACCTCTTTTTACCAGAATCAAAAACCTTTTTTGATGAGGTGTGCCATGTAAAAGGATTTCCTGATTACTGTGGCGATGTGATTATCAAAGGAGAGACTACTGTCCATCTGTGTCCCAAGATCTCTTATCACACTTTCATTGTTAAGTAGACTACCGCCTATGTGGTAGTTCATGGGTAAAGAGTTTTTACCAAAGGGGATGACAATGCACTTTTTGGCATTGAGCTTGAGGCCATGGCTTTGACACCAGGCATCTGTCTCTGTGAGGCCCTTTTGTAGGATGTCCACATCGTTAAGAGTTTTAATTATGGCTCCTAGTTTGCAGTCATCTGAGAACTTCTTTAGCCAAAGACCTTCTGTGTTAGCCTATACTTCAGAGAAGTAGATACCAAACTGGAGAGGACCCAGGACTGAACCCTGTGGTACTCCACTTGTCACTGGTCTGAAGTTGGATTTGGAGTCTGCTACTTTCACAGTGTGTATTCTGTCAGTGAGCCAGTTGGCAACCCATCTTGTGACATAGGTATTTATACCTAGTTTAGTGAGTTTATCTTTAATTCCAGATTGGGGGATGGTGTTGAAAGCCTTGGCGAAATCTAGATAGGCTGTGTGAACCACCTTACCCTCATCTACGGCTTTGATGACCACTTCAAAGAAGTCTATTAGATTTAGGAGACATGATCTGCCTTTTATAAACCCAAACTGGGTAGGGTCCAGAGTTTGGAGGTTGCCAATGTCATTGTTTATAAGTTCAATGATGATACGTTCCATAGCCTTGCAGACCAGGCTCATCAGGCTAATGGGGCGGTAGTTGCCAGGGTCTATGGTGACTCCCCATTTGTGGAGTGGGATAACCATTGCTGTGCACCATTCAGTGGGTACAAAGCCTGAAGTGAAACTATGATTGAATATGGTACTTAGGTGGGGTGCCAGTTTGTTCTGTAGTTCATGTAGAACGCAGCCTGGTATGTTGTCAGGTCCATGGATGCTGTGTTCTTGGCTTTGGAAAGTGTGTTTTTTTACCTGTGCCACCATGATTACAGGAACTTTGCATTCTTCTGGTATAGAGATGGGCCCTATAGGGAATGAGAGGGGGTAAAGTTAGCACTGAACCTATCTGCCAGGATGTTGGCAATATCAGTTGATTCTGTGTATTTAGTGCCATTGCTCTGTAACTCAGAGCAGATCTGAGTGTTGCCATTGAGTTTCTTGACATATCTATAGAATGCTTTGTTGTTGTCTTTAGAATCAGTGGTGATTTTGTTTTTATAACTAGCTTTGGAGGATTTTATGAGGGATCTCAGCTTCTTACTAAGGTTGACCAGGGAGTTCCTCTAATCATGGTATTTTACTCTTTTTTGCAACAGTTTCTTTCTTCTGTTGTAGAGTTAGTTTATGGCAGGGGACCACCAGATTGGCTTCCTTTTTTGGAGGATAGCATCTTGGTTCTGTTAGGGATTGCATGATCCATGCTCTTGTGTAAGTGCTTACAAAGTGCATTTGTATAGGATTCAGCAGTTGTACCTCTGTTGTCCTTCAGCATGGGTGTGTGAAGTTTGCCACTTCTGTCTTAAGAAGCGTGAAGTTGGCTTTGGAGAAATTTTTTATGGTGGATTCCCTAATGTGGGGTGGGGGTGGGATGTGGATGTCTAGGGTGATTAGCTTGTGGTCGTATCTGACCAAAGAGGAATTGAACTCTGGTGTGGAACACTGGTTGCCCATGTTGGTAATGACCAGGTCTAGGATATTGCTGCTCCTGGTGGGGGTGTGGATAAGTTGATCCAAGGCATTGGAATTTATGAATTCCAGAAAACATTGAGCACAAGAGTAGGTACATGAGTAGTTTTCCCAGTTAATGGTGGGGTAGTTGAAATTGCCCATTATTAGGGTGTTAGGCTGTATCCTAATATTTTCTAGTGTATCAAGAAATGAGGAGTGGGAATCCTAGGGCATGGTGGGGGATCTGTAGCAAGCTACAATTTGGATTGCGATCTTGTCCAGAGTTAGTTGCACTTGGGTAATCTCGGAAGCATTATGCTGAGCAACTAGCCTGGAGGTGTGGATACCCTTAATGAATATGGACATGCCTTGGTCTGCTCCTCATAAAATTTGTAGTCTTCTGGCAAATCACTTGGATGACTTGAAGACTGAAGTCACTAAATAATGACATATATTTGAGTTTCTGACGTCAAATCCTTCAGAAAAATGTCTGCTGAAACAAACCCTGCTATTCTAGCAACTTTTTAAGTTTGTGAGAGCAGTATTGAAAATATGCCACCATTTGTGGGCCTTTGCCCCCCCCCCCCATTTTGTTGAGCTTTGTCCAGATTTCTAAGAGGTTGAGAGGTATGTTACAGATGTTGACATCTGTCCCTCTGTCTGCAGTACTGCACTTCACTCAAAATGTGCACGGCATTCCCCAGCTGTCTACTGTACTTAGTATGTGACTGAGGTTCATAATGTTATACCACACACAGAATGACAGTATGTGAAAATGCCAATGTAATAATACCTCACATGGAAAAGATGTGAATATTTCCTGATTAGAACCATCAGCACCATCACTCATGCTAACTTCCTGAATCCACTGAGCTACACAGGCTGCCAGACATAGAGGAGTCATTCATCAGACATTCAACAGCATAAATATGTATGCTGTTATCTCTGCTTTACGTGGGACATACAGTGTGTGTTAGAGTACTATGTTACAGCCCTGAGATTGCCTCGTCTGCTGATATGCCATTGCTGATTTACTGTTAAAGCAGTTATATGGGAAGACTGCTGTGTTGGGGTGGGGGAACAACAGCACATGATCTGCTGGGATAGACAGCAGTCCAAATATCATGTGACACCACTGTTTAACATCTCCCTTGACTGATGTTGTGAATATTCCAACCATGAGGGCTAGTGATTATTAGAGGACACATAGTATTGAACTGGGTATCTGTAATCCCATGTGGATGTTACAGCTGTCCAAATAGCTCACTATATTTCCTTGCATAAATGCAGCAGATCCATACATATGACACCGTATTATATTAATCCTGACAACTAGTGTGTAGTTTCGAGACTTACCTTGTGAATGCAGCAGTTGACAGAATTATAGTTTAGGCTGTCTCTGTGTGATGCAAGCAGTACACAGCCAATACATGGATACAGGTTGTGCGGGTGGCCTGGCATTAAGAATTTTACTATATATATGTAACTGGGCATAAGGTATCATTTCCTAGGGCTCTAGGTTGTCAGTGAATGTGTGATGCATTGTCTCTTAGCCAAAGCCAGGGTGTACTGGACATGCCTATATCTGCTTACAGGGACATCATTAGGGGGTCCTTCTCTGAGTCCTCCTGTGAGTGTAGCTGTATTGACCTAGGCACTGGTGGGGGTGTGTGTATCCCTTCCCTTTGCTGATCCTGCTGCAGCTGTTTCCACAGGATCATATTGTGTAGCATGGCACATACTGTGAATATATGTGCACATGTGGTTGGAGTGTACTGCAGGGCTCCACCCGATATATTGAGGCACTGGAACTGTAACTTCAGAAGGCCAAACACATGCTCTATGATGTTCCTAGTCTGTGCATGTGCCTCATTATGGCATTCTTTGGTGGGTGTGTGTATATTTCTGACAGGTGTCATCATCCACAGTTCCAGTCCCTAGCCAGCATCCCCCAGTAAATGGCTGTGTGTTATGTCCCTCCTAGCAAATTCCTGTTACAACTGTGATGTGTGCCAGACATGGGAGTCATGATAACTGCCAGGTCTCCCAGCACACACATTCATGATAATGCCCTGGTCATTGCACATGACCTGGCAGTTGATGGAGTGGTAACCCTGGCAGTTGATGTAGCTTCTACCTTCCTCCCTGGGTGGGGACTTGATGTGTACATGAGTGCAGTCTATGGCATACAGTACCTCAGGCTAGTGCGCTGCATGGTAGGGTGTTGCATATTGCTGGCCATCACCTCAGGGATGAGGGGAAAAGAAATGTGCTCACTGTCATGTGGTAGCATGGCATCCATGAACTGGTAGAGTACCCTAGATGCTGATGCCTGCGAGACTCCCACCATGTCCCCAGTTGGTCTTTGGAAGGCACCTGTAGCTTGTATCCTAAGGGCTACACATACCTTTGTTTCCACTGGGATGGATACCCCTTTGTTGGCTCTGTGTCTGAGTTGAGGGTAGCAGAGTTCAGTGACTTCTTGTAGTATGTCCCTGTCCACCCTGTAGCACTCTACACTCTCCATCTCATGTAACCCTTGGAAAGATACCCAGGGCCTGAACACTCTTCTCCTTCTTTGTCTAGGCCTATTGTCAGCAGTAGCAGCAGCATTGACTTCAGCATCTAGCACATACAGATGTAGCAGACCTGCAGCAGCCCCTAGCATTCTTTAAGTTAAAATTCCCAAATCTGTACTCTAATGGTGCATAGTATAGGGGATGAATAAGACTGTAGGGTGTATGCATACTTTATAGTGTTCTGCTGTAGGTGCTGACTCTGTGATTGGCTACCTCTGATGCATTGCAACTGTGTCGTATATCATTAACATCATTTAATGGCCCTAGTTTAAGTTAAACAGGGGCAAAAACTAATTAATATGTCAGGGGGTTTTAGATACACTTAGCACTGTGGTGCACATGCAAACGTGCACCTGGTAGGTAAACAAAGCTTAGCACTTAGTACTCAAACCCCCCCCCCCCAGATTTCCACACTCAGCATTGCGGTGCACCATGCAGCCATGTGGAAACATGGTCCCCTTAGTGTAGCAAAGCTTAGAAGTGAGTGGACCCTCCCCTCCCGAGAGAGCAAACAGGTGCAGCTCAGCTGAAATAAGCTTAGAAGTGATTGGACTCACTCTCCACTGATGTCAGCTACCTTTTCTGTAAACACCAAGATAGTTGTCTGCCTATACGAAGGAGATATGCAGTCATGATTACCCCTTTATGCTATTCAGTAACTCCACCTCATTTGCATAGGGATCTGTGCTCACAGTCTGGAAACTACATGCTTCAAATTCCTACCACGTTAGCAACAGCACCAATGCACCATTGCAAATACTCTACACAGGGTCCTGTAAAACATTTCTGTCACATAATATTAATTTTGTTTTTTCTATTTATTTATTTATTTTTTTTATAAAGCATGTCTGTGCACTGTGCTGCACCACACAAACATGCCCAAATTATTAAAAAAATTAATTTAATTTCACTTATTTCCTTTAATTTTTCAGTCACATGAAAGATAGTTTCCTTATATCTATACATGGTATGCCATTATTTCTGTCCATCTATCTACATTTATACAGCCCCTTTTGACTGTCTACATTCCTGTACACAGAATTTTTCCATTTTCTCTATGGACACTGACACAGGGTCTGCACAGCTGCCTGTCTGCTTGTTGGATTGCCCTACCTGCCTCATTTGCATGAGATTCACCTGCTTATGAGGTGATTTGCATGCCACCGAAGTTTCCATGTTGGCGCGCTCATGCGCACTGCTCAGTATCTCTTATTGAATCTAAAAATGTTCGCGTCGGTGTTAGCAGCGAGAAGCCTACACAGAAAATAAATGTGTAGGCTTTATTAATTTCCCCCATGTTTATATATATAAATTGAGCTACAATTTAGTGATCTGCAGATAATTTCCACAAAGATATATACTCCTAAGAGGAAATAGGCTTCAACATGGGTTCCTGTACTCGGGCAAGTCCACCACTTTCACTTTTCATGCTTCAACTGTGAAACAGGCTTTAACATGGGTTAAAACGGGTGCAGTCTGGCAAGTCCTCCACTCTCTAGTTCCCAACTGTTCCTGAATCAGGTGTCCTTTTGTTTTTGTCAAGGAGCCATGATTTACTGAAGTGCAACTCAACAACATTGCATCATCCTATATATGGATATAGATAAGTAGCTAATGATTTAGGTTTTTGCTCTTTATTATCCCACCATCCAAAAAAAAAATAATCTAAATGAAACATCACCATAAAACTGTAATATATTCATGGATGGCCTCTCACTGCCACCAGTAAGTAATGAATGTGATGGCTGTGATGCAGTTTGAAACTACCACTGCCAACATAAACAAAACCCAGACGTGTGTGTAATGAGGGACAATTCCCTATCTGCTCCACTGCCCTATACAGGTTTGTTTAATGGCACTGGAAAAATGCATATTATGTTACATTTTCAAGGATATGGTTATAATAGCTTAAAACAAAGTAAAAAAAAAAAAAAAACACCAGCTAAATTGGTCTTGAAACCATTCCATACAAGGAGACAGTGATCACTTCATTTCAACTTTATGAATCATCTTCAACAAGTTTTTGACAACATGGTATAGTCCAGAACTCCTTTGATCAGTGATAGTTGCCCTGACACAAAAGGGGGGGATATAATCCATAGTTGTTATATAGACCTAAACCCTCACATGCATATTATGAGTTGGAAGAAGGAAATGGAATGAAGTTCATGCAAAAGGATAATGTGTATTGACTCCTCCTAGTTCTTCATCAGTATGTGTTTGATCTTCTTTAAAATTGTGTCTCCAGAATCTAGAACTGCACTGGAAGAAGAACTTACAGTAAGCACTGCCCATCTCACCTTGACTATGGCCTTTGTCACTACACCACACAAAGCTATTGCTGAAAAGCTCGGTATGGTAAATATAACTGGGTACATTACTCAAGTGACAGACAGTGGCTTGGTAGCTTAATACAACAAGTCTGTGTGGGCTCTGTTCAATTGGGTCCAGCTCAAGTGGCAAGTTGTGCTCCATAGGACCCTACATTGGATCACATGGGTCCATTGAGTTTGATCTCAGGATTGGGAAAGTATTCTGAATTACTAAATATACAGATTACTGAAGACTTGATGATATAGCCAGATCTTCAGTTTGCATTGTTTTTATTTCAGGGCAAAGTTATGATGGAGACTGGATATATATTACATATTTTGACAACCCGAAACTACAAATAAAAGTCAACAGTCTTGTCTCAGAAAATTTCTGTTGCCTCTAACTTACCAGTAGTTCTGTCCTAGACAGTATTTAGATGTTATAGTCCTGCCTGTTTTATTAGTTATAAAACCCATTCTTTCTTTGAGTTTGAAGAGCCCCTCATATTTGCATATATAAAGCTACCCAGATTAGAGCGGTATCTAATGGAGTATGTGTGTGTTTGTGTGTGTGTGTTGACTCACTGTGACACTCATTTGGCTGGACCAGTGTGCAGTTTTCTTATTTTGACTGCTCTAATGTCATGGATATGATATCATGCACGCCACCTACTACTTGTTGGCTGGGTCTGAGTCTAAGCAAGCTGTTTTTATCTTGCCTGGGTAGCCTAAGCCCTGTTGTTATTTAAAGTGTATTCTCAACTTTAAGAAAAAGTATTTTCATTAATATCATGAAAAGAATGCCTTTATCCTATATATCCTATGATCTGCATAGTTTGAAAATCTCAGCCCTAACTCAAACCTAAGTTTTCAAATCAGCATAATGCAGATCTGAAAGTTGTTATATTATTATCTGGAAGACTGTGTCATGGTGCCAAGGAAAGTGTTTAGATGTTTGATATGGGCTTAATAAATTCCTGATCTAAATTATGGAACCTGCCTCATTACAGTGAAAGATTATGCTTTGGTAGCCTGAAAGTAGTGGTGTCATTCAGCCCTAGCTTTTCCTGATCTCTGCACAACATCCAGTATGCAAACTGTTGCAGGACTGTAAAAGTCCTGTATTGGATTGCCGTTAATATTACTTGTGGGGTACCTGAGGATTCATCTCTGAACTTCCCTCTGCACAGCTCAGTAGTACCTAAATTTGGGACCACTGATGTTCACTTTCTACATGCTTCCAACAGAAGAAGATATTCATAGGAGAGGTTGATCTAGTTGCTGCTATGCTAATGATGCACTTTCTCCTTTCCTCATCACCACACTTTGGCTTTAGAAGATTCAGGTGACAATTTGAACACCATTTTTACTTAAATAAGAATCACTCATTAGAAACTCACTCAATCCCTACCTCCTTAATGACCTTCAGTCCTAATGAATTCACCCTCACTGCAAAAGTATATAGTGGCAGTCAACTGAAGTTTGTGTCTTGGATGAAGAATCTGGGGGTGATCCTAAATGAAAAGCTGTCACTAAAAGACCATGTGATTACTAAAAGACCAGGTGATGGATACAAATCCATCTTGTTTTCATTTTTACAATTAAGCACATTATTCCTGATGAGTGCCTTCAAATGGTCACATTTACCTTGGTGTTTTGGTGTTTTTAGGACTGGACTACTGTGATTTTGTTTACCCAAGGCTTTCCAAGGTAGACATTGAGCACCTTCAGTTGATGCAAAATTCATCAGTGCATATGTTGACAGCTTATTTAGGGCTAATCATGTTCATCCTACATTGCTGCATCTGCACTAGACTAGCTTTCAACTGTTTTGATTCTCACATCTGAGCTGATTAATATGGCTAGCCTTAAATGACATGTGTCATAACTACCTGTAAATGCATTCCTGTATCATTCACCTCAGTTACTCAGCTAGTCTTTTGCTGCAACTGATTTCTTCATTTGCTTGAAGTGTCATAGCAATGTCCGTTTACAATTCAGGCAACATACCTAAAGAATTCACTATCATAGCTCTCAAGTGTACCTCATTATGAGGAACTTACCTTATTTGGAGTCTTAAAAAGTTCATGTTCCTCGAAGTTCCCTCTAAGTTCCACATTGAAAGACTAAGTCACACATTCAGTGTTAGGAATTGTTTTAAGTGAAATCCATTGTAAATAGAAATGAATTATATTAATTCATTAAAAGATCTTCTCTATAAGTAAAACCAGCATATTTTAACCATCCTATGACCTTCCTAGTTGAAGTTGTTAGTAAGCCATTAGTATGTGTTCTACATTTTTCCCATTTGTTCCACATTATGAGGGCTAGTGTTCCTCATTTTGGACATGGAAGGTTGAGAGCTATGTTCACTATCATTCCATATTAGGGATAGTTTCATGGGGGGGGGGGTACTGTAGGAGCTCATTTGAGATACGTCTGCCTACCATGCATTTAGCAGGTTTTAAATATGCCTCACTTGCTGAAATGTTTGCTATTCTGATATTTTTTTAGAATTTGTACAATTCCATGGTATTGCTCTTGTATTTATTGTTCATTTGAATTTTTTAATCTGCTCATACGTAAGTGTAATAATGAATCTGACTTCTGATCTTATTTCATAAAACTTTGGTAGATGTGTGGTACTAACCACAACCAGAAGAATAGGAGGACATGAATGAGTGAGAACTTAAGTCAAATAATTGGGATATATGCAAGCTATAGCTTTTTCAAACTCAAATGTTCTACATTTTCTCATCAGAGAACATTCATGTGGAAAGAAGTACATAACACAACACATGTTTAGCAAAGCACAGACTTTCTAACCATTTAGTATTCTGTGCTAAATTTTGAAGTATCACTCATACAGTCCCCAGCCATACAATGGAATATACTTTTTAAAAATATTTTGTTCTCTGAGGTGTGCAAAAATATTAGTCATAAAGCAGCCCTATTTACCATGGATTTATAATTTGATAAATAGCTTCTTTCTTAAGATTATCCTATTGATGAAATGGGATTTGAATTAAATCTGTTTTCCTTTTTGTTATTATTGCTGTATTGAAACAGTATGGCGTGGTCAAATTTTTCCATCACTGCTTGTGAAGATCTACAGCCAAGAAAGGAATACCTCAATACTTGTAATGCCTCAGATTGCAAGGCTCTCTAGAGAGTAGTAACAGCAGCAGAAAGAATCATTGTCTCTCCACTGGCATCCTTAGATGACGTATATGTATCTCAATGTATTGGAAGAGCTAGAAAGATAATAACTGACCATATCCACCCTGCTTGGGATATGTTCTCCCACCTTTCTTCAGGTAGATGTTACCAGAGCATGCACTGTAAGACTTCCAAACTCAGTAGAAGCTCTTTCCCCTTAGTCAGCAGATTGCTGAACCCTAACACTAGGCATGCCAGATGCCATTTTGCACTTTCAACTAATTAACTGAATATTCTCTTGACTAATCCAGTAAATGACATACTCTCACATCTATTTATTCTAAGATCACTACTGCTACTGGTAGTATACTTTAGTGCACCATCCAAATCTTGATCTGTCATAAAACTTGAATGTGCAATACGCTATGCAATATTTTTGCTTCAAAGGATCATTCAGTTTCATGCAATATCTACTTGTGCAATACCCTAAATGTCTGTTTTTTATACATGTAATGTTTATAAGTGTCTGTCCTAGTATTACTACTTGGTATGTATGTTTCTTGCACTGGGAACGAAGCAACATAATTACATTTAGCTGCACTATCTGCTGATCTAAATGACAATAAAGTACATGTTACTATGAGTTATATACAGTTAATGGGAATTAACACAACAGAGATCATTCTCATCATTTTTGGGGGTGATGTTTATGTTGTTCTAAACCACAACTTGGATAGGCTTCTAGCAGGAAAATAAAGCAACCTAAAATAATTCAGTTATTACAGTAATCTTTAACTGAATTCAATCAAATACAGACTTGCAATGAAAGAATAACATCCAGATGTTAAAGGATATGCATTTATTTCTCCTCAAACAGATATTGCAAATAGACTTTTAGTGCTTTCTCAAAAATACCATTGTTTTTAGGAAATGGATACCCAAAGCAAGTCTTCAGTACTTTCAAACCATAGTTGCGACATACTCTCATTCCCTAAAATTAAACAATGAAAGTGTGATTCCATGTTTTCTAGAGGTGGATATCCTTATACTGGGAATGCTATTACAAAGGAAGTGTTTTGTTTAATACTAAGAGTGTTTTTAAAAGTAAATTAAAGGATATTTCGCTATATCTAGAGAAATATTGCAAGCCAGCAAAGGGAAAAAATGGATCACTTTAACAAAGAGGTAAAAGATCAGAACTGAGGTATATAAACTTTCTCAAACACAATATTTATTAATACACTAAAATATATAAATCAAAAAGCCAGAATAGTGATGTTTCTTTTTACCATAAAAAATAGATAAAATAGTTAAACCATCATGTTAACACACAAAAACTAAGTAAGTTGAGCGGAAGTAGTACATTCAAAGAAAATAATAGCAACAGTGAAATTGTTTACAATAACGGTATAAGTATAGAAGTAAAAATATAATACATTCAAATAACAGTTATAAATGTATATACAGAAATTATATCAGAGGATATTAACTTAGATTTGAAAAGAGAGGCACAATGTATTATCTGTATAGATATTTTAAATAATTACAAATAAAGCTAAGTAAAAATCCACTTGAAATTAATCAAATTATGAAATATGAGTGAAAATGTTTCACATTCCTGCAATTAATAATCCAGAAAAGATTAAAACTTCTCGTTAAAACTCATTATCCTGAAGACTTCTTCTGTAGGCATCGAAGATTAAAGATGGGATTACTACAGACCTTCAAAAATGTTGTAAAATTTAATTAGTTATGTTATTGTCTGATCTATTTCAACACATAGAGTTAATATATGAATTTTCTAATTTGGTTAACCTCTGGGTGAACAAAGACTGCTATCTCAAGTATCATTTGCCCAAAGTTCAATCTGCTGAGGATCAGATCTCTTCCTTAGAAAATCAATGTCAGTGAACTGCGTTGGCAGCAAGGCCCTTTTCTAAGGTAACCCCCCATTTCTTTGAATTGGTGTGACCATAATGTTGGTACATATAAGTCTGGTGGGGTGGGGGTACAGAGAGGTCTCCCCTTGCAAAAGAACACTTTAAAAACATAATGTTGTCCATTTTTGTCTGGAAATGCAGTTTAGGGATTAAGATCCTTGGCAAGTTGAAATTTGTCCATTCATAGTGGGAGCTTCTAATTTATCTATCTTTTTAGGTGAAATTATACTCCTGGGTGAACCAGAGATAAACTTCTTCCAGATATCTAAAAATCAGTGTCACTTTTAATTTTAAAACTAAAATTTTATGCCTGAATTTCAGCTTGTAAACTTGCGATCATTGTTTCTTAACTTCCAATAATTACGGTTTGAAGTTAGAGCCGGATGTGCAGATTTTAGCCAGCTCCAGACTGAGTTTTAAATCAGTGCTGCAGTACTGAGATTCATCTTTCTGGATTTCAACCAAGTTTTGACCCTACAAAATGCAGATGCTTAATGTTAGTCCTAAAATCCATTTGCATTTTCCACAAGTCTAAAAACTAAAGTAAAGTGTCATGCATATACACATTCTACAGCAAGAATGTATACTAACAGCATTTTCTCTAAGGAGATCGCATGTAGTAAAATGACAGGCACACAGTGCCATTTATCTCCTCTTCTGTTTGTTCTGGCATGGAACCTTTGGCTCTTTGACATCTCATTCACTTTTTACAAATAAGTTTAAGCTTTCCATAAGCACAAACCATAACGTTGTGCTAGTTCACTACTGATTACTTAATATTGTAAAATTATCTTTGTTCCCATTTGGATTCAGTTTTGAAAGTATGGTATTCCTTTTCAACACTATCCAGTTTACTGATACAGTCATTAAAGTCTTTGATTTTTGCACTGAATGTTGCCTACTTAGAAAATGTCAGTGTTCTAGTTTTGCTTCCATTGAAATAATGACAGCATTTAAGTATTTAGGAATTCTACCTAGAAGAGGCCCTGGTAGCTGCGGTGGTGCAGCAGTAGCATTGTCGCCTCACAGCAAGAGGTTTTCCTGTTCGATTTTTGGCTGGAGCGCCTTCTGTGTGGAGTCTGCATGCCCTCCCCGTGGTCGAGTGGCATTCGAAAGACATGCTTAAATGGCAGGGCCTTTGTTGAAGGTTGGGCATCGGGCTGGCACCTCGGCACTGTAAAAATCAACTGCCAATGATTAGCGGACCAGCGTTCCGCTGTGGCGACCCCTAACTGGGAAAAGCCAAAAGAAGAACAAATATCTAGAAGAGGCCCTAGTAAATTAATTCAAATTCACAGTTTTCTATTACTTAAGGACCTTGCTGCTAAGATTGCTATCTACAAAAACATGCACCATCGCTTTCTAAGTCAAATTCATGTTGCTAAGATTATTATATTCCTCTATTTGTTCTCAAGATACCACCAAAATATTGCACTCTCAAAATATGCCAGAATCTTGCAAACAAAAAATTTTAATTTCTGATGTTATTCTGCTCCTCCTCATGCTTTGAAAAATCTGATACAATTAGCAAGTGCTCATGCTTTAAAAATTAATTATATTAGCTACATGTTCAAAGTATGCTAACAGCATAACATTATCAGTCAAATTCTATCCATTCATGGAAAGAAAAGCTTGCATGGACTTGTCCAGCACGCCATCTGAAGAGGATTACACTCCTGAACAATAAAAGTAAAGAAAGGAGAATGGCTTGCTAGTCATGTTTAGCATGCATTGTTTCCCACACAGTAGTTAAAGCACTTGAGTGACTTAGATTCCCTAAAATAAATTAGTTTTATACTCTGTATGAAAAAATACCCTACAAAAAACTTCACAAACAGTGCTTGATAAACATAGATCACTTACAGAGTGACATGATTAAATTGCCCTAACTTTATTTCACCCACCCATAGACAAACGTGAAGTGGAATATGGCAGATTTAACAAATTACACTGACAGACAGACAAACAGTTGCAGAAATTGCATTCACTCTGATATGGGAAAAAAAGCATATGCTGTACCTTCTGACTGTTACACCTGACATTCAGGGTAGCTTGTACAAATCAGTTCTTGAGCACTACATTAAAAAGATACCTATATATGCATCAAGATGCATTTTGAAAGCTGTTTGCTTAAGCATCAACACTGCGTTTGACAAATGCAGAGCACAGAACTCAACTTACCAACCCAGAAATCGAGCAAATGAAAAGGATAAAACAGAAAAGAGTGCAGTTTGCCTGGTTGTGTCACCCACAAACATTTAACATATGACATAACTTTCTAATTGAATGCTGGAAACCTAGATTTCAATAGCAAAGCAATTGACTACTTCCTGTGCCAATTTCTCTGACAGCTGGACAAGAAGCAGGTCATTCTTAATTAAAAGTTTACTTTCTCCCCCTTATGAGAGTCCCTTCTGGCTACACAATACATTCTTGGACTTGGCACAGTTTTTGATACTGCAGCCTAATGTGAGCTAATGTTTCCCACGCAATAGCAAAAATACTTGTTAGGTTATTGTACTCAGTTTCAGAGACCCTAAAGCAAAACAATTATTGTGTAGTATAAAAATGCACCTTCATGAATTTTGAATGCAGAAAGTATGCCACAAGTCCAAGGCTCATTAACAACACCTGTCAGATCCAGTGCATTCAGGGAGTGAGACCTTAAATGGTCATCACAAAGTACAACTGCAGTAAGAACACAGTGACAAAGTGACTGCAGAATAATTGTTCACTAATACTCATGGGCTGCCATAGTATGAAAAAGAAATATGTTGCTATACTCTTTCCCAAACAACATTGAATTACATGTTTAGGCATAACTTTCAGTTTTACCTTGGTCCAGAAATGCAGGCTGCAAGTGGAATGTTCAAGTCTCACTGATGGGCTGAGTATCATGGCAGCTAGCACTACCTCACAGAACACGGTCCATCATCAAAGTGTTCAGCTCCTGTGCCTCTTGGCTTTAGATTAAGTCATCACCCCATGATATTGCAATACCTACATCACACTCATCACTGAGTTATGCTGACCAAATGCATTGCAAACTTCCATGTCAAGCTGAAATTTTGGGTGGGAGTCAGCAGACATTATTAGGAGCACATCTAAATATGGGATGGAAAGGAAATCAAATATGAAAAATATTGATTTCTTCAAAGTTACAGAACACTTAAAAGAAATCATACCATGACTTGCTACATAGCTTATTTCAGAGAGAAATTGTAATATTCATATGTCACTCATTACGTATGTTTATATGTGCAAAACTGACTTGCTGAATTTTTGTTTTCTAGTAAAATTTCTACACAAATATAAACTTTTATTTGATTGTTTTCTGGCATAAAGACAATGATATGTGACAGTCTGGATTGGAAGCTCTGAAGAACGCATGTCAATTTATAAGGCTCTGTATATCAATTTATATACTTTGAATGATTGCCAATAAAGCAAATCTAACGGGTACTCAACCGAATTTATTAGCTATTGCTGAGGCTTTGAATTAAAACCTATTTTTGCACATTGCTGCTTTACTGACTTGAACAAGTATAGTTTTGAATTTCACTTTCAGAAAACATTTTCAATACAATGCATTTAACTGCTCTGGGAGTCAGCATTGTCTTATCATTTATGTAGCTTCTGTTTAAACACTGTAGTTTCTAAGACCATTGATGAAAATGTTTGAAATAGGGAAACAGAATTCTATTGCCTTATTGTTAATATATTAGAAAAGTTGTGTCATGGTGTTTGTGATGCATTTGTTATTTTGAATGTTTGTAAATAGTCTGTCATTATAAATAATGCATGGACTTTGGCACATTCAGGTAAATTTGATTTACACTGTAACCTTCTTTCATGCATGTCTTTCCATTCCCATCACTTTAATTAAACGTGTCAAGAACAGAGGCTGCTTTGTTTCCACTGCTCATTGATTGCTCCTAATTCTGTCTGAAATGCCTGAGGTCATTATTTGGTCTCATGGATGGAAGCAATGCAAAAGATAAACAGAATGCTGTTTGAAGTCTTTAAACTACAGCAAAGATAAGGGAATTTGTAAATTAAATAACACTTTTTACTGCTTTAATGTCTTTAAACTGCAATGGAGTTAGGTTAATTTTTCATCATGCCTTGCATTTTTTTCTTTGGCCTCCTACTGACCATTGTGTCCTTCCCTTGGCCATTCAGTTGACACATTCATGGGCAAGTGTTATATGGTTCATTTGTTCTCCTGTTGGTGAATGTGTGTGTGTGTGTGTGTGTGTGGAGGGGGGGGGGGCTGAAGTAAGTATCAGTATCTACTCAGAGACTAGTTTTCCTCCTTACAGTTATAACCCCCTCCCCTATGATCAATATGTATTCATCCATTAGGACATATGATGGGCATGTCACATAAGCATGAAAACAACCTCTCCTCCCAGAAAAGGATGTTATACACATTTCCCAGGCTACACTGAGCAAATTAGGGAAGTTCATGTATCCTGTTTTTGCATGCCAGCCCCCCCAAGAAAGAAGAGTAGACTTATCCATTTTGCTTCTCTTCCACCCCAGCCAACTCCAGTAAGTGCCCAAAGCACTAACTAAACTCAGGCTGCCTGCATGTTAGTTAAGGATTTTTCCTCTTTGCCAATGGAAATGACCTGAAATTTTCAGTATGCTTTATAATTCAAGGGTTAATGTGCAGATGCATGCATACCTGTTATGTTTAATGTTAGCATTATTTATACCAATAATATACATTATTTCACAGTATTTCACATGCCACTGGAAAAGGCAGTTTAATATGAATTTTTCCAAAAAATGTTTTTGTTTCTCTCCAGTTTTATTTCCCCCAAAAAATGTCATTTACGTTCCTTTGTCTCTACGTTCCTTGTTTCTGTTTTTTACACACAATGCAGCCATAAATTATTCAGAATATGATATGTCTTATTTGATAATGGACTCAGTTATTTGCAACAGTCATCCATCCCCCACATGTGTAAGAACAATATCTTATTAGAAGGGTGGGTATTGTCTTTAATCTACTCACTTCTCTTTCATACCATATTACCCCTTCTGGGTTTGTCCCTGGGCCTGTTTGCTCATTTGTGATGGCATAGTCTCTCCAGCAGCTACTTAGATATCTGAATTAGCATCTAGTTCATCAGACCAGTGCATGTTTGAGAAAATATTGGGCACAGAAATGTTTCAGCTGGATAAGAATCCAATTATGAATAATTTTCTATGAGATAACCAACTACTTGCTCAGAAGCAGCACTGAGATTGGGACGTACAACACATTACTTATGTTACCATAGGCCCTAAACTGGTATCAAATGTGAAAAAAAGTGATATTGCTCATTATAAAAGGTATCTGGGGATTTGGCATGGCTACTAAAATGGAGAGATACTGTATGTTTCTTATTAACACTTTTTTTCCTGTTAAATTACACAGATGTTCATTTATTGCTTTTTCCTTTCCCGGCAAATGAATGTGTCATTTCTACACACACCCCAGGATTCATGAAGCTTGTGCCAGGTGCAGGCGTAGCATGGGCATTCCAACACCAAATATGGCCAGCGAGTGATGCAGGTACAAGCTGTTTCCACGTGCAGAACCTGTGTACGCTATGCCTGCAGAGCTCCCAGCCCCTGTATGCTAATTGCCCAATTTGCAGCAATGTAGCATGCAAATGAAGGTATTTATTGATCCAGGAAGTGGTGCAGGCATACTGTAAGCATGCAGAAATGTAAACCGTAAAAAATGGTTTACATTTTTGCAAACATAAAATCGAAGCCATGACAGACGACCAAACGCATGAATTATATTGTTAATATATGCCAGTGGTTAAATATATAGTCATTGGCATAAAAAAATGTACAAACTATAAAAGGAACATTTAATTTATTTTTCACACTATCGTGAAGTTTAAGCGCAGGGCAGCAGCACACAAACGGGATCACAAGGAAAATTGAAAAATATAGAATAAAACTGCAATGTAACACATACCATGATTTCCCCATAATAGTCAATGGCAGGCATGTTGCACCACACCATGGTGCAAGGGTTGCTAAGGGGCTGTGACAGTGTTTTGCACGGTAGCTAGGAATTTGTAGGCAATGCCATGCAAATGAGAGGAGTAATAGTGAATCACAGATTCCCCGCTGGTGTAAGGATGCACCTCACAGTGTAGCGTTATAACACCGAGGTGTGCCCTTGAGATAAAAATGACATCAAGAGAGGGGTGTGTCACCTTTGCTGTAAGCAGATTGGCATATTGCTAAACCGGTATTCCCGTAGCTAAGCAAGCTGCAAGAAAGGGGTATATTCAACTGGCTATAGCTTTGCTTAGCTGAGAGCACACAATGTAACCGAGTATGCATGTGAATGGAGATTAAAACGCACTTAAACTCGGTAAATGGGTTTGTGTGGCGCGCACTGGAGCTGAAACAGGAAGGATATAGGAAAAAATAAGGAAATGCTGCAGCAGGGAAATTGGAGGACAAATTACTAATTGACACCTAGGAACCTACAGTGGGCCATTGACTACAGCTAACAAGGCTGCAAGCCGCTACCTGCAGAACAAGAAAAGGGAGGGGCTGTACTGCAAAGAAAACAGTAAAGTGTCACAATAGAACAAAGCAGAATTGCATTATATCAGCTACAAAACACATTTTGCAACACATGACTGGGTAGGGAAAGTACAAAACAAGAACGTTGGCAGGTGGATGCATGCCTGACAAGGGGGAGGGGATCCAGGTTTAAAAGTGAATTAAAGGGCAACAGATTAATTAAGACAGGCAAGCATAACTCCACACTACAGGCCCCACACTAGCAGTACTCACTGTAAAACCCATAATTAAGATACCCTGGAGCTGAAATTGCTCATACACAGCCAATGACATCAGCAGCATCCATTGCACAATAGTATAAAGTGTGAAAGCACCTCACACACACTTGTGTATTCCCATACACCCTGCACAATTGGTGTATACATACAGGGAACTTTTAATATGCACATGTTAGGATCTGCCATGGCTTTGATCAACCAGCATGTGTTGGAGACTGAAGGTGGTGTGGAGGACGATGTTGATAACCACCTCAGGCACCAGAGGAGGAGAAGAGTGTTCAGACCCAGGGTAATCTATAAGGGGCTACATGATCTGGAGATAGTAGAGCGTTAAAGGGTGGACAGAGACACCCTACAGCAACTTGTAGAGCTGTGTCTGCCATGCCTCAGACCCAGAACAGACACAGGGGAACTGATCCTAGTGGATATGGAGGTATGTGTAAGCCTGAGAATACTATCCACAAGTACCTTTCAGAGGCCAACTGAGGATATCATGGGGATCTCACAGGTATCAGCATTCAGGGTACTTTACCAGTTCCTGGATGCCAGGTTACCTCATGCCAATGAGCACATATACATCCCCCGAATGCAGGAGGAGATGGCCAGCAATATGCGTCTCTTCCACCATGTGGCAGAATACCCAGAGGTACTGGGCGCAATAGACTGCATGCACATACACATAAAGTCACCACTCAGTTAGCAGGATAAGTGCTACATAAACCACAATGGATACCCCTCCATTAACTGCCAGATCATGTGCAATGCCCAGGGCATTATCATGGATGTGTGTGCTGGCAGCCCTGAAAGCTATCACGACTCCCACATCTGGCATGCCTCACAGCTGTATCAGGTATTTGCCAGGGGGGACATTGCAAATGGCCACCTGGTGGGGGATGCTGGCTATGCACTGGAATCGTGGATGATGACTCTCATCAGTAATACAAACACACCCATGAAAGAACGCCATAATGAGGCACACACACAAACCAGAATCATCATAGAGCATGTGTTTGGGATGCTTAAATCACTGTTCCGTTGCTTGGACATATCTGGTGGCACCTTGCAGTACTCTCCAGGCACGTCTGCCCACATCTTCATAGTATGTGCCATGCTACACAATATGATCCTGCTGAAACAGCTGCAGCAGAGACAGAATGGTGAAGGCCCTCACAGCCCACCACCATTCCCAAGGGCCCCACAGGCACAGAGGTACTCAGTCCAAGAACACCCTGAGCCAGCCCCAGTAGGCAGATGGCGGCGTGCCCAGTATGCCCATGCCTTGACAAGGAGGGAACGTATAGCACACACACTGGCAGTGTACGCACCTAGGGACTGATACCTTTCTCCACCTGCACAGACAGTACAAATGGATGGCACGCACACAAGACTACCTGTAAATTGTCATGTATGGGCTGTCTACTGTGTGCATCCAACATAGGCAGCCCTCAACTATTGCACACACAACTGCTATTGGCACAAGGTAAGTCAACACCTGAACAGTAAATTAAGCTATCAGCATGTGCCGATACTGTATGTATAGGTTCATAGGTTCATAGGTAGGTACTTGTCTAACTGCCCAAGAGCATTCATAAGCCTAGCCAAAATGTGTCAGCTTTTGCCACCCCATTGATTAATTAATTGTCCCTCTGTGGAGCAGAGCCAATGGCGAAATCCCTGGGGAGTATCTACTGTTCCCCATCCACTCTTCGAGGTTTCTCTTGAAGAGTGTTAGCGAGGGGCTCTGTCTAATGTAATTAGGGATGTTGTTCCAAAGCAAGGGGAATTTCTGTAAAAATAATCTGTCCTTTCAGCATGTTCTTGTTATTGTTGTGGCAAGGTTTTGGTCACTACAGTGTGTGGCTCACTGTGACATAGATTCTCATAGGTGGAGCATATCCATTAAGCCTGAGTTTGGTATGGCATTGTTGGCCAGCAGAGATCATCTCTGAGTAAACAAGATTCCACTGAGTAAAGCAGGGGTTTATTCAGTCTGGCTGCATAGGACATATGTTTGAGGCCAGTAATCCTCTTGGAGAGGTACGTTTGTGGACCTTCCAGCTGTTGGAAGTGTCTTCTGAGGTACATCCCAAATGGGATATCATACTCTATGATGGGACTGATGAGTAACGAGTAAAGGGGCACTATAACCTCAGTATGTCTAGATGCGAACCCTTTAGTAAACAGATGGCCAACATAGAAGGATGTCCTAACTACTTTGGAGATATGATTGTTAAAGGAGAGATCACTATCTACCTTAGTACCCAGATCCCCTATTACCTCATCTGTATTAAGGTGGCTGCCACTTATGTGTTAATATGTGGGTGTTTAGTTTTTCCCAAATGGAATGACCATGCAGTTTGTGACACTTAGCTTGAGGTCATGACTTTGGCACCCTGTGTTGGTCTGTTTCAGTCCCTTTGAAGGATGTCTGTGTCAGCTGGACTGTCAATTATGGCTCCCAGTTTGCAGTCATTGCCAAACATGGTCTGCCTTAGTCCACCTGTGTTTACCTGTATCTCTGAGAAGTATATGCCAAACAGTAGGGGTCCCAGGACTGAGTCCTGTGGGATGCCAGTTGTGACTGGTTAAGAGTTGGACCTGGAGGCTGCTAGCCTTACCATGTGGGTTCTGTGTGTAAGCCTGTTGGCAACCCATCCTGTGATGTATGGGTTCATGTACAGGCTGGTGAGTTTATCAATAATACCTGAGTGGGGAATGGTGTCAAAAGCCTTGGAGAGGTCCAGGTAGTATGTGTGAACCACCTCTCCCCTCATCGAACACCTTGATGACTGTCTGTAAGATGTCAAACAGGTTCAGTAGTCATGATCTGCACTCAACCAAGCTGACCTGGGTTGGGTCAAGTGTTTGGCGGTCACCAATGTCTTTGTTAATGAGTGCCATGAGGACACGCTCCATAGCTTTGCAGACAAGGCTAGTCAGGCATATGGGGTGGTAGTTACCATGGTCAGTTATGTTTCTACTTTGGTGGAGTGGAATAACTGTTGCTATACACCATTGTATGGGCATGTAGCCTGTGTAGAGGCTGAGGTTGAAAAGCTTAATCAGGTGGGGGGGGGTAGTTTGTCTTGTAGTGGTTGCAAGACTCGGGCTGGGACACCATCTGCCTCCACTGACGCTGTGTTTTGCCATTTGAGAGGGATATTTCCACCTGTGTGTCTCTGATGTCTGGGATACTGTACTTTATGGGTATTGTTGTGGGCTCTTTAGGTGGTGAAGTTTGCACTGAATGTATCTGCAAGGATGTTGGCGATAACAGTAGGTTCAGTATATTTTGTGCTATATTGCACCGGCACAGTGCAAATGTGTGTTTTACCACTTAGATCCTTGACATAGCCAAAGAAGGCTTTGTGGTTATCTTTCGAATCCTTGCCTATTTTCCTGTTGAAGTTAGCCTTGGATGATTTCATGAGGGACTTAAGTTTCTTACTAATAGTGGTCATGGATATCTGCCCTTCTTGGGATTTGCTGTTTTTCTGGACTACTTTCCTACTTCTGTTGTATAGCCTGTTTATTTTATGGGTCCACCAGACTGGTGTCCTTGTCTTGGAGGAGCGCGTCTTTGATTATCAGTGATGGCATGATCCATACATCCTTGTAAGTGCTTATAGAGTGCATTTGTAAAACTTTCTGTATCTTGAGCAGTGTTTTCCCTTAACACGAGGGCTGTGAAATCTCCCATCTCCGTCTTTAGTAGTGTGAAGCTAGCTGTAGGAAAGGTTTTCACTGTGGTTACCTTGGGTGGGGGAGATGGTTGGGTGTGGAAATCATCAGTGAATAGTTCATGGTCAGATCTAACCAGTGACCAGTTTACCTCTGCTGTGGTACACCTATCGCCCCTGTTGGTGATTACCACTTCTAGTATGTTTCCACCTCTGGTTAGGGAGTTTACCATCTGATACAGGGCATTTGAGGTGATAAATTCCAGGAAGCGCTGGGCCTGAAAGTGAGTACTCGAGTAAGTTTCCCAGTTAATGGTAGAGTAGTTGAAATCGACCAATACCAGTGTGTTCGGTATGACTGTCAAGTTTTCCACTGTCTTCAGGTAGGTGGAGTGGTGGTCCTGGGTCATGGAGGGTGATCTGTAGCAGGCCACAGTTTGCATTGCAGTTGTGGCTGATGTTAGCTGCACATGGATGATCTCAGAGGTATTATGCTGCCCCACTAACCTGGAGGTGTAGGTATCCCTGATGAATATGGACAGACCCCCTCCATGTCTGTGTCAGTCCATTTTCTGTAGCCAAAATGTGTGGTATGGGTTGTAGTCCAGTAGTGCTGGTGTGCTCCCAGGAGCCTTAAAACAGGTTTCAGTTACTGCCCAGATGTTGACGTTGTCCATACTGAGGAGTGTTGTAAGTGCGTGTATTTTATGATTACAACTCCTGGCACTGAGTAGCACAACCTTCATTGATTTTGCTATTGTGCTGTTTACAGAGGTGGGATTCACCTGTGAGACTTGCCTAAAAAAGGCACCATGGGGGTGCCAATAGCCTTGGCCAGTATTCGAAAGCCTAAGGCTGACACAAGCAAGCCAGGATCTTATTGTTGCATGCATGTTTTCCATCTGTGCATGTTTCTCATCTTTCCTGTATGTAACCTACTGTAAGCAATAGAAAGCCTTAAACTGATACAATTCTTCTAGCTTCTAAGATAGGCTTTTGGAGTAAGTATCAGTGTTCTGTATGTTCTTGCTGTACTTAACTGTTTTTGGCCTACATGGTGATTTTTGCTGTATATTATGATCTGAAAACTCTGTTTATTCACATATTATTTCTGTGATGGCCTGCACTTTAGACGTTCATGGACAGGTAGTAGGCTATCTGCCCAAGGGCATTTAGAAGCATAGTTACAGTGTGTTGGCTTTATCTGCACTATTGATGAAGGAACTGAACCCCTGTCAAGCATAGCCAATGAAGTGATTCCAGGCAGAGTTGCAGGAAGCTGTTGAAGACTGGGGTGGTGGAGTGTGATAGGGGCACTTAGTGATCTAAAAAGAGCAGGTTAATGTGAAAAACAGCACCATTCAATTTCCCCAGCAGGTCTTGCAGCTATAAAACTGGAGGGGCTCCCCCACCCCTGGCTGTATGGTTCTGGGACTCATGATCCCAGGGGTGTATATTCTGTTACCCGTTCACACATCAAGGTTTCTCTTGATGTGTGTGTCAGTGAGGGGCTATGCCTAATGTAGTTAGGAATTTAATTTATAGTCTCTCGTTTCATTTGTTATGTTTTGATT